>NC_062521.1:19806208-20136208 GCF_022655615.1 Tachysurus fulvidraco
ACCCGAGAGCGCTGCTTCTGTCTGTGGCGGGGATGAGCTTATGAGACGAGAAATGTTATCAGCTCTCCTGAGAGAGGATTCGTACAGGCCATCATCTGATAATGTGTTGAAAGGCATTGCCTTGAGTTTACAGGCAGCTCTAATACAAATTGATGACCTTGTAGTGGTGACATGCCTTATGTTTTGTTTTTATTTTAATCCGAGACACTGTATTAACAGTGTTTTCTTTTTGGTCTTTAGCTACAGGATTGCTCGTCTGCATGATAGCTTTATTTTCAAATATTAGCACAATATTATCTTGTCACAATTTTCCAAGCCGACTGCAGTAAGATTTAACCAGGTCACAGTGTGGCAGGTTCAAACAAAAACCCAAACAGAAAAGTCTTGCAAGGCTGGTGGCTAAAATAGCCAGAATTGCCTCTCTGCATTGTCCAACCAGATGTGCCACACTCTCTCCTCCTTCAAGTCTAGAGCCTCCTTAATATCCATCTGAAGTATGTCTGATTCACATCCAACATCAATGTTAGCCTATTTGAAATATGTTATTCTGGTTAGCCGTTCCAAGAAATCTGATATTACAGAATAACACAGGGTTTGGAGCTGAGGCTGGAAAGAACTGGGCTGTCCGCTCGGCATGTTTGTAATAGTTTAAATCTTGATTCCTACCCTACTTGGTCTGTGTGACTTGTGCCCACCAAGGGCTGAAGTTTGGGTTATTTTCATTGCTTCCACCACTATAATAATGCAGTAGGACTGCTGAATGTCCTGGGGCTGTTTTGAGATAATTTCTCTCAGGGTTTGGCCAGCTGTGGACCTCTGAATGCTGAAAGTGGAGATAGGAAATAGAGAGTGTGTGAATTATGTCTAAGCTTCTACTCTGACTTTTACCCATGATGACCAACACCAGGCAAATCTACAAAGACTTTGCTGAGGGTACTACATACTCTAAAACTCATGCACACACACACACACACACACACACACACACACACACACACACACACACACACACACACACACACACACACACACACACACACACACACACACACTGAGTTAAAAGGGGGCCTCTTTGTACTGTCAGCTACATACTGTATTTGGGAATGTATCTGTGTGTGTGTGTGTGTGTGTGTGTGTGTGTGTGTGTGTGTGTGTGTGTGTGTGTGTGTGTGTGTGTGTTTTGCACGCCCCTTCCTGATGGAAGCGATCAGAGAAACACAGAGTGCAATGACATAGACCATTTGCCCCGGCAAGACAATATTTGATTTGTCCTCTGCCTCTCTGTCTCTGAAAGCTGCTTATCCTGGGAGAGCATAATTGATATTGTAAATAGAAAGTTGGAAGGACACTCTGGATGTTCGGCATGTGCTGTTTACATAATGTACAATTATGTTTTGCCTGCGATTTCCTGGACGTTATGCAGAGGCCTGAAAAAGGCATGAGGGGTCGAGGAGCAGCTGAGCTTCCTCTGGCCAAACGGAGCCATGGACACGGTGCTGCACGCAGTCACACGATTGAGTCTGTACAAACATAGAGCCTCTGTTCCTGCCATGCTCTGAGAGGTGGAGGGAGGGGGGTGTTACACACACCAATCCAGCATACTATGTAATATTGTTTTACTGCTCAAGCAATACATCTCTCTATGCTACATAACATGCATGTATATACTGTATATAAACACTAAGTACGGAGTACTTCTCATTACACATACTGTACAGTATATGATAGGTAGTTGCAAACTCTTAATTTGGTCCTGTTCAGGTTCACATTGCATAAGTGGAAATATACCATTCTAAAGATTTAATCTGCCTTCATATTATGAATATATGCAAGATACACAAGGACTCATAAGTCCTTAGACATACAGATATTATAAAGGCTTAGAAATTATACATTACTTTCATGTGATTTCAGCAGAAAATAACTGAATAAATTGCAAAGGATGTTGTGGGAAGAGGCAGGGCATAGACATCATAGTTGAAAAGGTCTTTCATTCCTTGGTTTGAAGTATGGTCACTCGAGCACCAAGAACGAAGCCAGCGCTAACTACGCTGCTTTTTGACATGCTGATGCTTAAGGGTCTTGTATATAGTAATGGTTTACAGTTCAGATCCTAGCACTTTCAAGTTACTACAGTTGAACAGTAACCTGTAACACATGGTTCATCTCTGGATTGTGAAAAAGAAATAATTTTCTTTTTCTTCTTCTGTACATGATGATGCTGTGTTTCTAATACCTTGTAAATATAAATTTGGAAGTGTTCATTAATGACGTCGTTGTTCACCTCAGCATGTTTAACGTGCAAAGTGGAAAAAAATATGAATGTCTCCATGAAAGGTTTTCTTGGCATTAATAATAAGCTTTTTTGTCCCCGTTTTTGCAATTACAGTACAGTGCGGCTTTTGGTACTGTTCTATAATTGTGAACTTTAAATATTTTTACTTAAAGTTTTTTAACTTAAAAACATTTTGGACTGAACTTGTGCAAAATAGCAAGTAGCGTTAATAGCAAGCAGTGTACAATAGCAAACAGGATAGCTGACGGATATTAATTAAATGAGTGATGAATACAACTGTTAATTATATTTCAAAACAAGAATTACAATGATCAACATTAAATGTTTTTTTCCGAAGTACTGTGTCTGTTGTTAAAGCAGAGATGTTGTACTTTACACTGTTCACAGTGATCACAATGATTTCACTCACTAGCAGGGAAGGAACCTTGAGCTGTGAAGATGAGTTGAAATTTGTACTTGACAGAATTCAGTGTTCTTTGACTTTTTCTTGTTAGAGACAGGGAACTACAGTACAAGTTTCAACATTGCCTTTAACACAGCAATTAAATTTAGTCTAGGGACTAAATTGTCCCTAGATATGAATGAGTCTGTTCAAGCACGTGTACATGGTGTACAATGGACTGGTATCCCATCGAGGTTGAATTTCTGCCTCACACCAAGTGGTCCTAGGTAGGGGTATAAAATACTACAAGGGATGTAATTGTACTTTGTTACTAAACTTTATTATGTTGGGGTATTGAAAAATCTTAAAAGCCTCTTCTATTCTTATCCAGACAAAGATTGTATGTAACAAATGAACAGCAGTAAGAGGTTAACCCTTTTTACCAGTACACTGGTATTCCATTCCACCGTCAGAATGGAAACAGACTACATTTTAAATCAGTATAGTCAAAGGAAGTATTTTATTGTCACAAGTCAAATAGTCAGTGGGTTTCAGGGTGATATGTTTTTACCTCTGTTCGGGTAACCCTACACACAATTATAGTTGTAATGCATATATGCAATTATATAGATAACCCAATCAAATTTTAACCTTTTGTTTGAACTATGATAATATCGCCGCAAGTAGGCTAAATAAAAAACAGAAATGCATAAAAACAATATGTGTGTGTCTACTGAGCCATTAGGCTCTAATATGGAGTGTGACATGAAAAAGAAATTTGGATGAACATGAGTTAACCATAATATAAATGGACTAAAACACCCTAATGAAGAATGTGCCAAAACTTAGATTTTAACACGTTAGAAGACTTTCTTCTTAAAAAGCAGAGCAAAGCTATAGATGTAAACGAGCGAACAGAGCATTAAATTAAGAGTGTGTTACCTGAGGAGGCACTGAATCATTAGTTATGACCACATACAGCTCATGATGAGGTGATGCAGGAAAACGTGAGTCAAGCAGTACCATTCTTAGCCAGGAGGTGTTACAAGACACCAGTGCCTGAAGGGGTGTGTAGGTTTTTTTGTGTGAACGCCATGGTTCTAGCAAGTATAGTCCAGGGCCTCCTGTCTTTTTTTTATCAAGTTCTTTTTATAATCTAAAGTTCATGAAACTTGAGAAGAAGTATGAAAATTATAAAAAATATTATACTATAATATGTAAAATGTGTGAACACCCATGCAGTATACCATACACACCCATTCACACTCAAGGGCAATGCAGCATAGCCAGTTAACCTTCTGGCATGCATTTCAAGAAACTGGAGACATGCAAAAATCCTCATAAGCAGTGACCAAAGCTTAGGATCAAACTCAAGAACCTGGAGCTCTGAAGTGGCAATGCTACCCACTGCACCAACATCCTGCCCTATATTTCATACTTAAATGAATGGCTTCAAGAAATAAATATGGTACATATTTATCTAATGTAGCATGAAGTAGTTGAATTGCAGTTCTATAATTATAAGGTGGTTTAAAAGGGTTTGAGAACGTCTGTCCTAGCAGACAATCATCAGATGAAATGATATAGAGTCTGAGGGAAAGCATGCAAAAACAAGGGCATGGAGTTAGACAGCATAAAACTTCTGAGAGAAGATCACTGGCTTTACATTACAGTTGTGCAGTGCTCAATCTCACTTCAAGCACATCCTTTCCCAGAGTTCTTTTTCCTTTTGGGCTACATTGCTTCTACCATTGAAGTCGGAACTTTATCTACTAGCAGTCAAAAGTTCAGCATAAAGCACATCTGGAGAATTTAATGTTTTCTGTGTTTTATCCTGTATGATTTTTCTTTTTATTTATTCTCTCTGGGGTGCTCAGGAGTGGAGATGAACTACCCTAGACAGATTTGCCCTTGTTCACTCCCATGTTGCTAATAGACCACATGTGGAACTGGTCTGTCTGTTTGTTCTATCAACAGCTTACAAATATGTTCAGTAAGAGGTTCCATGTAGGAACTTATAATCTTTATTCAGCTCCACACTCACAGTGCATGGTTAGCTGCTTCCCTAGTGCCGCTGCCGACCTTGGCAGAGGTAGGAGGAGGTTGAAGGAGCTAGCTCTGGTGTCAGTGTGTAAGGTAGAGATGGCATTCTTGTTCACATAGTGCATGTAAAGCAGGCTCTCTCTATCTCTATCTCTTTTCCTTTACACACACACACACACACACACACACACACACACACACACACACACACACACACACACACACACACACACACACACACACACACACACACAGACACACACACACACACACACTGACATATACTTACACGCATACACAGTGATGCATGCTAGCATGCCTGAGTGAGCAGCACATTAGGTGACAGGATGATATAATGTCTCACCTCTGTGATCAATATTCGTGTAGATGCGAAAGTCCAAAAATGAAATTGTTCGCCATGCTGCTGAAATAATGAGCACAAGGGCGAGAGACTAAGCATGACATTTATCACACTTCGATGTCTTCTTTCTGTCTGTCCTTTTGTCTATCATCCTCTCTGTGTCTCAGCAGGTACAGTAACAGCCTGTCTCAGATTTAATAAGAACTTCCGGGACCTTCTGAAAATCATGCTTTTTGTCTCTGTTTCTGTTAGTATTTCAGGTAACATTGTATTTATTGAATGTACTAGGTTTGTTGCTCAGATCCAAAATTTACAGGAAGTTATGGTAATTGCTTTAGTGGATATCATAAATCGTTATCTGGCCTTGGTTTTGTGCTCCTGCAGACAGACCTCTGTGTGTGTGAACATAGAGTACAGTCTGGAGCTGATACTCTTCACTTAACACAGAAGCAAATCTTATGTGCTGTCATTAACACAGTGTTCTAGGGTTATATGACTATATGGTATTGGTTTTAACAATAAAATAAACTGTTCTAAGAAAAAGCCACAACTCGCAATCGAATAAAGTTGAGGCTAATTGATGTAGAGGCTGATTTATTGTATTTGGAAGACATCCTTTTCTAGAGTAACTTACAGTATATTTATACAACTTTATATAGCCATTGAGGGTTAAGAGCCATGTTCAAGGGTGCAGTTGTGGCAGCCCTGAGATGTGAGCTCACGACCTGAGAAGTAGTCCAGTGTCTTAACCAGTAAGTTCCTTGAGTAGTTATCAGATGGTTGCGTGTTCAAGTCACAGCACCACCAATCTACCATGCTTGGTTCCTTGAGATCTTCCTCTAAGATCTTTAAACATAAACATCAGCCAAATGAACAAATTTACTGGATTATAAGTTATTTTATACTATATAAATATTAAAGTACTTGGTAGATGTTGTATGATAGGGAGGAGCTGGATGGTGGGTGGGATTGTGGGATGGTGTGTGTAGGTGACCAAAGGAGGAAATAAGTGGCAATACTAATATGAATAACTGTATATGAAATATACAATATACAGATATTAATAACTCATATTAATAGCTGCATATAAAATAATTTTGTATAAATGTATAAATAATTGTTTACATCTAAATTAAATAAAAATATATTAAACAGTCTAAAAAATCTGCAGTGTTATTATGCTGGTTGTGTATACAATACAGTATAGCATGTTACAAATGATGTATCATTAAAATTAATATTTAAAAAAATAAATGTATCATGATATGATATTTTTGTTTTATTGTCCACTCCTTGGACACTTTAAACTGTTGTCACTTTCTCTCCACATTAGAACCATAGCTTTTAGTACACCTCTGCTCTAATGGCTTAACATAGAGTATGGTGAAATCTAACTACAAAAAAAAAAAAAGTAAATTAAGAAAGAACACACACCGGATAGGATGCCAGTTCACTGCAGTGCACCAGAGACTGTAAGTTTTAACATAGCAGGGTTGGTCAAAAACAGTGATTCATTTTGTTATTTTCTCAGATGGATTAAAAAAATATTTTTTACAAAGTAGTTCAGAGAAGGAATAGAGTAGAGTGCACTTTATGAATCCCTAAGGGGAAATATGTCCACAACAGCCACAGCACAAAAGAAATCGGAAAGACATTAAAGTGCACAATAAAATCACAATATACAACATATCCTTCGTCACGTGTCTGCCCCGCCTTCGTCTGCTCCTCCCTGTCTACACACCTTTTTCCTATTGTAATTACCCTGTGTATTTAACTGTGCTGCGTTGCCTTGTGCAGCGCGGAATCTACTGTTGTCTTTGTTCTGTCTCTAGTCCGTGTGTTGTTTCATGTCCTTTTGTTATTAAACCCTGTTGATTTGGCTATCCTGCGTTTGGGTCCGCTTCCTTACCCCGCGTCATGACAGGTGTGATGGGCAGTTGTGGTAGTGTTTATTAAAATAATTTTATTAATTATATATTAATAATGATAATATTTATTTGGTCCACTTTAACTTGTAACTTTATTTGCATCAGAAAAGGGCTAAATGTATGTTTTTAAGGCAAAGTCAGGTCAACAAATCCTTTACTACATTAGCCATACGTGGCTACAATAATAACCAGGTAGTTGCCACATTTAAGACTGAAGAATGTAGAAGGTAAATGAATCTTAGCAAATTGAGTAAGATAGGCAACTAAACATGAACTTGAACTTTTTTGCTATATGAGGCTGATATAACCAAGCCACCACCTCTCTAAACAAACCTAGTATTTTAAAAACCTTTAGCTACTTTTTTGGAAAAAGCATGGTAATTTGGATCTCCATCACAGATGATGAGCCTTGCACTCCTTAAAAGGTTTCAGGGATTTTGTGTGTGTGTGAATTAATTTTTTAAATAGGCATTTGAATTTAAATGTTTTTATTATGACAATTATGATTAATATTTATGCTATTCTGTACTATTTACTTTGGAATAGTTTGCATAATAAGTAAAGATTTCGATGTTTGAATTTGAAATTTGTTTCTTTAAGATGAAGGGTAGCATCCAGTGGATTTTTTGTGCAAAACGTTTTCATCTGCGGTGTCTTACGTTATATTTCCATAAATAGCAATAAATACTCCAATAAACAGAGCCTGAGACATTTATGGCATTCCCAGAAATCCTTAGAAATATCTCATCTAGTAGCAAGAATGGTAGTCTGAAGGATTTATCACACAGTGTGGGTGAAGAAATGACATCGTCATGTTTTATTTATGAATTTGCATGATTTTGCTGATGCTCATTTTCTCTTCCCCTTCAGGATTCTCAGCAATAACAAAATCTCAACGGTGAAAAACGCCTCTTTCTTCAGCTTACACTCTCTGGAGAGACTGTGAGTACATTTAACCTTTCCATGAGTATTAATAACATGCTACAAATGATTTTAGCACAGAAGCATTGGCATACAGTCTGCACAGTGCTGCTTGCTGATTGCTCCAATGAGTCCCATTTGTAAGAAGTGATAAGTTCCAATAAAGCTGGCTTGTTATGATATCTTTTGAATCCAAGGCTTTCAGCTCTATGTTTGAATCTCTGTCCCAGTTTTTATCTCAGTGTTGAAGTCCATCTGAGCAATGCAACTGGTACTGATGAGTCCAAAACTATGCATATTTAATCTGTGTGTCAATCAATAGGATTAAGTTGCTTGCTCCACAGGCCATCTAATGTTTGCTGGCAGGCCATAGATGATTTTTTCACAAAAGATCAAGTAATGAGCATCTAACAGACCAGGAGCATGTGTGGTCCTATTGATCACTCCACCTACCTTGATTTTAATTAAGCTCCATCACCCAGACAGCCACCCTGACATTCTAAAGGGCCTTTCACAGCAGCTATTCACATTTAACTGACAGGCCATTTTGGTGCAGATTGCCACCAACTGTGAAACCTAACAGAAATAATGAGAATGGCGCATGCAAAGGGCATCGTGTGATATTTTGCTCTAGAATGCCAAACACAAACATGAAGAAATGTGATAGACTAGCATGATTCCAGCAAGAGAGTGTTGCAGCATGGGGGCTAATGTTGAAGAGCGTGAAAACGCTTCATATTTAGTGCAACACTTGGCTCCATTATTTTTCATGCTTACTTCACAGAAATCTTTGATTTATTTATAGACGTGAAAGTTTTAGCTGAGCAGCAGGCAAGTTTTTAAGCAGCAGAGTATTTTTAATAGCACTAACCATTGTCAAACAAAACTACAGTATGTGGAGAAACTGGAACTCAGTTACTATCTGCTTACTCTGCACTTCACTACTAGAGCACTACAGTATTTAACTAGCTGCACTGAATTGTACCAGCACTTAAATTCTGTGCAGTGAAAATAAAATCACTTGAGGCAAGACTGTACAGGTGGACCTTTTTAAAAAACTATTCATATTATAATCAATCTATACAAGCTGATATTTTACTGATATTCATACATCTTTTATATTTGAACTCATTTGCAAATGAGTTTGAGTAAAACACCACTTAAAAAATACCAAATGTACCAAACGATTCTGTTACAAATACATTATTAATACTTTATATATTTTGTTTTCTATTATGTCATATGTCTGTATTGTTTGTATCCTATCTCATTATAGGACCTAATAACTTTGTTTTGCCTCCTGGAGTACAGTATGTACTAATTTTAGAAATGTCTTCATCGTCCTCTAAATGGAAAACATGTTACTATTCATTTATAGGTTACGTATAACCTATTACGTCATTACGGAGGTGTTTATTTCATTCATTGTCCTGTTTTTGTTGTCAAATAATCATTGAACACAATAATGCTTTTGACATGCACAATATAAACCTCTGTTGCTGAACTAAAGATTATGTCTTCACCTTTCATACTAAAAGTGAACATATCATGGCTGAATATTATGGATTGGAAAACATACAATTTCCTATGATTTATAAAGTTATATACATTTAATCAACAAGCAACGGCACACTGTTATCACATTGTTGATCATTGTTTTGATTTAATTCCAGCTTGTCTACTATATTCAGCTGCTTTGGTAATTGTTTGCAAGAACTAACAGACAGTAACCAGAAAGAGCAAAGTTATTAAGAGGCACAAGTTATAAAAGTCTAGTATTTGCCAACCTATTTTGTTATTAGTGTTCTGTTCATCCTTTACCCTCCCACCTCTCATAAGCAAACATCTGATGTGCACCCAGATTGAAATCCATTTAAAATACTGTAGCATGGTCTTCCTGCCCCAGGCCACGAAGCTGATGCATTCTGTATCAGAAGCCTGCATCTGTCACTACACTGGCATCAGTTGCTTGTCCTAGCAATGGTGCCACTGCTAGCTGCTGCTTCATCTGTCAGCAGGGGCTGTACTACTGTGGATAATCTATTATAGATTGATAGACTGAAATAAAGATCATTGAAACATGTAGATCAGGTCCATTAGATTAGTTGCACTCAATATGGTTTTATCACAGATTTTCAAAGCCCTAATAAAATCAAACACTGAGCTCACATCTGAGCTGAAAATCAAACCCACATTGCTGTATTTTATACAGCAGCCACATTACCACTGCAATATTCTACCACATTTATAATGCCTAAAGATGATGCTTTAGTAATGTTTTAATCGGTGCCAACATCCTCATGATAATGCTCACTGTACATCATTCAGTCTAGTAATTTGAATATATTACATAGAAACTGTATGTATTTTTATTTATTTATTTATTTATTTATTTATTTTTAAATCTGACTGAACATTAAGACTAACATTGTATGGTTTTGCAGTGAGGTCTTAACATCACATGTCACATTTCACTGAACTGAATTTCATTGCATCAGGTTTGCTTTGGGGCATTTGAGCAATTCAAAATTTATATAAAAAGGTTCCTCAAACAGTCCCCACAACTCTTATTAACAAAGTAAAGTGCATTGCTGCTGATCACAGTTATATGATGTTCATAGTTTACAGAATAGTTCATCTATGTACTACCTTCTGTTCCTCCAGTATGCATGCATTAGTCACATTAATTAAGTTAATGATCTTTTAATTTGAGCTTCATTTTTCCCGACTGTGCAGCCCAACAGTAGCTTTGTACGTTCTCTGCATTTTCTTATTACGTTCAAGAAGCTTTCTTGCTTTTAAAATGCAGCCCCTAATAATGAACAAATAATAATTTTATACAAACAGTAACAATGTCAAGTTTGCATGTGACTTCATATATCTCTATTTTAGTACCCTCTACTACTCTTAAATCAACGAAATTTCACATAATCAAATATTTAGTGAGCCATTAGAGCATATACACTCATCACCTACTTTCTTATAGGAACATTTATACAGCAACATTTTTATGCTTTTTTAGAGCCACGTCATCATGTAATAAAACGCTATATCATCAGCAGTGTTGTAATGTAACAAAGTAAAAATACTTCGTCACCGTACTTACTGTACTTAAGTAGAAATTTCACGTATCTGTACTTTACTTCGCTATTTAAATTTATGGCAACTTTCACTTTTACTCCACTACATTTCCTAGATAAAATGTATACTTTTACTCCGTTATATTTCCAATTACTCGTTACTACAAAATAAAATCAGCAGAAATGTGGGAGGTTTGGCGAACCACTGCTCCTAGTTTGTATTACGCACGTCCGCACGCTCTTCGGAGAAGCACAGGTATGCTCAGCGTGCACGCGCAGTCAGAGCTGGAGGCATTTATCTATAACGTTAATCGGCTGAAAGCTGCAAAGACGGCAACCAAAAGCAGTGAAATTTCACTATTCTTATTACCAGAGTTGTAGCACAAACAAAATAGTAATGCAAACAATCCATACAATACTAAATAAAAATAACATTTATTGATTTTGTTTTTGTCTTGTGAATATGTTTTATTAATGACTGCATTCATTGGACAGACTGTTCGTAGAGAATGCACACATACATAAACTGATTTGATTCAAGACTGGCATCATTACATCATGCATAAAATTTTGGTGTCCACTTTTGCCATTTAATAATACCATAACTTTTGGCTTACTATGTAGTCATATAATATATAATATAAAACTCTTCTTGTTTTTAATTCTCACTGAGGGCTAAAACCCCTAAAGATGAAACCCTAGAACCGCCCCTGCTCTTATGCCCAACGAAAATCACTGAAATTTTACTTTTTACTTTTACTTCAAATACTTAAGTACATTTAATATCAGACAATTACGTTTGATACTTAAACAGTAAATATCAGATACTTTAAGACTTTTACTTGAGTAATATTCTAAAAGGTGACTTTCACTTCTACCAAAGTCTTTTTCTAGTAAAATATTTGGGGTTTGAAAAATGCATGGTATTAATCAGACAACTACACATAATTTATATAGTACTAAAACAACTAAGTAAGCATTAGTTACTACCAACAGAACATTTTTAAAGATGTGTCATTTAGTACACTGCTACCTTTATCAGAACCAAGGTTTACATTCACCAACCCCTCTACACCTGTACTGTATGCCTGCTCATTCATGCACATACAGTATTGTAGAAACAACCAATCATGTGCCAGCAGCACAATGCATAATATCACACCGACACATATCTTAGGCTTCCTGCCCGTTTCAACCCATCTTTTGAGTCCTCTTTTAACTCTCTCATCAACAATTTCTGTCTGCGGAACTGCAATTTATCAGAAATGTTCTTTTTTCTTTGTATGATTCTACAAAAAGTCTAAACTGTTGAAGTTTAAAATCCCAGAAGATCAGTGGTTTCTGAGATACTTACCCTAGCCAATCTAACTTCAACAACCAGGCCACAAAATCTCTAGGATCACATTTTCCCCATTTCTGATGTTTGATGTTGACTGAAGATTTTGACATGTAGCTGTATGATTTTATGCATTGTGCTGCTGCCACATCATTGGCTGGCTCTAAATTATTTGAATTGATGCTATTTTTATTTTATTTCCTTATTGTTTTATTTTATTATACTCTTAATTCTTTTTCCGACAGTTTAAAAAAAAATAAAATAAATAAAAATAAAGAAGCAGTCTGCTCATAATAAAATAATAAAAATAAATAAAATAATAAAAATAAAAATAAAGAAGCAGTCTGCTCATGTTCTGTGTATGACTGTTTATATGACAAATGTACAGATGTTCTAAAGTGGTTGGTGATTGTAAACCTTGGTACTGATAAAGGTAGCAGTGTATTACATGAAGCTCTGAAGTCTCTCTATCAAAGAAGACTTTAACACTAAAACATTAACATTGGTTCACGAGGTTACAAACTTATGGTAACAGTCTAACTAATAGCATGCCGAATGCCTTGTTTCAAGTCACATCTGAAAATACTGTTGTGATGTAGTAGATATTATGTTTGATATCTTTAGAAAAGGCACAACCTACTGCTGTCTTTAATTGCTTGTGAAGAAAACAGTTGCATGTAAGGACAAATGGGTTTCTGCTTTGAGCATTCGCAGCTTGGCCTATGACCGAGAGAAAGCCGAGAGGTCTCCACTGGGATTTGGCTCTGAGTCTGATAAAGGGGTTGTTTACCAAGCACACGTCTAGAGACATGAACATGGAACGCTACCAGTCTGGAGGTCAAAGGCAGACCTGTGATTGTGACACTAGTGTCTGAATATTCAATGTGCTTTGCTAAGCTGAATTTCCAAATAACACCAATATACACTGGCCATTTTTGGGTAAGTCTGTAAATCTCTGTGATTATGTTCCCAACCACAGTAATGGTATTTTAAGTTAGCTGCATCATAATATAATTATTATTATTATCCATTCATTATCTGTACCACATAACCTATTTAGGGCTGTACTGAACCTGGAGCCTATCCCAGGGGACTCGGGGCACAAGGCAAAGGACATGCTGGAGTTAGTGTCAACCCATCGCAGGGCTCAATCCTGCACACACTTACACACACATTCACACACAACGGACAATCTAGAAATGTCAGTTGGTATACAATGCATGACTTTGGACTGAGCGGTGAAACTGGACTATCCTTGAAGCACAAGGAAAACATGCAAACCCCTGACCCCAGAGTTGCAAGGCAAACCATTAAGCTAAGCCTAGCCATTATGCTAACTGTTATTATTATTCTAATTATCACTCACTCTGAATAGAAAATTGCTTCTGTGTTCAATTTTGAATTGTTTAATTGTGCCCTGGACTCTGACCTCTACAAGGAAAATAGAGAAGAGATATATGTTTCCAGCCATGTTATTTAGAATTATTTATATAAATAATCTGTTGTTGAACTGAAAAACTGTTATTACAACAAACATACAATATTTGGCATAAAATACCAATATCATCCAAAATAGTACAGTTTTCAATATCTTACTTCCTGTTAATCATTGTCTCCACTAATACAAGGACACCATCTACTTCTTCAGAATGTAAACATAATATTTAATTATTCATTCAGTGAAACTCTGTATTTTGACCATTCTGGTCCTCGAATGTAAATTCCCCAACTTGTGATAAGTGAAGTGCCATCCTGACTAAGTGGGCATCGCTCTGGAACCCTATCGGGATTCTTTGTTTCGCATCAACCATTCTTCTCCGTCTTTGGGAGTCAGTCAATGAGACTTCCTCCTGAAGAGTTCCCATGTTGTTTTGGCTGGATCGGTGTCATTTATCTCTCCCACTTATGGACCCGGTCTCCTTGAAAAGCAATTGATGAATAGTTTGGCGAATTGTCTGGAGAGATTTCAGTGCTCTTTATGTAGGTGACAAAAATACACATGAAAAATGGGTTCTGAAAGTTCTGGTTCTATCTGATGTATGACTGAAATACTACTCAGAGTTTATGCCTCCTGAAATATCACTTAACCTGTTTTGTGTGTCATATGCTGAAAAGTTATTTGAAAAATGTATGGCTTAAAGACAGTAGCCCTCACCTTGCTAATTCAGAAATGGTCCACCAATTGCTGTAAAATGGGACAAATGATAAATCCATTACATTTCTGTTTATGGCATTTGGCATATGACCCTCATCGCCCTAACGACCTTATCCTGAGCGACATACAGAATTACTTTGAAATCTCTATCAATGAATACAACAATATTAGCTTGCTAGGATGCACACTAAGGATACGATGAGTCTAAAATAAAACAAGAAAAAGCAAGTGCTAGTTTAAGTATTTAAGGACGCTCAGCTGTTCTGACATCACTTTGAAGTTCATTCCACCCTCTGGGTGCCAGAAGAGCAAAGAAGAGTCTTGATGCATACGTAGCTTGTACTCAGAGAGATGTTGGTACTGTATCAGTTAAGCAGTCCTAGATGACATAGTGGGATCAGTTAAGCAGTGCACTGTGGGCATTGATAAGAGCTTTAGAAGAAACACCAGCCACTGGGCAGATAGAAGCTCCAGTGTACTGCCCAGTCCCATGTTTTAGTTACCCAGAAATTAAAAGGTTGAATGTGCCAGCTGACATACAGTAATTCAATAACATATGCTAAGCTAGTTAGCTGTATGCGGACACTTTAGCATCACATTCATATGTGTTTTTAACTAAACTGTTGCTACAAACTTGGAAGCACAGAGTTGTATAGGATATCTTTGTATGACGTAGCATTACACTTTCTCTTTACTAGAACTAAGAGGCCCAAACCTGTTCCAGCATGACAATGTCATTGTGCACCATAATATATCCTAAAAGTTAGAATGAAATAACTGTAGTGTCCTAGACAGAACCCTGATCTCAACACCACTGACCATCTTCACCCAGCAATATGGCCTGACCTCAGTGATGCTCTTGTGCCTGAATGAGCACAGCAACACTGCAAAATCTAATAGGATAAAAGTAGTAGGAAAGTAAATTTGTTGAAAAATCACATATAGTTATAAAAGTTCATATTTGTTTATATAGTTTAATTGAGTGCATTTATTCAGATGAAAATATGAGTTATCAAGAAGGGAATTGTTTAGCCAGAGTCTTTATTATAGTATTTTTTGTTTTTTGTGCTCTATATATACAGTAGCTGATTTTATTTTCTCCAAATTGCAAGTAAAATACAGTATTTGAGTTAAACTTTATCTTGCCTTGTTTTATAAATACTTTCAGTGACCAGCATGTTCATGATTCACAAAGGATCATCTTCCTTTCGTGGCAGGTAATTAATCCTCCTAATAAAAATTATTTTAGTCACAGCTTGGCCAATGTGTGTAGAAATAATGTGCAGAAATAATCTATAGATAACATTGCTTAATGTAAAGTGTATTTGGTAAATACAATTGAGAACTGCTGTTATGCAAACATCAGTAGGAAGTGTTTTTTTTCTTCTCCAAAATAATGTTTAGCTTATTGTTCTAATAAATAGGAGAAAGGCGTGTCCACTAAGGTCAAAAAAGGACAGGGACAATCTCACATGGAATCATCGGAATCTTGTTTAACTGACATGGCAAAGCTAAGGATGTGATTTTTTAAGGGCCTTCCCTGTTTCTCACACTCCAGCTCTGTGCACATGTCTCTCAGGACTAATTCATCTCGCTTTTCCTCCTCTGACCAAGAAAAAGAGATAGAAAAATATAGAAACTAGCCTATCCCTTTACTTTAAGATCTTAAATTGTGGCATTTATATTTGTTTACCCTTATGGTCTGCATGACCTCGTTCTTTTAAAATGCTTTTGTGAATATTCCCAATCATTTTAACTGTATGCAGACGAATGTATTACAGCTTTATTAGAAAAAAGCACTAAACAGTAAATCAGCCAGAGGTAATTGGATTCCTACAGAGTATAAAAATGATATCTACACAGATGTTGAACACAGATATTTAAACTGCGATGTGAATGGTTTATAGAGTGCACAAATTCTGCTTAATTTATAGTGAAATATTATTACACCCACTGGTCACTCTAATAGGAACAGTTCCAATCCTACTCATATGGCAGCAGTGAAATGCATTCTCATTCAGATCCAGAACTCTGCAGTTAATCAAATTTACAGAGAATAGTTAGACCAGTTAGACCACTGAAGACTCAGTTTTATGTTGTCGTCTGACAGAACTGAAACCTGATGCGGTCTTCTGTTGTACCCCATCTGCCTCAAAGTTCAACATGCTATGCTTTCTGAGATGCTTTTCAACTTCCTTCGGATGTATTTGAGTTACTATAGACTTCCTGTCAGCACACTGGCAACTGTCTGGCCAATCTCCTCTGACGTTTCTCATGAAC
This sequence comes from Tachysurus fulvidraco, assembly GCF_022655615.1. Classification (NCBI taxonomy): domain Eukaryota; kingdom Metazoa; phylum Chordata; class Actinopteri; order Siluriformes; family Bagridae; genus Tachysurus; species Tachysurus fulvidraco. The sequence continues at coordinate 19,822,991 of NC_062521.1, forward strand.
AAGGTGCTTTCATCTTCAGAACTGGTGCTCACTGTAATGTATGAAAATCCAAGTAGATCAGCACTTTCTGAAATACCCAAACCAGCCCAACTGCAACCAACAGCCATGCCACAGCAACTGAAATCACATTTTTACCATTTAATTGGTTTCTTCTGATCAGTAACCTAAGTCCTTGATCTGTATCTGCATGAATTGTATGCATTGCACTGCTGCCACATGATTGATTGATTGTTTGGATAATTTCATGAATAAGCAGGAGGAAATGTGGGTCCTCTTTCCAAAATATGTTTTTGCTCAGAGACACTGTAACGGGAAAATATGTTTTAACTATAAAATGACTGATTGGTTAATATTTTGAGTAGACTATTTTAACAGAAAATGAATAGCGAGGTAGGGCTAAATAATGTAATTATTGTGAATCATAAGATCAATAACCTGCAAGAGTGTACCTGTTATCCATTCTATGAGTGATGCTGACAAAAATGTAAAAGAATTCCAAGCAGACACATGAATAGACTTCAGTGCTAATAACAAAACTACTACATTACTACAACAGTACGGTTATGATGTCATAATGTGACAGTATACTGTATATAAAGTAAATAGATTTGTTTTTATCTGTTTACAGGATACAGAAAATAAAAGCCCACAAATTAGCACATGTCCCTTGTAATGTTTAGAGCTGGCTAGTAATGGAGATCACAACATAATTCTTGTTTTTTTAAAAGCACATCAGCAAATCTGAAACAGTGTATGAGATCCTGGAATCAGAGGCATTACATTTTCAGTATAGGGTATAATACAAGGATATACAAGATATAATTAATCCATAGAAGGTACAGAGCAAATATGAATGTACATTCCAGACTGCAGCATCGTCGTCCTTGATTAAAATGATAAAAACCATTTGATAGATATTTACTATTTGATTCAGACATAATAATGACTAATTCAATTGATTCTGCATAATTAGTGTTTGAAGCCCACGACATTACTGACTACAATTATTTTTAATTAAGTTGCAAATTTTACTAATTTAACATGCAATTATTTCATCAAAAATACTTCCATGGTAAAGGAAATGGAAAAGAAGCTTAGGACCACTGATAATCAGATGGATCAATCTCAACATAGCTCTGACATGTGTGGCGCTGGGCTAAACAGTTCAGATGCAGCCATATCGTTGGGATTTTAGAAGGTCTTAAAGTTGAGAAACTGAAAATATTGATCCAGGGTTGTGGTGAAAAACTGACACTGGACTGATGGCTAGAGGAGGACAAACATGGGGCCCATGTTCAGCATTGAATTTCTTTGTCAGGTCACTCCACCGTCTCATATGAAACTAGACTAGACAGTCAGGGAATTTAAGAACTTGTAGTTTTAACTTACCTACCAGGGCAATATATTCACAGGAAAAAAAATAAAAAAACAAAAAACAGCTTCAGAGTTAATGGTTGATTTCTGCTATCACAGATGCTGCAAGTTCTTGTTCTTAAGCATCTAGAATCTGAAACCGTTAAATTCAACCACTAAAATCTTGTGTAAGGTAAACAAAAAAATCCAAGCAGAGGTAAAAGCATCTAACATTGTCCTGATTAATTTCATATTAGATAAAAAAGGTTAAAATTAAGATGAAACAAACTGCTTTTGTTTTTTTTTTTTGTCCCTCTGGCGAGCCATTTGACAAAGGAAGAATACACACATACTGTACTTATTTCCTCTGATTTTATCTCTACTTTATTCATGGACAAATTACATGAAGGCTACCGCATGCTTTCTCTGTTGCGCATGAAGCCACTGGGTCATGTAACTCAGCACAAATTGCTATTCGCCCAATTCTATATAAATGTGCTCATGGTTTGCATTGCTTTATTTTTCCCAAACATGTCACCTGATAAGTACACTAATCACACTAGAGAGGGGAATAAAATGAAAATTCTGTGTAAGTCTATGAAAACTCTCCTCTTTTTAGCATAATGTCTTTAGCTCTCTAGTGAATCTCTAGTCCAGTGAGCTTTCCTTAGCTAAATAATTTAAAGAAATGTATGATTTAGTAAGCCAATACAGAGGATCTGCTACAGCAGTCATGCTGGTTTATGTTTGGAAAAGTAAACTTTCTGAAATATTGCCAGGTCATGTATACAGTTTTTCCAAGTATGAGCTCCACTGAAATACTTTGCTGTGTGTGTTCAAGCCTTCATCAGTTGATGACCCCTGACTTAAAGGTTGCATGTACAAAAAATATTTTCTTTGATAAAAGATTCAAGTAGAACTCCTTTTGGATACTGAAAACCTTTCACTGAGTGCAAGCCTTCACTTTACACATACTTAATGATGGCTGGAAGCAATGCACAATGTTTAACATTACTGATCTACTTCTCTGAACATAATTAACACATGAATATGAACATGCTGTATGAAGTTGAACAGACTTTCTCATTTAACCACTTCACTGTTGGATTTCTTGTCTTCAACCCAAACCTCACAGATGTGGTCTTTCAGCAGCATCAGATCTCTTTAAAATAAAAGCTGCAGTGAGATTTTGCAATCATGGCATCACTTCTGCTTGTGGTTTCAGCTGGCTGATTTTCTATATTTGCGCCTGCCTGTCTGCATTAATTTTCAAAAAGCATACATGACATGTCTCTGGTATTTTTATGTCATGCTTTTTCTAGAGGAAAAAAACCCTTCTTACAGATCTGAGTTGTGTTCTGAATTGCAATTGTCAGAAAATGATTATGCACAAACTGTGTTTGGGATGAAGTGTTCTACCTGTCACTGACATTGAATTATGCTCTGAATTAGAACATTTTGGCATGTAGAACAGTGCTTTTATGGGCTGTAGTCTCAGTATGTACAACTGAGAATTATTTCTAATGTCTGTCTCATGTCTAGGAAGGAAACAGGAAGGGGAAGCAGTATTTCAGACAGTGATGTTATCACAGACACCTAAGTGACGTTGTTACACAGGCAGGTTTCCTCTGAGCTCAGAGAGATGGCTGTGTGTTTGAATGACTCTGTGAATGTATTGCATTCTCAGCTCTACATATTATGTATGTGTGTGTGTGTGTGTGTGTGTGTGTGTGTGTGTGTGTGTGTGTGTGAGGGTGTGTGTGTGTGTGTGTGTTTGTGCAGGAATCTGATCTTATTTGACTGTTATCTCAGATAATCGAGTTGAACATCATTAGTAGAATACTGGCAAAGCAACACAATTAAGGCTCTGTTTTGTTTTGTACCTGAATTGAACTGAATTTTTTTCAGAGAGAAAACAATTATATGACTTTTCTTAAGTCACTGTTACTTTATTTGTTTTGTACAGTTGTCAGGATCATTGTGTCTAGCTGGTTAATTAAGCCACCAGTCTGAAGATGCTTTGTTCTTGGATTCAGAACTATTCTTTCTATGCTGACAGTTTTTAGACAGCAATCAGATTAATCCACCAGATACTCCCTAATAGACAATTTGTTTCTACAGTATGTCCATCTGTGGATTCTGTCCCGCATGGCTTGCTGCTGATGCGTAGCTATGGTGAGTTTAGTGGAAACAGAATTTTAGCCATTAATTAGAGAAGTCCTCTCCTGCCCTGCTTCATCCTCCCTAAGACTTTCAACCTCCTACGGTGAAGATGTCTTCCTAGTGACCTCCTCTGGCAGGGTCTTCCAATAACTTTTCTTCAGTAGAAACACACATACACACAGTAAAATGTCTTTTACTTTCTCCACCTACACACACACTCTGTCATGCTAGCATTTCTCACCAAGGCCTCTCTGTGTGTGAGTGTGACCATTAGGCCATAAATCTTCACATTAATGGCACAGTGGGAGCGGGTGGTTTAGCAGCTTGCCTGAATGAGCACGCATGGGGAGTTACACATACATACACACACATACATACACACACACATACACACACATACATACACACACACATACACACACAATGTGAGGGCAGAAGCTAAGTGGGTGCAACTGCTGGTGAAATATTAACTGCAACTGTTAATGTTTATCAGGAGTTTAGCACAGACATAGATACTGTATAGACTGCTGTGGAGAAAGTATGTGTCAAACAGAGTTTATGGAAAGAAGCATTGTTCCTGTTTTAAATCTCATTTTGACTTTGACCAGCTGGAGACTTTGTGCTTCTCTTGCTTCAGATGTTTCAGTCCCAGTATGGAAAATGCCAAATTGTTCTTTAGTAAGGAAAACACATTAGTCTTACTGCTTATTTTCTGTGAAAACTAACATAATATTTCACTATTTTTATATTGTTTCATTTTGGAGTTTTAGGAATAAAGATACCATTTTACTATATTTCAGATTATAACACAAACTCGAGTTAGAGCGTGAGTTGTTGAGTAAAACCTATTTTTCATCTACTAGCATTTCCAGCTTGGCTTACATGTTTATTAACAATACAAAGGACCATGACAATGACTTCATTGTCTGAAAAGCATCTTCATTTTCCCTTGATGTGTGTAAAATGTGAGGTGATGTCGGCCTTACTATTGACATAGTGGAGTTGTAGCAGTATGCTGCCATGGAGCTTGCATTATGCTATCATAGTGTGTGTGTGAGAGAGAGAGAGAGAGAGAGAGAGAGAGAGAGAGAGAGAGAGAGAGAGAGAGAGAGAGAGAGAGGTGAAGCAGAGAACAGTTTGCTGCTGTGTGAGAAGCTTTGTAATAAATATAGACTTTTTATTATTAAAAATGTATACTTAACATCTCTTTACACCATAATTAAATCTTCAACTAAATCTAATCTAAAACTATTATTAAATAAGTAAATATTGTTAACGTATTATTGCTAATAGACTCTCTTCTTTTTAAACAGTAGAAAGTAACCAATTTCTTCGGAGCACAGTGGTTTAGTGGAATATCTGTTTGCCTGGAACCTTCTGGGTTGGGGTTTTGATTCCAGCCTCTGCCCAGTGTGCATGGAGTTTGCGTGTTCTAATAATGGTTCTTGTTAAAACAAACTTGTTGAACATGAAGAAAGTTGTCTTCATTTTCAAAACATTTTGGTTAACAACTTGCACTTCTCCCCAAAAATTATTACATTGAAATTAAAATTTTATTGGACACAAATACAACCATAAAGAGTACAACCTACAGTTGAAGGTAGGTTAAGCTGAAGGTTAATGATGACCTGGGTTTATCTAGGTTCTCTACTTCTAATGTTGAGGAAAAGACCCCATTACAAGCTCTGGACCATTTAATCCTATAAATACCCATGCTTCTTATATAACCTTAATCTAAAGCTCATCTGCAAGAAAACTTTCCTTGTGATGACCGAATAGCTAGAGTTTGTATACTAAATGAAGCATTAAAATAGTAAAAAAAAAAACAAAAAAACAGCTAGAAATATCGGTTCATTTGGAAAACAAGGGTGTTTCTTAAAAATGTTTTTTTTTTAATAGCAAATTAAATGATCCTACAATTTTTTTTTTACGATTGGTTTAAATATTTATGGACAAGTAGGTTTTCTATTTTTGCTGATGTACCCTGTACAATGTGCACAGCAGTGCTTTTATTTTAAATACAATTACAGAGCTTTAATTATTTTTAACAAAACCTCTAAAGTTATATCTAAATGTCTATGACTTAAAATGTGACCGCAATGTCTGTGGTCTAAAACGTCTTTTTTCCCCTCTTAACACACTCTATATTTATTTTAGTTAAACCTTAATATGAGATGAACGGTGAGGACAAATAGAAGTAATCTCTATCACATTCCCACAAGTGTGTGTATACCCACTATTAGTATCTGAGAGCATGTGATAATATCCTTTTGATTGTCTATTCCAATATTGCTAATAAATTAGATGATTTTGAGATATAGTAAATGTTTTAAAATAAAAGTTACACTTTGGTGCAGCCGATAATGTTGCCCTATTACAGCTCTAGAATTTTCTTTTGAGCCTGAGCTTGGATTATGGGTATCTGGAATTTATGTGGAATAGATGTTAGAGATAAAGAGTAAACTTCAAAATGTTTTTTTAAAGCTGCTTTGGGACAATGTCAATTGTTAAAAGCGCTATAGAAATAAATGGTATTGGACTGAATTAAATTTCATGTTTTTTTAATGGGTTTCTTTCAGGTTGGCATGCTGATAGGTGGATAGATAAATATGACTTGTCCCAAGTATGATTTTTTGTGTGAGTATAATGCTCTGTTATCTCATCCAAGGTGCATTCCAGTGCTCATGGAATAGGGTTTCACCAAATTAAGTAGGTTACTGCCAAAAAAGCACAAAACACTCAAGTTGCATCCTGCAGAAAATCAAATTTCAAATTCTGAAAATGTAAATACCTGAGGGACAGAATACATAAAAAAATCCATTTTTATGGAGTAAACTGACCAGTGATGGTTAATCATCAATATCCTAGCTGTCATATCATGAGCTTATCATGACCTGGCATATCATGGTGTTATAAGTTTGTTATAATAATAATAATAATAATAATAATAATAATAATAATAATAATAATAATAATAATAATAATATGTATTATTATTATTATTATTATTATTATTATTATTATTATTATTATTATTATTACTACTTATAATTACATATAGACAGGTCAGGTATTAACAGCTGAACATATGCCACACAAAAGATAAGCTTTGAAAGAGCTTGAGGGTTGGATTGATGAAATGGTGCTGAATGGGTATGTTTCTTAATTGCAGACATGTCCCATTAAAATCAGACCACAGCCATCTTTCAACATTTAATGACCCGCTTTCTCGGGTGATAAGTGCTGAATTAACTTAAAACCTGCTGTGGCTTTGCAATCAGAAAGCTCTTTGTCCTGTAAAAGGTTTGACCTGAAAAGCTTCAGAAACTCAGATCATATCAAATGTAGCTGGATTAAACTGTTTTAGGAAAAAAAAAAACAAGGGGAAGTGTAGAAAAAAAGAATAAAATAATTTGATTAATAAAACTGAAAAAAAGTTTATTCCACTGATTTAAAACTCTGAGAAAATAAGCTACATAAAAAAGTAAACAGATCTTTTGACTCTGCTTTCTGATAAATCCGAAAAATTGTTCGCTGATGTATTTGAATAATTGCCTAATTAATTGCCTAATAATTTTGCTCTAAAGGTTCTGTGCATGTTTGTGCTTTAGCTTTTATGGCCCTGTTTGATCCAAAGCTCTAATCAGCAGACAAGAGTCAGAAAAGAATGATTGAGCGTGTTTGTCAGTTATGTCTACCTCTACACACCGGTGCTGCTGCCGGAGCTCCTTCAGGATCCTGTCACTCCCCTCAGACAGACGCAGGAAATATGAGGACACAATTTTAGGAAGTTTGTTTTGGCCCCGGAGGAACACACGGAGGTCTGAGATCATCTAATGTATTTTTAGTGCACTGGGTGTGCGGAGGCCGTGAAGGCGGGCCAAAGGGAGGGGCTGATTGCTAACGATCTGAGATGTTGAGACTCTGATCTGATCACTGGGTAGCGTTCTACTTCTTTAACCCAGTGCTTTAGCTCAAAGTGAAGGCCCTATTTTTGGAATGTGGGCACAGCGATGGTATTCAGAAAGCCCAGTGGAGGCTGATTCCTTTAGATTCGACCGCGCTTCTAAACACACAGTGTGCACAAAGAGAATGTGAGTGTAATGAGGATTGGAAGGTCCTCTGTGGCTGGTATTAGTTTAACGATTGTGTGTGTGTGTTTGTTGTGTGTGTGTGTGTGTGTGTGTGTGTGTGTGTGTGTGTGTGTGTGTGTGTGTGTGTGTGTGGGATTACTGACCATCTGCTTTGAAGGGCAAACCATTATGTGGAGAAGTAATTGGTCCCCTCGTGCAGCTCTAAAACTCACAGTGATGTGAAGATTAAAGTCCACACAGACATTTAAGTGTGAATGTGTGTTTGTGTCTGCAGAGAGCTTCAACGTACAATGTCGTGCATAAGTATTTGCTCCCCTTGAACATGGTTGATTCTCTCCTAATTCCCTCCTTACCCAGTCACAGACTGGATTTAAGGCTTCCTCTAGACAGACATGCTCGGGCTGCATGCTTAACACTATTAATAATGAGTTTATAGTTTGAGTAGCGTAGTAGTGCAGTTGGTAACAATGCTTCATCACATCTCAATGGTCCTTGGTTTGATTCTGAACTTTTGCTGTCTATGTGGAGATTTACAGGTTTTCTCCTTGTAGGTGGATTAGTTATGCAAAATTTTGTCTGCATGTGAGTAAATGTGTGTGCCTGGTACAATGATCAACAGGCTGTTATTGATGATGAATTATTTAATGATGCTCCACTGGATGCTCAAAGTTCGAGAATTTTTATAACCAATCCCTGATTTACTTTTCCACAACTTTGAACATTGTTTGGAAGATGTTTCTGAAACATCCCAAAGTTTGTTAGAAAACTAAATAAATAAAAAATAAATAAATAGAATAACAAGTCTGGAATATCCCAGAAACATTTACGAATGTGATGTCTTTTACTGTATTTACAGTATACATTATAAGACGTCATATTAATTGGTGGATAAAAGGGTTTATGACCAGTATACTGTAAGGGTTTAGGGTTTCACAGCATCTATACTGTATCTAATCCATCACAACATTATGGTTAATTTTGTGTACATCTCCTAAATAAATAAATAAATAAATAAATAAATAAATAAATAAATAAATAAATAAATAAATAAATGTATTCTTTTGGCTGTTCCCTGTTGTGGGTCGCCACAACAGATCAAGTGATCGGGACCAACACTAAAATTTAACTCTTCAGTGGCTCGGTTAGAGCTCTGCCCTGGAATCAAACCCTGGCCACAGCAATGAGAGCGTGGGATCCTGCCACAGGACCACCTGGGGGCCACATTTCTGATATACAAACCTAATTACTTCATTTCCATGTTGTAAAACTACAAAATGTGGAAATTGTCCTGGGGTGCACAGTAGTTTGTTTAATAATGTCAAATAATTTGTGTCTCTGTCTCTTTCTCTCTGTAGAGACCTGAGGAGTAATTTGATTAGCACAGTGGAGCCTGGAGCATTTCGTGGATTGGCTATGCTGAAGAGGCTGTGAGTATGCTAATGTATGATAATGTCTGATCTTTGATCTGTACAACTTGATTAGAAAACTCTTGGACATTTTTCTTAGACATATTCATTTATACTGTAGAATGAATGTGGACAGGATGCTTTGTCACATTCAGTGTCTGGTAGAGTAGTGCTACTTGAATGCCTTGTTACATTTCACCCAACTTTGTCTATTGTCTTGCTAATGTCTAGTTCTTGCTAACATTTGTTTTGTTCTAGCTAGCTAACGCTAATCTATCTATGTGTGAGTGTTGAAAAGGAAAATGTAATTCACTATTTATTCTTATGTTTATTAATGATAAATGAGACGTCCATGGCATTAAATGTAAAACACATGCTAGATAATTTAAAGTTTGGCTAAGATTTAGCACGTTTTTAGATTTTAGATTTCAAGATTGTATATACGTCATGGTAAAACAAATGGAGGAAAAAGTTTTTCGAAGAAGAAAGGGAACCATGTAGTTGTAGCAGTTCTGGGGTTCTGCTTTGTAGTGGAGTTCTTGTTTCTAGGGAATCATGACACATCAAATATATAGGTTATTGAACAGAAGTGTGGGGAGAGAAAATGCTTGTGAGTGGAGGTGAATGTGTGTGCAAAATGGAAAAGGGAAGTAATACATTGCAGAGTCTGGAATCAAATTATTTTGTTTTTTTTCTCTCTAAACAACATTGAATACTGCTATAGATGACAGGCACAAAACTTTGGTTTGGTGGATGCAGTGCATGAAGAAATGCCAAACACCTCACTGCCTCATGTGTCTGTGATGCGACACCAGTGTCTATAATCAGACAAGAGATGTCCTTTGAGGCTATCACTACTGCTTAAGATCTGTGTGTTCAAAGCACTCTCACACACTCACTCACTGAGCTAGTCTTATTGAAATGTAAAGGAAGAGAGAGAGCATGCATGCACACTTGATGTTGGGAAAGAAGCTAATTGAGAAGATCCACAGCTCACTGACACATAATTAGAAACATAATCATGCTCTTTTTCTCTTTCTTACTCATTTAGATGTATTTGATCTATTGCATTGTAATGTATTTGCACTGCTGATTGATATGAATCATATAGCATGCTGTTAGAACATACCAGCAGCAAGTGAGATCATGCAGCATTTTCCCAGTTATTTTTTGGTAAGCTTGTGCTTACTGTAGCCTTAACCTCTCTCTTATATCTTTAAGCACTGTAGTCCTGCCAGATGAATGTTAGATTGAGTGATTGATTGATTAATTGATTGAATATAAATATAAAATATAAAAAGTCAGACAAGGACAGGTGTTCTGTTCTGCAAAAAGGAAAAATTCTGGTATTGCTAATTGTAGAGTAATGAGTAATGGTTCTAGCAGCAAGTATTTCTGTTTTCTTACAGCAACATAACATTTCATTATATTTTCCCTGTATTGAGAAAATAATTGAAAATCAGTTTAGACAAACTTTAAACTGAAATATAAGGGTGCTTTCATGCATACGCATCTTCACCTTAAAGATTTGTGCTGGTCGTTTCCGCACACCTTTATCAGGTTCAAAAACCTGGACTTGGACCCCATTCCAGGGTCCCAAGTACTGCAGGGCTATTGATATTCTGTTCCCAAGCTGCTCGTGGTTTCTCACAGCCTCTGGCACAGTCGTGAGCCTCTGGCACAGGTGTGTGGCGACGTGGGTATTGGCGTTCCCATAGCGTCAGCCCTGATGCGGCGTCAAGTTCCCTGGAAAGGGAACAACACCAGGTTACGTATGTAACCCGGTTCCCTGAGAAGGGAACGAGATGCTGTGTCGCTGGCCATGCCCAGGGCATCCACTCGTGCTTCCTTCAGACAAATGGAAGCTGGAGTAATGTGACCTAGATGCACTTACTGTATACTGGAGCATAATTACTTCATCACCTGTCCTTCCTGACCCATTAAATTGGCATGTGTGCACACAGAGCTTCAGACACTACTTCCTCAAAGAAGCGTTCCCATAGCATCAGCCCTGACGCAGCGTCTTGTTTCCTTCTCAGGGAACCGGGTTAACCTGGTGTAGTGTTTGTGCTTTTCCGACATCTGCAGTACCTAGACTAGACAAATTACACATTAAAATATGGCCTTAATTTTGTCTGTCAAGTGAAAATAGGCAAAGAAGATGCCTAATTTAACCACATTTTACTCTAATTGACTGTTTTTTTCCAACCAGACAATACTGGTTATTTTTGCACACTACATTTTATTAATACATTGTCATACTATACCATAATCATCAATCATTGTATTGTATTCATATGCTGTATTGTTTTTATACTTTTTTGACTTATTTTATTTTAATTTAATTTAATTTTATATTTTTATAAATATAAAATATTTTTTTATAACTCCAAAAGCAATAAAATAAAATTAGTATGCAGTATAAAATAAGTATACTGTCAATCAAAGCCCTTGTAAGTATATAAACAAACAAACAAACAAACAAACAAACAAATAAATAAAAAAACAAATAATCTTTAAACATGTCTTTGCAGGCCCTGATGTAACTACAGGGAATTTTAACTTTTATTTTACAGCATTTAAGACAAAATGAAGGAGAGAGTACACCTTTATCACAATGTCTCTGCCTTTTCTAAACATCTACTCTCATTATCTCTTATGTTTTCACTTTCTTGCTCCTTCATACACACTAACACCCACAGATGGCAGTGAATAAATAGTAAGTGTGTGTGCTTGTTTTAATGCAGTCGTGATTACTTTTAGGCTGTTAATTGTAGAAGCGTGTGCCAGGTCCTGGCCGCTGTGCTGCGCTAATGTGTGAGCCAATGTGAGCCGTAATGGTGTGTAGAGCTAATTTAAGGGCTCCCAACTGGTGATTACAGCTGAGGACTGAGCCACTCCCTCTGCTCAGCTCCTGCACATATCTTTAATTACATACAGCAAACGTTCAGCACCACAGCCACAGCACATACACTTAGTCGTCAACAAAAGGTCACTGCTCTTAAGCTCTAAAACAGCTGTCGAGTCCACCACTCAACACAGTGTAGGCTTTATTCCAGAGAGGTCTGTTTTATTAGAGTTATTTATGCTGGACTGCATTATACAGTATTGTGTATTGTATGCCGGTATGGATGTGTATGGATGAGTGGGATGATCTGGCTGTGGTTTGTGCTGTGGTTAGCATCCTTATCGAGCTGGAAATGAGAGGCCTCAAAAGACCAGGGTGTCTGAGTGAAGATATCATATTCTATTCTTAGACACTGATAAAATCACAGAAAACTCCAATTTGGTATTTTTTATGATTGTCCAGGATTGATTCTGTGTTTGCAAATTGGGTAATTGATTCTGCAGTGTGCATTATCATTGCAGATTTGTTTCATTGACAACAATTTCCTTTTGATCCATAGATAGATTCTGTATTTCAGCCTTTCTTTTATAACATATTGTTGACTGAAGAATGATAATTTATGAAATTATTATTGTTGTATATTTTAGCATTTTGAAGCTGCCAACTTATATAAATAAACTATATACAGATAATATGTAACATTTTTCCTAGTTGATGTCAATATAAGTGGCTTCGTTGCTCATGAAACGTGTGACTTGAAAATACATAAACAATTCTGACAGTCCCTACTGTATAATTCATTTATTGGTGCTTTAGACTGAAGAAATTTGGGTTAGAGATTTAAAGATGAATTTGAGAAGAGAGTTTAGAATTTCAGCTTTTATTTCTTGCTATTTCTTGATATAGTATATAAAAATAAAGCAAAGTTCAGTGGAGCAAAAATCATGGAACATTATTAATGGCTAACAGGAGTTTCTTTTTTCCATGCATGTCCTGTTAGATTGACTGTTTAAAATCTACTCTTTTTTTAACCTTTAGTTTCACCTGTGAAGACTGCATTTCTTGTAAAAAGATAAGCCAACATGAAGTTTCAAGAGCTATCTGTAGGAGAAAAGCAAGCCATTTTGAAGCTGTGAAAAATGTGAAAATCAATCAGAGGGATTGCACTTACACTGGGTATAGCCAATACAACAATTTGGATTGTCCTGAAAACTAAAAAACAATGATGTACTCAGAAACAGACACTGAACAGGTCAACAGTTGATGACAGAAACATTATGAGAGCTGTGACAAAAAAAAAAAAAGAAAGCAACAGTGACTGACATCCTCAGCAACCTCCACAGGGCAGGAGTGAAGGTATCACAATCCAGAAGGAAGAAAAAGCAGAAATACAGAGGCAATTTCACAAGATGCAAACCACTTATCAGCAATAAGAGGTTTAGAGATGAGTCACAAAAGCACCAATTTTTATCTCTACTAAAGTTGTGTAAAGGCCAAAAGGTGGAGAAAGAAAGAATCTGCTCATGATGCAAAACATGAAAGCTTATCTGCGAAACATGTTGGTGGTAGTGTAATGGATTAGGCTTGCATGACTTCTTCTGGAACAGGCTCACTAAATTTTATTGATGATGCAACATGATGGTAGCGGCAGAATGAATTCAGAAGTTTACAGGAACATTTTGTCTTCTACTGTAAGTTACAGAGAAATATATTCATATTAATTAATTAACTCAATTATGGAACTTGACTCAATACACAAAACATACAACAAAACATAGGCCTTTATCAGGGGAAAGTAAAAGGCTTTTGACTGTTCAAGTAAATAATAAGATCTTACTGTAACTCATTTGAGCGGCATTTTATATCCTGTGGAGACCGAAGGAGAACCAACTGAAAGCCTGGACAAGCACCACGAAAGAAGTATACAGCAATTTGGTGATGTCAGTGAAGGGAGCAAGGGATAGTCAAGCAAATATTAAATTAACTGTATGTGTACTTTTGCTCACCAAAAATTGGGTGGTCTTCTACAAAGGTTCTACGTTCTAGGTTTTATGACGTTTAGATGGAAATACCAGGAAATAAAAGAAATCCTTAAATCGTAAATTCTACTTATAGTCCAAATTCTACTTTTAGTCCTTTGTTGTATATCAGAAACAAATGAATAAGCCATACCATTACAATAATTTCAGAAGGGACTGTTGTAAAAACATGTTGAACCGAAACATTGTTCCCTTTTGCATGTATAACACCCACAAGTAAAGGTCTAGAATTTTAAATCTAGTTACCCCAGAGTGAACATTGAGACGGTTGCACAAAATTTTATTCCAGCTCCAGGAGAATCAGAGACATTTTGACAGCAGGTATCCGATTATTAATGGAGAACTTTATCTACTGGAAATCCTTTCCAAAAGAGTGAAGGCTACTACAACAACATATTGGATTATATTGCATCTTATATGACACATGGTCACAGGGAACTATCCCAGGGGACTTAGGGCACAACTTGGAGAACATCCTAGATGGGGTGCTAACACAAAGCAGGGTACATTTTCACAGACATTGTCTCATCCATTCACACAAAACTTGTAGATGCCAATCAACCTACAACACAGGACTGGAAAAAGGAAGCTGAAGTGCCTGGAGGAAACCCCACAGCACAGGGAAAACACACAAAACCAATCCTCGAGGTGTGAAGCAAACATGCTAACCACAAGGCCACAGTGGCCCCATCACAGCATGTCTTTCTCTACAATTTTAACTTCAAATGTGACAAGGTCAGCCAATTTTCATCCAATTATGTTATTTATCACCTTGTCCTGGAAGCAGATTGCTTTCACAATTCAGTTATAGAAAACCCCAGTGCACTATTTAAAGTCACACATACTTCAAAAGTCAAACAGCTTTTAAACACAACCACAACCAGTGTCAGATAAAAATAGCAAAAAAATGCCTTTAGAGACATATCTGAACTGGCTTATTTTTACATCTGAACATTCTTTAACTTCATTTCTTATTATTTGACAGTTTTTGATTGGTTTGTCCAAGATAAGGAATAATTTTCATTTCCCTAAATTATTTAATTACTCTAATTCAAACATCAACAGCAGGGCAGATTCACAAATGAGCAACACATCAATCTTCCCTCACAAAGTTGCAGTGATTTTCTTTTTCCTCATTCCTCTAAGGAGATGTCTTGGGGTAATAAACACATGCTATAAATCAGGGAGAGTTGATTAGTTTACTCATCATTTATTCCTGCTCATTTTTCAGCAGCCTTTACATACTAAGCAGGAGGAATCCCAAGCAGCATGTGATGGAGTCTGTTTCCATGTTGATCTGTATTGACAAGTTGTGAACAGAACCCGGGGGTAAATTACAGTACTTTCCTGGGTTGAACTAATCTAGTTTTGCTAGGGTTTAGCGGACTTATTTTACCTCTAAAGAGGCAATGTGGGACTACCCCATGGATGCAACTAGTCTACCGCACCATACACATACACTCATTCATACTTAGTGGCAATTTAACATTGTATCCACCAACTGCCAGGTTTTTTTTTTATAGTTAATGACTGAAGTAAATCATTGCTCAATTGGATGTAATGTGTAAAAGTGGAAGTAACAGATTTTTTTGCCTATATAAGAAATTTGTACACAACACAACAACAGCTACTTTAGTGAGAGCGCTCTCTTGTGGAGAATCTTCACCTTATTAAACATGAGTCAGTGTTACAAGGCACATGCAGACATCCCTGTTGTTTTACAGGAGTTTCTGGCCTAAAAAAGGCCTTGTTTATAAACCACAAGCCATGGCTTATCCACTGCGATGCTTTTAAATGTTTGGCGTCAGGCAATTTATGTCAATTTAAAACCTTTCTTTGTGTGTCTATATCTGCAGGGATCTATCCAACAACCGCATTGGCTGCCTTTCCGCCGAGATATTTCTTGACCTTGGCAATCTCTTGAAGCTGTGAGTAATGTTCTTACTGAAACACACAGTGTGCTTTGTGCTCCTACCATGACCTCTTTGAAACCAAATTCCCTGAAAATATTATGGTAGTGAATTATATTTGGCCTTGATTAGGCTTAGTATGGATTTGTCTAATATGTTTTTTGTATGTATTTTCCAGAAATCTATCTGGAAACATCTTTTCCACACTGCCTGAAGGGCTGTTCATGCACTTGAGTTCACTGAGAGTCCTGTAAGATTATCGAGTGGTACTTCAACCCACTAGAAACATCTTGATAACACTATTACAAAGAGATAAACTAATTACATTCACTTGTTACTCATTTACCTGTGTGTGTGTGTGTGTGTGTGTGTGTGTGTGTGTGTGTGTGTGTGTGTGTGTGCATGATCAGACACTTCAGTACAGATTACTTGTATTGTGACTGCCAGTTGGAGTGGTTGCTGCTGTGGGCCAGAGCCAGATTTGTACGTGTGGGAAACGAGACAGTGTGTGTGTATCCTTCACACCTCCATGGCTTTCCAGTCCGTGGCCTCCAAGAACACCAGCTCACCTGCGGTAATCCAGAACATGCATTGATATTCACTAACAAACAGCATTGTTTCACACTGTTCACTAACAAAAATCTAAGCTGAGCAAATCCTTAACCTAGACAAGTGCATTTGACTTTTCCCATCACATAAAGCCGGAGTTACTGGGTTGCTTTTATCTACTTATACATGTACTGAGGCACATATCCTCTAGGTGTTTGGAGTGACACTTCTAAGAGCTCTACACAAATGAAGAAACCAACTAAAGTGCAGTTCAGGTCTTATACTGTACTTATGCATGATTCTAGAGAGTTATTGAATAAAAACTCTATTTGGTCTTCCAGCTATTATATTTGTGAAAAAACATTATATGTTAGTACATATTATTGAATGTAAGGTCATCATTTTTCCTGTACATCAACAGTTTACAATTTGACTCAGAAACCAGATGAACAGAGATGTTTTGGTTTTAATAAGCTTGTGGATCCCTCATTTGTTTATACATAAGATATCTAGGAAAGCAAAAGCTATTCATCAAATGTAAACCAGGTCTTACTCTGTGTGTGAAAGTAGGAGGAGTTAATTTGTAATATTTGGCTTCTGAAGTAATTGGGTGGGGACTTGATGGCCATGATGGATTTTGCTATAATCCCTCAGATGTCCATACATAAGATACCTAATCGAGTATGTGAACCATGCCACACACATTGTCTCTGCACTTGCACACCAAAGTCAAGCATCAAATATATACCAGGCCTTACTCTGTGTATGAAAATAGGAGGAGTTCATTTTTAATCTTTGGCTTCTGAAGTAATTGAGTGGGGACTGGATGTCCATGATGGATTTCACTTTTAATCACATATATGTATATAAGATACCTAAGCGAGAATGTGAACAACATTGTCACTTCTTCTGAACTCATGCACAGAAGTCACACATCAAAGATAAACCATGCATTACACTATGAGTATACGTTGGAGTTTATTTGTAATTTGATTCAAAATAACAAAAAAAAAAAAAATCAATTTAAGACAAAATCAGGTGACTATCAGCTGTCAGATACCGCATTTATTTTTCAAGTGAACCCCGCTGAGCATGACAGACGGCGTATTTGATGTCAATGGCGGCACTTTTTTTTTAAAATACAGTTGGCAGCACAAGTTTTATATACAGTTGAGAGTTCCAATTCTGGATTTGCTTGCTTTTGTTCAATATGCTGGAGCCTCTGCATATGCTTTAGAGTACTGTATTCAGACCTGTATGGAAGGGTGTTTGCATGCTAGCATAGTTGGAATTAGCAGCACAAATCCATTCTGTCTCTTTTCCAGCTCACTTCATCCATTACAGGATTAGAGCAGTAATGTTCAACCTCTTGGCCTGTTGCACACCACCTGGCTGCTAGACCAGATCTGCTGCAGCAGCCTCATGTAAACTAGTATTTATGCTCCTGCCAAGCTATTCAGTCCAAGTCCTATTGTAATAGCACTTTCAAGGTCATTCTAAACATGTTTGCTTGCTGTAGTGGACAGGGATGAGCTGCATGTACAAGTTAGCTCTACAACCATTTCATGCAAGCTGCTGATTTGAAATTTTTCAAAAAACCTTGTTACATAAAATCGGTATTTAATATCACATCATAGTTCTCTAAAACACAGTCATTGCATGATACAAATCTAGCTTTTGACAGGAGAGGAAGGTAGCTCTCTAGCTTTCTTCTGTTTCTTTTCTCCCACAATGATATGCAGCACCAGCCAAGAAAATCCACGTGTCTCTCTCTGTCCTGTCTATTTTGTGTTTCCAGTACAGGATTTTGTATTACATTAAGGCAAAACTGTCTAAAAAAGTGTTAAAGATTATGGTAATTTCCTAATTGTAGGCAATGTTGTAGGGTCAAAGTATAGCTTGGGCCAAATGTAAAAAAAAAAACACTTAACTACACATTCACAATGTGTTTCTGAACCCTGGAGCACTTGAGCGGAAACCAATCAAATCCAAAACCACTGTATCATTTGCCGAGACATGGAGTGTCGTCCAAGCATTACATTAGCGTAATAGAACATAAAAGATGGAGCTTCTCATGGAGGCCAAGTGTCTCTGGGTGAGAAGGTTAAAGCCAGTGTGTGGGGTTTCTGGCATTAAGAAGCTTCATCTTTGTGCTTCATAGTAGCATATGAGGCTCCAAATAGCAAAGAAGAATTATGCTAGTGAACACACAAGGGACAGTGGTGTAATCCACATGTCATCTCATGGCAAGAGAACCTCTTTATTACATTCTTAACATGTAACCATGACTTTACTGAACTAACATACCTGCACACCTGTCCCTTGTGTGTCTATTGTTTCCCCGATATAGCTCTTCCTCGTTGTGCTTTGTGGTGCAGAATCCTTGTCTTCGAGTTTGTGTTTTTCTGTTTGGTGCTTCCAGTCAGTAGTTTTGAGTTTCTAGTTATGTTCTGTCCAGTTTCCTGTCCTATTACTGGGTTATTTTGTTAATAAATTATGTCTGTTTGCTATCCCTACATTTCTGCCTGGATTTTTACCCTGTTAAAGGCATCCCCTTGCGGATATAACCTGTAAAAAAGTTATGATGAACCTACTGCACGCAAAAAAAAAAAAAAAGACTTAATGTACTTACTGAATTACTATACAGTGCCTTGCAAAAGTATTCATACCCACTGAACATTTCCAAATTTTGACATTTTACAACCACAAAGAAAAATGTATTTTATGAAATAGAGCGAAGGAAAGTGGCACATAATTGTGAAGTGGAATAAAAATTATAAATGGTGTCCAAATTTTTTTTTTTTTTTTTACAAATAAATATCTGAAAAGTGTGGGGTGCATTTGTATTCAGCCCCCTTTACTCTGATACCCCTAACTAAAATCAAGTGAAACCAACTGCCTTCAGAAGTCACCTAATTAGTAAACAGAGTGTAATTTCATCTCAGTATAAATACAGCTGTTCTGTGAAGCCCTCAGGAGTGTGTTAGAGAACATTAGTGAACAAACAGCATCATGAAGACGAAAGAGCACACCAGACAGGTAAGGGATAAAGTTGTGGAGAAGTTTAAAGCAGAGTTAAGTTAAAAATTAATATCCCAAGCCTTGAACATCTCACGGAGCACTGTACAATCCATCATCCGGAAATGGAAAGAGAATGGCACAACTGCAAGCTGGTCAGATGAGACCAAAATTGAACTTTTTGGATAAAATTCAAAACGTTATGTGTGGCAGAAACCTAACACTGCACATCACCCTGAACACACCATCCCCACGTGAAACATGGTGGTGGCAGCATCATGTTGTGGGAATGCTTTTCTTCAGCAGGGACAGGGAAGCTGGTCAGAGTTGATGGGAAGATGAATGGAGCCAAATACAGGGAAATCTTAGATGAAAACCTGTTAGAGTCGGCAAAAGACATGAGATTGGGGCGGAGGTTCACCTTCCAGCAAGACAATGACCCTAAACATACAGCCAGAGCTACAATGGAGTGGTTTAGATCAAAGCATATTCATGTGTTAGAATGGCCCAGTCAAAGTCCAGACCTAAGTCCAATTGAGAATCTGTGGCGAGACTTGAAAATCGCTGTTCACAGATGCTCCCCATCCAATCTGACTGAGTTTGAGTTTTGCAAAGAAGAATGGGCAAAAATTTCACTCTCTAGATGTGCAAAGCAGAGACATACCCCAAAAGACTTGCAGCTGTAATTGCAGCAAAAGGTGGTTCACAGTGGGGCTGAATACAAATGCATGCCACACTTTTCAGATATTTATTTGTAAAAAAAATTGGACACATTTATCATTTTCCTTCCACTTCACAATTATGTGCCACTTTGTGTTAGTCTATCACATAAAATCCTAATAAAATACATTTTTGGTTGTGGTTGTAACATGTCAAAATGTGAAAATGTTCAGTGGGTATGAATACTTTTGCAAGGCACTGTATATGTTTATTTAAAAATAAATTATATATATATATCTATATCTATATCTATATATATATATATATATATATATATATATATCTATATCTCTATATATATATATATATATATATATATATGTATTTATCCTTAATGAGCAAACCAGAGGTGATGGTGGCAAGGAAAAACTCCCAGAGACGATAGGAAGAAACCCTGAGGGTAACCAGACTCGAAAGGGAAAATATCCTCATCTCGGTGACACTCTTCTATAATTGTGTACATTGTCAAAAAAGCAATTGCATATCCATTAAATGAAGTCTCTCTTGTTAAACTTTTCAACTCTTCACTGATTGCTTGAGTGCAAAACTGATCATTGGAATTGCTGTCCAAAGCCATTTCCAAGGTTTCTAATCTGTGTAATCTAAGGTAATTTCAGGATTAGTTTCTCACTAGGAGTGACATATTATTTAATATTTAGCTAAATTATGTTTTTGTTCATTTGTCATTTGCATGACTTTAATCTATATAAAAAACACAATAGTTACACCCTGTCATCTGTTACAGACCCTCCTTTGGAGCTTCCACTGCTTCAGCTGATTCCGTTTCAGAGGCAGCTAGTGTTCCACGGTGACCGACTCCCACTGCAGTGCACTGCCTCCTACCTGGACCCCTCTGTCACTCTGAACTGGAGCCATAACCACTGGCCTGTACACACACATGGAGAGAGAGGAGTGTATGTTGAGGAAAGCATAATCCATGACTGTTGCCTCATAACCAGGTAAGAGTGAGAGATTAGAGTGGCATGCTTACTGTTGCATTTGTGTGATTTCTCAGATAAGAAAACTTTTGTATGTATCTTTTGTATGTTTTTGTGATCAACAGATCACATGTATGTTATGACTCCCCTTAAAGACTTAATATTATTATTTTAGTGATAGAAATAAGTGTAAAATTACTAAAAACTAATGTGCTTTCTGTCCTCTTCTGCACTTTAAAGGGTGCACTTATATGCATGAGCTGTTACAAGTCGACCCAACAAATTTCAGTAGCCATAATCAAGTATTAACAAAAGAAACTGTAGCAAAGACAGTAAACGTTTGAAAGACCCTTTTTCATAGCTCACTTGCCCAGAGACTGTCTGCAAGCCTAGATTCAAAATGAAGATTGTTTTTAAAGCTGTCAATGGATTTTCCTTTTATTTACTCTCGTGGGTCTGAGAAAACTGGCTTGTTTAAAAAGTGTCAATGGGGCACCTAAACTTTTGTCCTATAAACTGGAGATCGAGTCTGAATTCTCATGATGTTGCAGCCATCCTTGATTGGGAGTCTAAGGCCATGTCCACACTAATATGTTTTCGTTTGAAAACGTATATTTTTCTCTCCGTTTTGGCCTTTCGTCCACACTGAGACGGCGTTTTAAGTCAACAAAAACATAGCTGTTGGAAGACGCTCTCCAAAGCGGATAAATTTGAAAACGCCGTCTTTTATCCGGATTAGTGTGGACATGTCTGTACAGTTACTGAATGTGGAAGTACAGTACTGTCACAGCACGAGATTTTGCTGCAAAATTAGACTCTAGCCGTTTTATAATGCTTTATGATGATGCAAAAAATGTCAAAAACAAGACAGATTGTTTAAGGACACTTGGACAGAGAAGTCAGATATAAACTGTTATGCCATATGTTCAGAGTTTGTGACTCTAATCAAAAGTGGTAACATAAAGCAACACTATAAACCACTTTGAATCTTCTTATTCAAAGCGATAACGAATCATTAATGGTTAAGCATTTAAAGGTAACTCCAGTGGTTAAGTTTTTAAAGGTTGACCTCATTCAGTCGTGTTGTTTAACTGGACCATTGCAACGTTTAATTGTAGAACTCTTTCTCTAAAACAACAGTTTGGTTCTCATCTCAATAATCCCATTGATGGCAATCCCATTGATATGTCTTCAATTAATTATTTATATGTTTTTTTTTTAATTCTATAAATTATGCTGTATAGATTGATTTCTTCTGACAAATATGTCTACATAAATAAGTAGGTAAGGTATATGACAGAGCTGAAAGCTTTGCTTGAAAATACTGAATTCTTAGCCCTACCCACTCTATTGAATTTGGTTTTAATTCTAGACATGCAAATATCAACTGGATGAAAATAAGCAAATAAGGTATATACTGCCGCTAATTTATGAATCAATCGCGTTAGTTCAGGCAGGCCACGCAGTAAGCTGCATGAGCTGCTAATCAGCCGTCCACAGGCACACCAATCCGGCACGACTTCCGTAATTTCCTTCCTTTAAATCCTCGCCTGCGAACGCTCCCATGCATCGCCGCTGCTGCGATCCAACCTAGCAACGCTGCTCGGCATTGTACGCATTTCTGCTACTATCAGCGCGCCACTCCTCTTAACATGTCCGATCCGAGCTCTGAAGAAGACCCGGGCCCTAAGGAAAATCCCCATGGCCCATCAGTACGCAGAAGCTCCCGCCTGATGTACATATCGCCTCCACCGATCGCGGAATGGCCCGTTGAAAGAATCCTCGCGACCCTGTTTAGCCATAATATCCAGGCGCCGCTCGGTCTCGACCACGGCCAACTGTTCCAGCATTTTCTGGAAAATATCCCAGAAGTACCTCCGACCCTACCTGCCCCTACCTCCGGCCCCAAGAAGGCAACCGCAAAAAGCACTGCTTGCGCGCAAAAAACCCGTCAGCTCCAAAAAAGAGGACTGTTCATCCCGACTTCACCCCACCGATCTCTGAAGATCCCGTGCTGACAGCCCTCCACAACATCCATTTTTCCCTCTCCAATCTCGACGCCAGGATCCAAGCCTTCGAAACGCTGCCTCCGCCCGTTCCCCTGGATCTACGGCACCTGCTCCGCCGGCCCCCGGCGCATCCTCAACCTCCCCACCAGCCGGCATAGACCTAAGCCTCCTCCCCCGCAGCACACTAGCGACGACCCTTCCAGCTCCTACCGCCAGCGCCCCCTTCTTTCCACCTGCAGCCGCTATCTCTCCCCACCTGCGCGCCCAGATTCTCACAGGTAACGACATTAACCTAGTTAAGATCCTGCTGGGCTCCGAAGTCTAGGAAAATGCACGGTCGACTGCGGGGACGTTTCCTTGTTCCTAAAAGATAACGACCTGAGGCTGTCCAATCGCCTAACCATGCCCGAGTTCAATGTTGCTTTCAGCGTTTTTAGAGACGTCATCTGCGAATCCTATCCGGAGCGCAGGGCGGAGCTAGACACCTACCTGGCTATCATTTCGGACCTCGCCATGACTTATGGCGGGACCCTTTTCTATGACTATCACAAATCTTTCTCGGCCAAGTCAGCTATGTACATCCAAAGGCTTAACCAAAGATTAGATTGGTCGGCCATAGACCTAGCTCTCATCAGCAGGCATTTCACCGGTCACCGCACGCTGTCGTGCTCTCTGTACGGCGCTTTCACGCACACCCCCCTCTGTGCCCGAGGTCCGCCAAATTCGCTATTCCGGCCGAACGCTCCCCTAAAGCCAAAGACAACGAACAGGTCTATCCCACGATTCATACTCCCATGTGTTATAGTTTTAATGAAAGCGTATGCACCTTTCGTAACTGCAGATTTATTCACGCTTGCAGCTACTGCGGAGACATCCAAAGTCCGTCTGCCCCCGACGAACGCACGCTCTCTCCAGAAAGAGAAAGTAATACCAATGCCGGTCAATATCCCCGAACTGGACAAAGCACTCACAAAGCATCCTGACTGCAGTTTCGTCCATTATCTGATCACCGGACTCACTCAAGGCTTTTCAGCCGGTCTAACTACACGTCCCCTTAATTCCTACATCTGCAACAACTTCCAGTCCGCTCTCAAAGTACCCGAAGTGGTCGATCTTCTCCTGGCTAGAGAGGTAGATAAAGGGTACATGATCGGCCCCTTCGACATTCCCCCCTGCCCAATCTATAGGATAAATCCTCTCGGTGTGGCGACACGTAAGTATTCCGGCAAAAAACGTCTAATCATAGACTCTTCAGCTCCCCATAACATCGCTCACGTCCCGAGCATTAACAGCCTGATTCCTCTCCCCAATTTTTCCCTGTTCTACGCCTTGGTCGACAACGCCATTCAACTCATCAAGACAGCCGGAAACGGGGCTTGGCTGGGCAAAGCTGACATTGTAGATGCCTTCAAAATTATGCCGCTCCACCCGTCCCAGTGGCACCTGTTTGTAGTGCAATGGCGCGACAAACAGTACTTCGCCGTCAGACTCACTTTCGGCTGCCGCAGCAGCCCACGCATCTTTGATACCTTATCGGAAGCGCTCTGCTGGATTATACTAAATAACTGCAGGCTGCCATTCATCCTCCACCTTTTAGATGACTTCCTCGTCATCAACCCCAATTCTCTCCCTGAGCGAATTATCAACATCCTGAAAGAAACCTTTAAGAAATTGGGCATCCCCCTCTCAGACGAAAAAACCGTGGGAGCTATTCATTCCCCAGCTGCTAGCTCCCCGCACCGTCCATGCATGCGCACGGACAGGCGTGTGGAAAAATTCTCCCAGAACAGAACCATCCCGCCAACACTAACTGTATGCTCTCATCCTTCATTTACAAAGTGGTCCTGACTGCAATTAAGTCATGCTTATGCTTTATGTACAGTAATACAAGATTAGTATTACTGTATATAGTCTCATGTAGTCTAAATTAATTTATGTCTATTTCAGACATGTCTCAGACTTATCCCAGCTTTTCTTTTTACTTTTCATGATCATTACCCTTGCTAGTGATTAGGAAGGGCAGGATAAATATAAATTGGCAAAATGCCAGTCGTGAATGTCCTTTCTGAGGCATGTTAGTCTTGGTTATCATTTTATCTTTGGTGATATTGTAGCTAGTATCTGCTGCACCTTTAGCTAATAATCAGCTCTCCTTCTTGCTTTTATTATTCTTCACTGGCCAGTGCAAAATGCGATGAAACACACCCACAGAATGCACATCTGCTCAGTTGTATGTGTGTGTTTATGTATGTGCTTGTTAGTGTGTGAGAAAGCAGTGCTGTGCTGTTGATTAGTTTAACTGCCTCTCCCTTTGGTGTGAGCTGGCCTATAAATATTGATGGAGTGCTGACAGAAATATGTTTCCTGTGTCAACACGGCTAGAACGCTTTGCTCGCAGTTTTCATAGCGCATGGCGAAAGCTGCAGCCTTCATAAACCACCCAGGAGGATGCTTGCTTTTATGCTGTCGTTGTTTGCCCTCGTCATTGCGAGCCGTGTGGTCCCTTTACTGTGAGTGATGATGGCTGTATGGCATTGGGAAATCTCAGTGTCAAACAGGACACAGTGACTGACTCAGTGTGCTCTCCTGAGAATATGAACATCCTGATTCTTGCACTTCTTCACCGTGTTTGTCTGTGTTTATTACAGCTTATTCTCATCCAGGCTGTACACTTCGAAGCTTCTTTTTAGTGCCATGAAAAGCAGTGCATATTCTAACAGAGTTGAACTAAATAGGCTAAATAGGCAATTTCACACTTGGCAAGAATAATTCAGTCGACATCCAGAATGGATTCTGGGCTTGTTTTGTTTAGGAGAGGGGCACAATTTTTGCAGGTTTACTTTCAGGTAGAAGAATTCCTTTATGCACAATTAATTGATTGTGCAATTCCATACATTGCTGTCGATTTGCAGACACTATGTTTGTCAGTTTATTTGTTTAAAAACACTGGCCTTTGGATATATGGCATGTCCCCTGCAAGTTTCTTTTTTGTTTTAATATTACTGAATGCCTTCTCTATTACATATACTGTATCCATGAGTCGTTCTGTCTATTCTGCAGAGAGCAGATAGCTTCCACACACAGTGAAGACTGCAACAAAAATTTTATTGAAGAGAGACCCAAGAACACTATTTTTTGAGAACTGTGGATCCTCAAGTTTTAAAAAGAGATATACAGAGATCAGAAACGAACTGATTCTCTAAAGCCATTGTACATTTTTTCTGCCTTACTTGATTTATTGTTTGATTTTGTATTCACCGTAGCACCTTAGAAGGAGTCTCTCATGTTCCACATGTCTAATCTTCCAATGAATGGTGAGATATTTTGTCTTTTTTCAGTTTCTGCAGGCATGTGATGGATTTCTTGTCACTCTGCTTCTGATTAAGATGCGCAATTAAGTCCTTGCACTGCCGTTCTCAGGCTTTTTTTCCCCACATGGATTTCATGCTGTAGTGTTGCACTTGGCAGCAGGGATATCCCACTAGATGAGGAGGTGGGGTGTCACGAACTACTCTCATTTCCACCACAGACTAGCCAGTCTGCCCAAGCTGCCAACCAAAACACTGGCCCACTTAATCATAAGCCACAGCCAAGAATATACACACAAGTACATGCAAGCTGATTCCCACTGCCACATGTTCAGTCCTGAATGAACTGTTTATAACTATTCAAAAGCTCAGGTCATGTCCATGTTACATGTAATATAAAAATTTGCACATGCAAGGAGTGGTATTTTTTGCTAAGACGTTTATGACAACTTCAAGCTTCTATCAGTGTGACAAATGTTTTAGTATAGGTTTTACTTACGTTGCTTTGCTTGCATTGTTTGTGCTTTTTAACAAGCCTGACAGTCTTAGCAAGTGTACTCCAAGAGCTCTAATTTAATACATGTGTTATGTGTATTTAATCCCAATTGACAAGTACTAATCAAGCATGGTTACTGAGTAACATGTAGGTGATTCACAGTGAAGAATTACATACTGTAATGACACAATAATCACAAGGAGGAAGGTGGATGTCAGAGACACTTTGGGAAAAGTAAACTGCAAATGAAACTCAGGTTTTAAATGCAATGAGACAAAAAGATTTTAAAATATGATATTAAGTCAGGACTAAAACAGCACAGTGCATTCTTGTATAGAAAAAAATTCACAACAGGATGTTAGGATAAAGCCAAACGCAGAAGCAAAAAAAAATCACAGCAGTACAAATACAGTCTCTGCTGGACTCATGAAAACCTGTTAACACTGTTTAAAATGGTGGCAAATATTGATAGCTACATGAGAGAGAAGGATAAGACACTGGATGTGGTAGTTGATTGGCTAGGAAATGGACTGGTGATTGGAAGGTTGTGAATTCAAATCCACCATGCATCCACTGCTGGGACCAACAACAGGACACTATCACAACAAGAGCTCTTGTAAGGATGTTCCTCAAAATAACACAAATATTTGATTAAAAAAAAAAAAAAAAGAATATCAATAAAAAAGCTTTAAAATTGTAATCTATGTAAAACCGCTGTAGTATAATATAACAATTTGGGTGGTGCTTTTATATATATATTTGTACTAGTTTTCTGCCTTTTTATTAAAGACATTTTACTCAAGTATCTATTAGAGTTTTTGGACCCAGCCTACCTCCACCCATGAACAGAGTATTCAGGACCTAGCCAGCATAATCCAGAGCTATGCCAGCCAGCTCTTTTCAGTCAGCTTGCTTTCCAGTCAGCTCTTTCCACCCAGCCATCCCCTTCATAACTCCCAGTGCCTCCCTTGGTCCGAGAACTACACCTGCCTTAACCAGAATACTTTTCCGATAAGCCAGGCCTCAAGCTCCAGTCCTTGTGCTTTCCCTCTGACCGCACCCAGATCACCTATGTTATCTTCATGTTTCCCTGCAAGGCTAGGCTCTGGGCAAAGGTACTGTATGAGCGGGAGAGACATTCGGCTACCTGTGCCTCTTTGGAGGTCTTCCACACAAGATTTTCTACTCCACATTGCCCAGAAGGAAGCTTCTAGGGTGCTCTTTGAAATAGCGCCGGGAACCTGCCTAGGACAAGTGTATGCTGTGGACCTCAGGATAGTAGCAGCTCAAAGATGAACTTGCTGCGCGAGAGCTCCCAGACAATCTGGATGACCCTATCAGCCTGGTCACACACATTGATCATTTAATCAGGGAATGCCATCGGCATGAACATCATGACAACCCCATCTCTCCAGTTTTGCCCTGCCTCTACCATTGCCACCACCAGCACTAACAGCTCTGGAGCCAATGCAGATTGGCGGAGACAGGCTTACTGATGCAGAGAGAGAGAAAGATGTGTTGCTGACAGATTGTGCCAGTTGAGGCTCTGGCTACTTTGTCTGCACCTATTTGGCAAAAGGGCAGCCTTTTGCTGAAGGAGGAGCCCATGATGAGCCGTGCCATGTCAGTCTCCTCCAAACCCCTACTGAATGTTTGACCAATGGGTCCAACGGGAGCTAAAACTAGTGACCTTCATTACCTTGGGGATGGATGCTGAATTCTTGGATGAGAAGCTGACCAGGCAGCTGTGTCTAGAGAATGAGTCCCTTCCTTCTGCCTTTCTGATCCAGCACCTTCCTGGGATGCAAACTCTCAGCTAGTGGCATATAGATGGACCTCGCCAACAACAAAGCCATCAAGAATTGGCCCTGTCCTGAGTCCTGCAAAGAACTCCAGCACTTGCTTTACTTTTCTAACTTCTATCGGAAACTCATCAGGGAATACAGCTCCATGGCAGTCCCCCTCCAGCAACTCACCTCCTCACAGTGCACCTTCTCCTTGTCATCTGGACCAAAGAGCTGAGTAGTCATTCCTATGTCTCAAGGACCTGTTCTTGACTGCACCAATTCTGGCCCTGCCTGACTCTACCTGACCCAGCCCTTTAGTTTGTTGTGGAAGTCGATGCTTTGGAAATTGGGTTGGGAGCCTCCTTTTAGAGTGGGTGCCTAAAGACAATTGCCTGCACTTTTGCACCATCTTTTCCCGCTGCCTCAACCCAGCCAAACACAACTAAGCCACTAGGGAATGTGAGATTCTTACCATTAAGTTAGCCCTGGAGGAGTGCCGCCACTGGTTAGGGGGGAAAAGAGACTGAATTCCCATCAGTCTTGCTGGGCACTCTTCTTTGGCCAATTCAACTTCTAGCTGTCCTACCATCCAAACATAACCATGCCAAGCCCGTTGACCTACCAGTTTTCCCTTGCCAAAGAGGAGCCTTTTTGTTCAGCACATCCTTCTGTCCTTAATCCTGGTCCATGTCCTGTGCCTTGACCTCGAGGAGGTTAAAAAAAGCTACCGTCTACCTGCCTGCAGCATAGAATTCCTCAGTGGGTAAACTAATGTTTGCCGACAACCCAGTATTGTCTTTGAGAGATTTTTGCCAAACTTTGGGAATCTCTGTCAACCTTGTGTTTTTACCCCCACACTAACAGCCAGATGGAGAGGTTCAACTAGGAACTTGAAACTGGACTCTGCAACTACTGTGCTGAGGACCCCACCTCCTGGTTAGCAAACTTTGTTTGTCAAATATGCCCACAGTTCCATGCTGTCTCCCTCCACGGGCCTTTCATCCTTTCTGGCAGTCTATACAGTAGATACCAATCCCACTTTTCACCAGCCAAGAGCTGGAGTCTTCTGTACTGTTGGCCCTGGCATTCATCAAGTGGTGTTGTCGCACTTGTAGGAGGGCCACTTCACATTGATCAAAAGCTCCTGGAGCTATGCCAGGTGGGACAACTTCAAGTGTCACAAAGCAACACCTTACTGTATCGGCCAGAATGTTTGGCTCTCTACCAGGGACCTTCCTTTAAAATTTACTTGCCAGAAACTATTGTACTGTATTTGTACCGCTGTGGTTTGCTTGCCTGCTCAATCTGTTACTGTCTTTTCTGTCATTGCTGTGAACATCTGTTTAGTTGCTCATCATAAAAACTTTCTGTTTCAGTGGATGCCTGCCATTGCCACACTTGTTTGTTAATTTGCACATTGTTTGAACTTTCCATCTCTGTCCATGCCTGCCATTGTTGGACTTTTCGTCAGTTTGCATACAGTCTGAACTCACTTCCTTTGTGGACTGTTTTTTCCACTTATGAACTAATTAACGACCTTTTACTCCAGTCCCTGCTTATGTCATGCATTTGGGTTTCTGGGTTTCTGTCAGAGGACTCAGAAACATTCTAGATGACACATTGGTTGCACAAGCTTACTCAAATATTCACACACTATGGTCAATTTATAGATGCCCATCAAACTACAAATCATGCATCTGGACAGAGGGTGGAGGACTAAAGTACCCTCAGGAAACACGGGGAGAACATGTAAACTCCACACATATTGGTGTGAGACAAACATGCTAACTACGAAGCCCTGTTAATATAAATGTGTGAACAATAATCAACGACATCCAGCAAGTCTGATTCGAGAACACAACAGTGCTGTAGTATAACAAAATAAAAGAGTCTAGTCACAAGCATGCATTATCTTAGTAGTGTATGTGTGAATAAGAACCTTTTGAATGACTTATTTTAAATATGGTTGGCATCAGAGGTGAAAACATGGGGTGATTATAGAGAAAAGAATCTTTACTCAGCTTTACTAAATTAATACTAAGTAACCATTCAGACAAACTTTCTGATTAGTCATGCTCTTTATAAATATTCTCATTATTAAGACTTTGGTAATTGTATAATTTTGTCTTGAAATCATTGAAGCAGGCTTCCTTAAATACCTGCTGTTCAAATGTACTAATTTGCACATGCAGTCATCGCTTCTGAAGTGACTGTAAATCACATTGCAGCTTTAAATGAATCCATTTGCATAGACAAGCCAGCTTCGGTTTTTTAGCTTTTGGTAAAAACGCCCCAAATGGCATATTCCTTAAGACAGACATGCAAAAAGGACAAGTGGTATTTTGATCATTTAAAAGACACAATCCTCTCTCTCCTCTCCACCAAGCTGCCAGTGCTGGACCCTTAAGCAAGTCCCTTAACCCTCAATTGCTAAGTAGTATAAAATCAGATAAAAATGTCATACATTGTTGGTATGTCAACTAGTAAAGACTGGAAGATTTGATATACTGTACAAGTATATGTGGAAAATTTTAATAATGCTAAAACCTGTCTGTAAATGCCCTGCATCAGGTTGTGTCCAGCTAATCTTAAAAGACTGTTGAAATTGCAGTCTGAAACCAGCTTAAGACTTATTCACTGTGCTGTAAATGTAGGAAGATAAAGCATGACTTTATCTACTGTGCCTATTGAACTGTCTCTTTAAATGCCATGCTGTAAAATGCAGATCTTTTTAGCTTGAAAGCAGCATGCTAAAAGGGCCAGTTTGTATTTTTGGCCTTTTGTATTTTGTGTTGATGATACCGATCATCCGTGTATGAGTGTGTTTGTGCATGCTACAGGAAGCTGATAATGATTTCCGTTCCATACAGCAGTAGCTACACATATTTTATCGTTTGTACATTAGCAAATATTAATTTTAGCATTTATTTTAGGCATATATATATATATATATATATATATATATATATATATATATATATATATATATATATATATATATATATAGTGAAGCTGCTCATAGCATTAAATAGTTACTTACCACACATGTAAGTTTATGTTCCCGTCCTATACAGTATATCTTTTCTACATCCCTGCTTGAGCTCTAGGGATCCAGACAGACATGGCATCCAGCATGGCTAATAACTAATAGCCGGTGCGTTGTGTAGCCAGGCGCCCATGCTGAGTAATGGCGTGAGGCTAAAGAGCTGGTAAGCGATAGCTGGGAGAGCAGCCGCGGAGTGTGAATCATACCTCATTACTCAAAGCCCTGAAAGCCTGTAGATTTTTAGACCGCATCACCACTAATCTCTCAGTTTTTAATCATTCTAACTTGACGTAGAATATGAGAATAGAGCGGAGGAAAAAGCATTCGTGAAAGACAGGATGTTTTATCTCCAATTTTTATCCCCTTTTCTCTTATCCTCCCTCACTCACTCTCTTGTTATCCATCAGTTTCTTCCCTGATGCTTTGTCTATGTAGGTTTCCATGGAGACCGGGGTCTTAATTGGCTTGTTAGAGTGTCGTTTGGCTTATTGTGGTTAGTGCTGTCCATCTCCTGTGCCTTGCTAAAACAGAAGAAGATGTTCATAAATGAGACAGTAATCAGAATATAGAGGAAAATAATTAAAATTTTTTCTGTGTGTGTGTGTGTGTGTGTGTGTGTGTGTGCGTGTGTGTGTGAGAGAGAGAGTCAGACAGAGAGAGAGAGAGAGAGAGAGAGAGAGACAGACAGACAGACAGACAGACAGACAGAGAGAGACAGACAGACAGAAATTTAGACAGACAGAGCGAGAGAGAGACAGACAGAGAGAGAGAGATTTAGATAGACAGAGAGAGACAGACAGACAGACAGACAGACAGAGAGAGACAGACAGACAGACAGTCAGACAGAGACAGACAGACAGACAGAGAGAGAGAGAGAGAGAGATGTGTATGCACAAGAATAAAAGAATAAAAATGAGGCATTTTGGTACAGTTTGTGTTGCTAATTAGAGGTCCATCTGGTAATTAGAAGTCCATGCTTTATTATAGATGAGCAGTTACCTGAGGTGATAGAAAGTCATACACATCTGTGAGTTGTAGCAATATTCACCTCAGCCCCTTACTAATTAAGTGTAGACCTTCAGGCTAAGGCTGAATTGGTTCTCCTGCTATCTTTTCAGATGTACAATACCGCTAAGGGTCCCCATGGTGTGTGGCATTATTACAATATTATTTTAATTCTTTCAGATAGCCAAAGAATAGAAGGTTTGGTATAAGAGTTAGACAAGGGCTTAAACTCAAATTTATCTACATCATCTGTAGCATATATAAAATATTAGCCAAGTTGTTAGTATCCCTTTTCAACTCAAGGTCTACTCTAAGAACTATAATACTAAATATTTAGTAAAATTATTTGAAAATACAAAACATAGAATTATATCTATTATATTTTTTATTGGACACCCTAGGTCGGAAGTCGATGATCGACTTTGTGGTTGTTTCATCTGACCTCCGGCCGTATGTCTTGGACACTCGGGTAAAGAGAGGGGCGGAGCTGTCAACTGATCACCACCTGGTGATCTAGGTGGTTGGCCTATCGGTTGGCCTTGAAGAAATTCTGGCAAACCGTCCGGCGTCTCAGGAGGGGGAAGCAGTGCCCTGCTTACACTGTTTACAGTTTACAAGTGGAGGAGTTTAAGTATCTTGGGGTCCTGTTCACGAGTGAGGGAAGGATGGAGCGGGAGATCGACATGCGGATCGGTGTATCTTCTGCAGTGATGCGGTCGATATACCGATCTGTTGTGGTGAAGAAAGAGCTGAGCCGCAAGGCGAAGCTCTCTATTTACCAGTCGATCTACGTTCCTACCCTCACCTATGGTCATGAGCTTTGGGTCATGACCGAAAGGACAAGATCCCGGATACAGGCGGCCGAAATGAGTTTCCTCCGCAGGGTGGCTGGGCACACCCTTAGAGATAGGGTGAGGAACTCAGTCACTCAGGAGGAGCTCAGAGTAGAGCCGCTGCTCCTGAGGGGAGGTGTTCCGGGCATGTCCAACCGGGAGGAGGCCCCGGGGAAGACCTAGGACACGCTGGAGGGACTATGTCTCTCGGCTGGCCTGGGAACGCCTCGGTATTCCCCCGGAAGAGCTGGAGGAAGTGTCTGGGGAGAGGGAAGTCTGGGCGTCCCTGCTTAGACTGCTGCCCCCGCGACCCGGCCCCGGATAAGCGGTAGAAAATGGATGAATGAATGAATGAATGAATGAAGCAAAGTTACTTAATTGATCTAATCATTTTGACCCAAAGTATGGTTATATCGTCAACTGCGTGTAGTGGAAAATGACACAGTCCTGTATTTAAAAATAAGCTTCTACTTTCTCAAGGTTCACATTCACAAATCCCTATTGGTGAATCAAAAAAAAAAAAGAAAACCAAAAAGTGATGTATTTGGTTTCAGCTTACACAGTTTTAGAATTAGAAAACCATTTTAATATAAAATGATCTTTGCACTCATGAAATATACATTCTATTTTTCTACTAATTTATTTATTTTTGGAAAATGTTCTGTTAGCCAAGTACTAGGTTAGTTTTTTTTTTTTATTTAGAGACCCTAGGAGCCTCTTGTTATTGAATGTAAACAACAGAAAAACTTTCATTTTTAAGTCTTTTTCTTTTCCTTAGTGATGACTTAGTTTGTTTGCCTGCAACTGACTTCAGCATGTGATTAAGGTTAGCAATCATCCTCACTATACTGATCGTTGTAGCTAACACTTTACCTGATTTACTTCACATTGGGACACTGCTCACTGTAATTCTATGGCACCAGTTCATTTTTGACATTTCAAAAACTCTACCAGCTTGGTGGAACATGTTTATCAGGCATTATATTTTTTTACACGCTGTACAAATCACATTCACCTTCTGATTCATGGTATAGGTAGATATGAACATTCTGTAATGTGTTACTGAGAGATTTCTCTAGCTGCATCCCAAAGGATGTTCTATACACTATACACTGTATGTTTTGCTGTCTAGTGTAATTTTAGGTAGTATTGTCTCAAATAGAGCAATAATGCTTTATTACTATCTTGAATTTTTTTTCATCCAGTGCCTAGTAGCCCCACTCTTCTTCTGCTAGGCTAAAGCTGTGACCACTGAGTGCATGAATTGTCCAGCATTCCACA
Organism: Tachysurus fulvidraco; assembly: GCF_022655615.1. Taxonomy (NCBI): domain Eukaryota; kingdom Metazoa; phylum Chordata; class Actinopteri; order Siluriformes; family Bagridae; genus Tachysurus; species Tachysurus fulvidraco. The sequence continues at coordinate 19,857,794 of NC_062521.1, forward strand.
CTTGCAGAAATAAAAACAAAATCAATTAAACACTGCAATATTCAGAACTTGTGCAGTTTTTCAAAATTACTACTCATTTTGGCTAAAGTGTATAATCCGATGTCACTGTAGTGGTTTAAAAGCAGAATCATGTGCTTCCAATTACCAAAATCCAAATAGTTTTCTGAAAGAATGCACAAAAAATTTGCAAATTCTAGCAAAAGCTGCAGAAAAATCCATTTTTTTTTGGACACTGCAATCTAAAAAAAAAACCAAAAAAAAAACTTTGACATCTTAGAAACACTATCCACAGTATTTTCCGCACCATAAGGCGCACCGGATTATAAGGCGCAGACTCAATTACAGGGTCTATTTCTGTACTTAACCCATACGTAAAGCATACGGTCTACAAAAAAGGTAACAGAAGCAAAACAGTGAGTTTAGTTGAACTTTGCTCTACTATTTAACAATACACACACACTATTTTTTAACCAATCTTCTCCCACAAATCCATCAAAGTCCTTATCTACTGTGTTTTCTTAACTTGGCGCAGTACATTTTCTTGCTTCCTCCACTTCCGAACCATAGACACATTGATGTTGAATACTTTCAGCTGCTCTATTCCCATGTACAACCGTGTAACTGATAGCCTGTAGTTTGTATTGTGCCTCGTAAGCATCTGATTTTTATTGGCGGATGGCAAACCAACTTAAGCAGCATTTACCGCCTCCTACTGGACTGGAGTGTGGAGCGTATTATGGTTAGGAAGACACAAATGTTGTTTTGCAACATACCGGTAGTATACCTACGGGAGGCGTGGCGAAGGAGCGTACGTACTGTACGTATTACGTAATGTTCTCTGATTGGTTTATCGCTGCACGCGTACGTAGTGTATGTATTACGTTCCTGTGTCAGCGGGAAATGGTCCGACAGTCAATCAAGTGGAACGCTTACCAAAGTCACACAACAACATTTTTACAGATTTTTGTAACTCAGTGCACACATAAGGCGCACCGGGTTATTAGGCGCACGGACGATTTTTGAGAAAAGTTAAGGCTCTTAGGTGCGCCTTATAGTGCGGAAAATACTGTACTTCAAATGCGATGTGATTTGGGACCCACTTAGATTTTATGGCAAAATCCACCCTAAGTGTCACTGTGTCAGTTGCCTTTAGGTGTGCGGTCTGAACAGCGATGTGCATAATGTCAGTATTATCGTCTACACTACATACACTACAGATAGCTCAGCTCTGAATAGGGTCCTGCTTTCTATAAAGCATTTCTTTCTTTTTTCATCTCCACTAATAAAGCATAACAAGAGTATGCTGTATAAGAGTATATTTCCTGTCTGTCTGTGTGTGTCTTGTCTGCTTGGTATTTTGCATTCCTGTTTCTGTGTTGAATCTCCTTATGGATTAAAATGCATTCATCTGTCAGTGAACTGGAAATATCCATGTCAGTATCTTTCGTCTAAAAATATCACTCATATTTTCTGAGCTTTATTAAACATACAACATGTTTAACCATTCTCACTGTCGCTCTCTTTATTTTTCTCTATTTCTTTGTCTCTCTCAGAGGAAGTGCATTCTGGTCTATGGTCAGGCTGCTGGAATGCTACTCAATAAATGGCCAGGCTCTTTTTTTTAGTCTTTAACAGCCTCGTGAGTGCTGTTATATAAACAAATCGTTAAATATCAGCGCAAGTGCGTAAATGCTCCTAATGAGGCCTCGGGGAGGCGTTACTTGTAGACAGCTTCACAATAGAATAGCAGCGGTGAGAATTTAGGTCTGCTTGTATGCGTGTGTGTGCCTGTGTGTATGCATGTGCTTGTGTCTGTGTGCATTGTTTGTGTGAGTGTTTTTGTGTGTGTGTGTGTGTGTGTGTGTGTGTGTGTGTGTGTGTGTTTGTGTGTATGAGTGTGCATGTGCTTGTTTCTGTGTGCATGTGTGCATTGTCTGTGTGTGTGTGTGTGTGTGTGTGTGTTTGTGTGTGTGAGCGCATGAATGTGTTTGTGTGTATGAGTGTGCATGTGCTTGTTTCTGTGTGCATGTGTGCATTGTCTGTGTGTGTGTGTGAGCGCATGAATGTGTTTGTGTGTATGAGTGTGCATGTGCTTGTATCTGTGTGCATGTGTGCATTGTCTGTGTGTGTGTGTGTGAGCGCATGAATGTGTTTGTGTGTATGAGTGTGCATGTGCTTGTTTCTGTGTGCATGTGTGCATTGTCTGTGTGAGTGTTTGTGTGTGTGTGTGTGTGTGTGTATGTATGCATGTGTTTGTGTATGGATTCAGCTTGAGCTGAATCCATATTTTACTCTCAACAATGTTTCCTTTTCCTTATTGAGTGGAATCTATTGTGCCTCTATTGACCATGCTGACCCATGCATACACGCAGTGTGTTTAATTTTTAAAGCTGAATAATCTCGTAGTCTTTTTGCTCTGCCGCCTGCTCGTCTAGAGACAGATTGTGTCCCTCCCTGCCATTATGCTTGTAAAAGAAAGTGAGAGAGATGGAAGGACACAAGAGGTCGGTATTCAGAGGCTTATTTGGATGTTCACTTACAAGTGATGTCTCTTTCTGTGTTCCCATCTGCTTTGGGAAAATCAGGTGAGAAGACAAGCACTTCGTCTGCATTGTCAGGCTTTAGAACTGCCATTTTCATTTTTATTTCCTGCCATTTTTAATCCTATCTCTGACGCCCAGGCACATCCATCTTAAATGAGTATCCATTCATTCTTCAATCTGAATTAAAGAGAGAGCAGTTGAAATGTTCTTGGCTCCTGGGATATACTAGCGCAGCACAGCGTTGGGAGGCCGAAGTGGATGCAGTGCACTGCGGTTATGGCAGCAGGAGAGAAAATGCCTGTTATTTTTGGCGTGTGGTTTTGAAGCAGCTGGAGCTGCGAGGGAAGTAGCATTGGTTCCATGCTGCACGTCACCATGTGTTCCTGAAGCACAAGGCTCTTGCTGGCTCATACAGTAGAGAGACCTGTCTCCTGTAAGCTATTGCTTCTCCTGGTTGATCAGTGACACCACTCAAAGTTATTAATCAATGTCCATTGGACCGTATCGCGGCAGAGGATAGCAGGAATGTACAATCGTGTGCCATCATTAACCAGTGTCAGGAGATCTCAGGGTGATTCATGTGCTTGCTTTTGACATTTTCACAAAATCTCTTCCCTTCCTGAGCGTACAGTACGTTAGTAAGAAAGAAAGAAGCAGTTTTAAAATATTCAGAAATTTAAAATCTGATTTAGTTTAAAATGGATGCTGCATTTGTTTATGTTAAATATATATACAAGTGAATTGCTACTGAAGGACTTACACACAGCTGACTCTGAAATTCGTAATGCTGTTTTACAAAACATTTCCACAGAAAACGATAATGCATTCATTATTTTTCACTGAGTACTTTTGCCGAACAGAGTGTGTGTGTGTGTGTGTGTGTGTGTGTGTGTGTGTGTGTGTGTGTGTGTGTGTGTGTGTGTGTGTGTGTGTGTGCTTGTGTGTGTGAGTGTGTCTAGGATTATTGGAGAGAACTGAAGCTTGCCGAGAGGCTTTAATATATTTTTCTGTAAAGATTTGAACTCCCTCACTTATTATGACTTACTGTTTAAATGCCAACTGTCCCAAGCATGTGGCAGATTTTGGATTAGCATTTAAAAAGAAAACCAGTTCTTACTGACTGTATTTTCTTTACAACTCCTCAAAGATGCAGACTGTATTACTATATAAAACTGTATCTTTTTTTTTTTTATAGTGGATTATATAGTGTCTAGTTTTCAGTTAATCTTTTTTTCCTGTAAGCATGTATATATCTCGTTTACAGGTAAAGCAGGTAAATGCTGAAAAAAATACACTGACTCAGCAGTGTCTAGCTGGCCTTGGAGCTGAACCCTTCATTTAACAGTGTGAGGTGAAGTGTTACCGAGGATCTGTTTTCCTCTTGGAAAATAAAGCAATTTGTATTTAACAGGAAATTATTAGTTACCCTGTTCAAGCTGATTGCCAATGTCTCCAGAAGACTTGTGTTATGAGAAAAAGCTCTTTATATCCAAACCAGAAAGCTCGATCCCAGTTTGGTTGTGTAAACAGTTTTGCTAAATTTTTTCCCAGAAATCTGATTTACTTAGTATCTCAACCATAAACAGCCAAATGCACGTTTCCAAATGTTTAGTAGGGTGCTGCTGTGTTTTATTTATATAAGGTGACAACACAGCAAAGCAGTGTGGACAAAAAAAAAAAAAGAAAGATCTGATAACGACATGGTCTCAGTCAGTTCCTGATAAACTCAAGTGTAGATCATTTACAGTAAGAAAGAGATTAGACTCTAAATCATTTCATCCATCCATCCATCTGTCTGTGCATCTATCCACCTAGCCATCCATCCATACATGCATTCATTCTTCTGTCCATCTGTTTGTCCATTCACCCATCTGCCCATCCCTCTGTCCATCCATCTACCTATCCATCCATTCACCCATCCCTCTATTTATCCATTCGTTCATTCATCCATCCATTCGTCCATTGATTTGTCTGTCTGTCCATTCATCCATACGTCCATCTGTCTGTATGTCCGTCCATCTGTCCCTCCATCTAGCCATCCATCCTTACATGCATTTATCTTTCTGTCCAGCTGTTTATCCATCCCTCCATCCATCCATCCATCCATTCATCCATTTACCTATTTTTCCACCCACTTATCCATCCATTCATTCATCCATTTACCTATTTTTCCACCCACTTATCCATCCATTCATTCATCCATCCAGCCATTAATTTTCATTCATACCACTTATCCTTCACAGGGTCTCAGGGATATATCAGGGAAAGTAGGGCACAAGGTAGGTTCTCCCTGGATGGAACGCCAGCCCAGTAAAGAGCACAATTTTTTTGGATGCATAATTAACCAAATCAAATTTTTCAGAATAATATCATACTTTGATTTAGTGCAAATGAAACTTCTGGGTATGATCAGTGTTAATACATCAAAGCCTCATGCATGTAATAGATGATTTAACTTGATGACGCTGAATTAGATTGAATGCATTTGTGGACATACAAAAGCATCCTCCTCTCCCTCTTCTATCCCCCTTTCCATTTTCTCAGTGAACTAATCCTCTCCAACGTGGATGCTGATGTTTCCGGTAATTGGCAGTGCCACGTGACCAGTTCCCGTGGCAACAGCTCCATTGGCATGGAGATTGTGGTTTTGGAGACGTCTGCACTGTACTGCTCTGCAGAGAGGGTGAGCGGCAACAAAGGTGACTTCAGGTGTGCAAGGCAAAAGAAACACAAACCTATCTTTTCACAATCCACTACACACAATATTCATGTATCTGCATTTTTTTAGCTCAAGATGCAATATAGCTATAAGGTTAATCAAACGCATATGCAACAGTATTCTTAGCACGCAACAAATCTTCTGTGGCATCACAATCTGAATTCTGCCTAACCAGCAAATTACACACACCTCTCATTTTTTATGATCATTAACCATGTCTATGGCTGGCAGGGCAGCACTCAGTAGTTAATGAAACGAAGCCGACTGCCTCGCTCTGGCTGAATGTCTCAGCATTGCTGTGTGTTCTTTTTTTAATATTATTTTTTTGTGCTTTCATTTCCTAAACCTTCCATCTAGTTGCACTCTGCTGCCACAGTTTCAACACAATGTAAAGGACAATCAGCTCATTGTTATGGAGAAAAAATATCACTTCATATTTCTTATGACAAGCCCAGAAATAATATATTTTTAATTCACAAAAATGCCCAAAACCTGTGTAAAAATGTGCCTATACTGGAACATCAGTTAATATTTTTCTACATTTATTATGTAGTACTTTTAGAATGAGCTTTTAAATGCTATTGGATTTAATGCTTTTATCTATTGAAATAATAAAAGTTGAAAATGAAGGCAATATTTCCATTATCTAGGCACCAATGCAGTGATCTGATTATATTTCAATAGCAGCAGCCTTAATTTGACATACAGATTAGAACATAGTTAAATATACTTGGATTAGCATACAGGGTCAGCTACTGTATAAAACAGTGCCACTGGATCAGAGGGGGTTTAGGGCCTTGCCCAAGAGCCCAGCAGTGGTACTGTAGGTTGGCAAACTTGGCCTTGAACTCTGACCTTCTGATCAGTAACTCAAAGTCTTAACTATTGAGCCTCCTCTGCAATTAAGCAGTATTCCTATAAGCATAAATAAATAAATGAATGAATGAATGAATAAATTAATTAATGTATATATATATATATATATATATATATATATATATATATATATATATATATATATATATATACACACACACACACGCACACACACACACACGAATGCGTAAACTAATTGAGGCTTTATATGATGAAACACATGAACAATAGGAATAATTATAAGCAAATTAGTGAATGTTAAATATTAGTATAGAAATTATATAACTAATTATGTCCTCTTCTTTTGTTCTAAACCAATCAGTTCATTTAGTGTCTCGGATCCTGATGCTGCTTTTGTGTCTTACAGGTGGCCTAAAACCCAGGCTGGTTTAATGGCCTTTCTCCCATGTGCCACAGCCTCCTACAGCTCTCATGAGAAGAGGGCATGGCGCAGATGTGATAAGCATGGTCGATGGGCAGAAGACGACTACAATCAGTGCCCTTACTCCAGCAAGTTTACCCGCATGCTGCATGAACTTACACAGGTGGGCTAAAATAATTAATATTGTTTCTTACTTCACATATTCATGCTGGGAAAAACAATAGTTGGGCAGAAACCGTATTTATTATGATAATAATCCAGAACACCTGTTGAGTCCGGGTATGACTTGCCTTAATGTTCCCACGGTTGAAAGATCCAATTTGGCAGGGATCATTTTTTATTAGTTCTATCTTGCAGTTAATGTAATATGGTATATGTATGCAATTGTTTATTGTGCAGAACTAAAGTACAAAAAGTGCACAAGACCACCAGGGTTGCATGGATGAAGTCTCCAAAAGGGATATTAATACAATAGCCTCTAAAAAACTTGACATTTTTAATCTCTATTTTTCAAAAGACATCCGGCCCCAAGTGTACAGTACTATAAACTCAGACAAGTCTGTGAGGTATCATTATACCTTTTTTTCTATGTATTTTCTCATTCTGGAATTTAGGTTTTTTTTCACACAGGATGGTTTTGCTATTAGTTCCTTGTTCTAATTATGGGTTAATACTCTTTACTGGCCTGTGTTTTGGCCCACACTATGAACTTGGATTTGCCCCAATAAATTATATATTTGTTTATACACATGCATCCTGCCTCTCATTAAACATTACAAATAGCTACGCTGGTGTATGGGTCTGGTCACGTAGCCTTTCTGTTTTCTCAGTAAAACGAGCAGATTTCATTCTATATATAGGTACTGTAATGTATTTGTGTTTTGAATTTTCTATATCTATAATTAAATACAAACTCTAGATACTGAATACTATATAATCATTGATAGGGCCTGTGAAATGGCTAGTTACCTATACTGTAGTGATGTTGTCAATGCTGTTTAACTAAAGCAATTTGCAATTTTTAAATAGTTTAGACCTAACTTGGATAAACTAAAGTGAAACCTCTGTAGTATGATTTCAGTAATGTCCAGGTTTGTTGTCTTGCGTTAACACAATATTGTGCATTTTACAAAAATTTTAATACTGGGACAAAGCTTCTTGACTTGACTTGAAATTTGAGGTGATATTTCAGCAGTTGTTGTCTTCTTGATTACTCCGTTTGAAAAGATCTAATTACTTCACCCTCTAGCCGAGACCCCCAACACTTTTGACACAAATGCTTGGGCAAAGTAAGACTAGTAACACTGTAGTAAGAGATAACTTACGTTTAGTCTGACATTACTTACATTACTGATGGCAGAAAGTCTGGACTCCTTGGCAACTTTTATTGGCCAAGGATCACCGCAAGAGGTTCTCTGACGGACATGTAAAGCATCTAATCACAGTTTGTTTTTGTGCACTATCATGTTTAAGAACATAAAAAATGTTCTGGCATGCGTCCATAGATTCTTTTTAAAATGTTGTGCAAATTAATTAGTCTATACAGTAAACATCGCATCATTTGGAAAATCCAGGATTTTGCTGAACCTCATAAGTGCTTGTTGTCTCAGTTGTAAACACAACAACTTGGTTGCAAGCAAGTAAATCATGACGGCTTTGTTTCCAAGTGGGCCGTTAAAAAATGTGACACAAATCTCTCAAAAATCCTGAGGAATCCAACCAATCAAATGATAACTTCGAAGTGTAAAGTGTTTTCTCTTCTCTATCTCTGTCCCACACACAGATCACAGTAAACACCTCCAACGCACTTCTCCTGGCCCAACAGCTCTCCTCCATCACCAGCAATGCAGCAATGTTTGTAGACATGATGGACGTCATCTTTGTCACACATCTTGTTGAGAGAATCACACGACATGTGGATCGTCTCCAACAAGTAAGGACTTTCCCACAGCTTGCTCTAGACTCCATCTACAGACTACCGTGATTCTTCTGAGCCATTTTAGCATTTTAACTTAGCTGGATTTAGTTCAATTTCTGAAGAGTAAAGCAAAGAGTATGATTGAAAAAGTGGTCAAATCATTGTAGCTTTTGTGTCACATCAGGTCGAATCAGTACATCGGAAAAGACCAAATTTAAAGCTGCTGTTTCAAAAGTCTTTTAAAGCCATTCCACCAAAGCTTGCCTAAAAACAGATGTGTTTTCGCACAGTGCAATAGTATGAAAAAAGTGTAAGAACAGACAAGCATAGCTGTTTGAATCCTACAGCCAGTTCCAAACATGATTTTAGATCAAAATCTGCACTGCTTACACTAATTACATTTGTAGCTATAAGCTTGTGAGCCTCTGTTTAGTTGGATCAAATGTAAGCTCCTTTCGAGCAAACCGTATTCACGTGTTATGTAACTGACTGCAGGAAAGCAAATACGCCTGACTACAGTATAACTGTACAGTTAATTATGTCATGTACATTATAATGTTACAATCTGGGGTGATAACAAATTGCACTGGATGCTATTAAGCAAAATTACAAGCAAGTGAGTGAGTACAAACATCTGTTTTCAGGCTTTTCAAATCTCTCAGGTTTCTCCAGTAATGAAAAGCCACACCGAGGTTTGCGCTTATTGCTCCTTTTGCTTGGTCCCACTCCTTTCTGGGTGATTTATTTTTTTTTTTTCATTTTAAGCTAGTGTAATTTCCTGTAAATGAACCCTTGTTCAATTACAACCACTACTTGTATGAGCTTTCCATGAGCATATTCAGCATGTAATGATCAACCTTGTGGAGAAGAAAGATTTAAGTAATCACACTTGCTTTAGAGATAAAAAAATTTCCACTATTATTGTCAGAATTACAGTAGTACAGTTCAAGGTTATTAGAATGTTTTTTACTTTAAGAATTGTTGCCTTAGAGAGTGATGTAATAAGCGGGTTTTCTAAGTTCATTCCCTCATTTGTGTGCATTATATATATATATATATATATATATATATATATATATATATATATATATATATATATATATATATATTATCACATTATCACAAATATCACATTGTTTTTCTAAAACAACATGATTTCTTTGCTAAGAAACTTAATCACTAAATTGACTGATTAGTTCATAATTCATAATAAAATTAATGTATTAACGTATTAACGTAAATCAATTGCTTTGATAAATTTCATTAGCATGTTGGAGCTGACAGGAACTAAAATTACAGTATTATATTTAGGCATTTACAACATACCTGGTAGATTAGTTCAGAACAGCAGCATCTTTAGTTTGACCCAAATTTATTTAAGGCATTGAAAATACATGCTCAGATCATGTACTGTACATGTTGGTGATAAGAAAACAACTTGTGTTAATGTTACTCGCTTCAATCAAAAGGATCTGAAGTACACATTTAAATTAAACAAATTTAACAAGCCATTTTTTCAGTTATTAAATTCGCTATTCTGGGAGGGTAAATGTTTTAAAGCTATTTCTCTGTGGGCTTTTGTCACAGTGCTACTACATAAATCCTTGAATGTCACGTCATGTGTGATGATATCAGAATTACAAAGCCAAAGTTAAGATGTGAGTGAATGTGTTCATTCATTGCAAAATGGGCATTCTTATCAAATACCCTACTGTTTGAATGTTTTGTATTGTATACGTTCGGTGGCTCCATTAAGCAAATTTTTAAAAGCTCTATAATTTGTGGTTTACTTCACTGTAATGAAACTTGCACATTCAATTAAGCTATAACGTTTTTAAAACAGCTCTATAATCAAATCAGTTGAAATTCCTCTGACTCTGCATACAGTACACATTCATGTATAATATGAATTTCTTAAAAAAACACCTTGGTTTCACTACTAAAGCACTGCACCCTAGGAGCTCCTCCAGCATCTGTATCTACCATACAATTTACAGGCATATTGCCTGTTATTAACGCTTGTGTATACCCTTGTGAGTTATGTGTTGTCAATGTCTTCTTGGGGTGTTTTTTTAGCATTTCAAATGTACAGTAGCAAATGGCAAGATTCTGTAGAGGGAAAGGCTGGTCAGGCTTTGGGCTTCCTGGAGAAAACCATAGGGTTGTGGCTGTCTGAGTTCAGAAACTTTTTTGGCTGGCTGTAGGGAAGTTAACTTTGGGCAAGGAAAAGTTCTTACCTTTCACAGTGTTCTACTGCCAGGGGAAAATCTTTATCTATTGTTTATTGCTCTCCCCTTCAGTTGCAATGTAAAAGGTAAGAACTTGTTAATATACTGTATACTTGTTAATATACTGAATAAATTAGGCAGCATGTAAAAAGGCAGTTCTCAAAGTTGATGTGTAGGATGCTGGAAAAAGTGTAAAGATCTGAGTGGCTTTGACAGGGGTCACATTGTGATGTAAGACACCTAGGTGTAGGGTGTTCCAGGTATGCAGTGGTTAGTACCTACCAAAAGTAAAGGAAGGTCAAGGTCATGAGCACCAGAACTGGACCATGGAGCAAAGAAAGAGGGTGGTCTGGTCTGATGGATCAAATTTTACATCATGTGGATAGACGAGATGAAACCAGGATGTACTACAGGAAAAGAGCAAGCTGGTGGAGCAATTTTCTGCTTGGAAACTCTTGATTCTGGTATTGATGTGAATATTAATAGCAATTTCAATTTCTTTGTATAGCACTTTCAAAAATTGACATTGTCTCAAAGCAGCTTTACAGAAAAATACATTTTTGAATACAACAAAATAAAAATAAATAAATGAATACATACATTTAAAGTTTCAAATTAATTTCAAATAAAAATATTAATTCAAATTTTAAAATGCTATATATCTATCCCTATCCCTAATGAGCAAGCCGTAGACAACAGCGGCAAGGAAAAACGAAGATAATAGGAGAGGAACCAGTCTCAGAAGGGAGCCCATCTTCATTTGGGTGACAGTAAATAATGTAAATGTAAATGATGTCCTTTCTACAACAGTTTATAATAGTGCAACCGAGAGTGCCTGAGGAACTAATGGGTCAGCGCAAACTCTAAATTCACCATGGACCCAACACTGATTTCTTCCTGTCAATGTCTTCTAATGATTGCTGATAAAGACCAGAATATAAAGCTGACTGACATAACATTGGTTCAATGCATGACAGTCTCCAGGTGGCTCCATCCACAACAATCCCATGAGTCAATGACTGACCATGCAGCTCAATCCCTGGCAGGGTGACCACCAGGCTCCAACCAAAGGTAGAACGTCAGGATTGATAAAGCTGGAACCTGGAACACTGGTAGCTCGGGAGAGGTATATGTAGCTTGACGGAGAGAGAAAATTGTTAGGTATGATTGTAATCAGGTGATGGACACTTTAAATTATGTGTAAAGTGCAGACAGGGACTTTGGTAAGACTAGCTACAGTATAACAGCATAACTGAAAGTCTAGAGCCAGAAGGTGACAGACATCCATCCTGGGATTTAAAGCATCCCACCACTCCACAGTCTGCAAACCTGAGTGACTTGCGAGGGTGGTAAGCCGACAGCATCCAGACATCCCAGTTCACCAAACACTCTATGCCCATGAACCCTCCAGATCTGCTCCTTTACCTAAGAAAAGCTATTCATAAAAAGCTAGACTAAACAAATGTGTTTTTAGCCTGGACTTAAACACTAATTGAAAGGCTGTTCCATAACTGTGGGGCTCTGCAAGAAAAAGCTCTGCCCCCTGCTGTAGCCTTTTGTACTTGAGTTACTACCAAATAGCCTACACCTTGTGATTGATGTAGGTGTGACGGATCATGAAAAAAGAAAAGATCACTCAGATTCCGTAGCGTGTGACCGTTAAGTGCTTTATAGGTTAGTAATAGTATTTTATAAACCTGACTGGGAGCCAATGCAATGACGATAAGATCTTGGAAAATATAAGGCTGATATGTTCATATCTTCTGGTTCAAGTTAGGATTCGAGTTGCTGCGTTCTGGACAAACTGGAGCTTGTTTATGCTTCTACTGGAACATCCAGACAGTAAAGCATTACAATTATCCAACCTAGAGGTAACAAATGCATGAACTAGTGTTTCTGCATCATGTAATGACATCATATTTCTTATCTTAGCAATATTTCTGAGATGAAAGAAGGCTACCCTTATGATGTTATTGATGTGAGCTTCAAATGAGAGACCGGTATCAATAATCACACCATGGTCTTTTACTGCTGCACATGATGTAATAGAAAGACCATCCAGAGTTACTCTGTAATCAGAAAGCTTACTTCTGGCTGCGTGTCGTCCTAGTAAAAGCACTTCTGTCTTGTCAGAGTTAAGCAGACGGATGTTAGTAAGCATCCACCGTCTGATATCCTTCACACAATCTTCAATCTTATTAAGCTGGTGACTCACATCTGACTTAGCTGAAACATATACAGTAGCTGTGTGTCATCAGCATAATAGTGGAAGCTAATACCATGTTCACGAATAATTGCACCATGGGGTAGCATATACTGTATAGGGAGAAAAGCAATGGGCCTAAAACAGAACCTTGTGGTACACCAAACATTACTTTAGTTTGTTTAGAATAGTCACCATTTAGATCTACAAACTGATATCGATATCAGCGTTTATGCTATATTACTTTGAAATGTGTCACAGGTTGCAGGCCAAGTACACACTTTCATGGACACAGTATTCCTTAATGGCAGTGGCATCTTTCAGCAGGAAAATGCACCCTGACACACTGCAAAACCTGTTTGGGAATGATTTGAGTATCATGACATATTAGCTTGTGCTGGACAAACAAATCCAAGTTAGACCTACACAACACAAGTTAGACCTACACAATACTAGGCAGGTGGATTTAATGTTATGGCTGATTGGTGTGTATCAGAGTAACAATATGACATATGCTTGCAGACATGGAGGGATATATTTGTGTATAATTTTACCCATGTGGGATGAATTATTAAACAGATTTGCAGACATACCTGTAGGAATTTGCTGAGCTAATGTTTAGCTTTTCATATGCATCAGTTGGAAAATGTAGAACTGCATCTCAATATAGATCTTTTATGAAAACTTTCTCAGGTTCAAAATAAACAGCTATTCCTGCTCTTTATGCAAGTCATATCTTTCAAATGAGTATACATTTAAATCTTTTTTCTAGAAGGAAATATTTCTATTCATATCCTTTAAATAATGCATAAACTGCATCTGCATTGCAGCTGCCAGATGTGTGTTATATTTAGGCGAATAAATAGTATGAATTAATTCAAGCTATGTTGAGTTTGTTAGCTGTCATTTAGGAGACAGTACAGTGGATTCTAAGAGTCTGACATTTATTAAATAGTTGTGTAGACTAAGTTTCATGATCATACTGTAAGCAGCCTCTGTTATAATATTGGGCGAGTTGAGAACATTTATCACAACAGGATCATTCAGTTCACGGTGGATGATTTATAGTACCTGGCTTCTAGGTTAAAAAAGACTTGATGGTTTATTAAATCCAACACTTATTTTAGTCTTCTGTCTCTGTCAGGCTCTGTCACAGAGTGCATTTTGACTTAAACTTGCTATAAAGTTTGTTAACTGACAGACAGTGTGCTATTGAGTGGGGTTGTATTTTTTCATAGAACTTTTTACAGCATAAAGTGTAGGCTAGGAAAAAAAACTTTCCCAGATGTGGCATGAATGAGTGTATTGATTCTACCCTGAGATCTGTGGGATGTGATGGACAAATGCGTCCATGTCCATTCAGAGCTTATAGGATCTGCCATTGGTGCCAGATACCACAGAACACCTTTATAGGACTTGTGGAGACATTTAAGAGAACATTTAAGAGAATTTTCTCCGTTTTGAGTTAAACTTGCTATAAAAGTTTGTGTTTACCCACAGAACTTTTCACAGGTTCTCATACCCCACACATAGTTTTTTTTTTCATCTAAATTGTGGATTTATCAACTTATCATGACTTCATTTTGTGATATACTGTGAATCAATAATGACAGTGTGTTAAAAAGCATGCATATTAAAAATGAAATGATGATAAATATAAATCTAAAAAATATAAATATAAATATAAAAATGATAAATATAATATAAAATATAGTGGAAATATAGATTATAAATCTGAAAGTTTTGAATGCTAGGGATTTAACCATAGAAGAAAACATTATATGCTAGGTAATGTGTCATAAATGTCCATAAATACTGCAGGATATACAGCAAATAAAATGTCATTTAATTTTAGGGAGTGTTGCCATGTTTCTGCAGAATTCCCAAATTTATAGTAGATTTCTTGATTTTGGAAACTTATCATTGCTTGGAAACAGTTCGCTCACTTACACAGCAACATTATATGGCTGAGAGAAAGTGCTTATGGGGTTAATAAATTATACCGTTTAATAAAATAAAATAAACAAAATGAAATAACTTCTGAATAAAAATGACCACTTTTTTTCAACAGCTTTGTTTTCTGTTTGTAGTAATTTTATACCAATAGGATTTGTCTATTTGTCTGTTTTGGTAACAAAGACACTAATCATCATAATAATTGAAATAAAACTAATAAATCAGTCTTGGAAAAGACGTTACATGTTAAGGCCAAGTACACCACTTCATGCAACATTATTCCCTAATAGCAGTGTCTTCTTTCAGCAAGATACTGCTCCCTGCCACACTGTATGTCCAGGGATGGCTTAAGGAGCATGACGGAGACTTCAGGGTGGTGACTTTGATTCCAAATTCCCCAAATCTCAATCCAATCAAGCATCTGTGGGATGTGCTAGAAAAACAAGTCTATGTCAGATCCATAGACGCCCCACTTCAACTACTGTAACAGGACTTTAAGGATATACAGTACTGCTAGTATCAGATACCACAGCACACCTTAAAAGCTCTTGAGCACTTGTGACAGGCATGAAGAACTTTATCAAAATTTTCTGTCTATGATTATTTCCACTGGGGTCTCAGGTTACCTTCCACCTTTCAAAAACAGGGTTGATTGACTCTAAATTACGGCGTGTTGTAAATGAACATGTATGTGAGTCTGTACGTGTGTGTATATGTGTGATGAACACTTCAGGGTGTGGTCTCGGTTCAATCTGGTCTCAGCTATGCTACAGCTCTACCATGACCTTAATCAGGATAAAGGAGTTACTGAAGAATGGATATATGCATATATTACATGATCCACTTATGATTTGTTTATTAATTAAATCATTCAGTCACTCACTCACTTATGGAACATCAGCATAACCAAAAATCACATAACAGACTCTATGGAATTTGTTTTTCCAATCGAATCTGATTGTATAAGGTCTTAGCCCTGTATTACATTATAATCTTGCTTATTATTAATCAGGGATGTGTTTATCTTGCTCTCCCCTCCAGCTAGGGGACTACGTGTCTGACATTGCAAGCAACATGATGCAGGTAGAGGAGCACATCCTGTGGATGGCACAGAACGAAGCTCGAGCCTGCACACGTATTGTACAGTGTGTTGAGCGCATTGCAGACCTCACCTTCAACACACATAGCCAGAACATCTCAAAGGTAAAGCAGTAATACAGCTTCTTGTACAAAATCAAATTTACTCATACTTCTCAAGGGTAATACATGAATACATTACGCCTTTTGCACATTTTCATGTTCTCTCACAGAGGGGACATCTCATAGGTAATGGAATAACGTTCCCTCAATTTCCAAGTCATTCAGAGTAAGGACAGCTCAAGAGCAATCCATAAACATAAACACGAGCATATAAAATACATTACAGCAAACATAAATGTGTGTCTATACGTTACATACTTGTTTCTACATGTTGAATGGGAATTGAGTACATAATAAAACACTTCAGCACATGCTTTAATTTAAAAATAATCATCAACAGTCTAGTGTGTTATTTACTGTTCTTACCAGAAGTTGATTATTTTCCAACACCGGCATGTCCTGATTTTTTCCCTATTATACAACAGCAATCCAAATAGTCATTCCATGTCTGCCACCCATCCCTCTCTTAACGTTAAGAAGACAAAAAAAAAATCCTTTCCCTGAAGAACCTGCATGTGCATTAATACGAAAATGTGGATTGAATTTCAAAAAGCACAACTGTCATAGCTGCTGGCATAATTAATCAACACCTTCTGACCAGTCAGATTCAAGAATTCAATAGGACTGTGGTATAAATATTTATAAAATCATTGAGTATGGACACTGTCCTTCATTCAACCTACTTTTATACTTGCTTGCATGTTTCCTGCCCCTATGATCCACCCTCATTAATCTGCACGTTGTTTATGTAGGTTACAGTTTGCCCAGTGTCTAATGTGTTGTTTACTCGTTGCATATTTCTATAATCAGAGAAGTCCTTGCCTCATTCAGCCCAAATGAGTGACAAACAACTAGGAAGAAACTAGGTCATCAGCCACCCAGCTTTTCTCTTCATTTTTCTTGCTCTCTCTCTCTCTCTCTCTCTCTCTCTCTCTCTCTCTCTCTCTCTCTCTCTCTCTCTCTCTCTCTCTCTCTCTCTCTCTCTCTCTTTCTCTCTCTCTCTCTCTCTGTGTATCAAACACTATTTCCTTTCTCTATTTCTTTGTTTATGCAGGTCTCTGCTAACATAGCTATGGAAGCCTTCGTGATTAGGCCTTCAAGTCTAATGGGTTTGTTGTGTACGGTGGTAGCTAATCCAGATCTGAATACTGGTCCTGGGGTTTCTGGGGTTTCTCTCCTCAACTTCAGATGCCATGCAACTAATGTCACAGGATCACTCACCGACCAGCTCAGTCAGGTAAGTGTTAACACCCATAACTAGCTGCTCTATTCTCATAAAAATAGAACCCGCTGGTGAATGTCACTTTGCTAATGTCTCCACTTTAAAGTTTTTCCCATGGGCTTAGTTTCTCTTTTGCATTGAATAAATTGTTCTCATTTTTATGCCTTGACCAGATAATATTTACAGGTTGTTCCTGTGTTCATCTGAGATTCTTGTTAGTGCAGTATCTCAAGAGCGTGTGGCTGAATGTTTGTAAGATTTATCATTGTAACCAGCATATGAACGTATTAAATTTTGGAATTGATCCAAACACAGCCAAAGTCACAGGAAGGTTATACAGTATGTCAAACAGATTTACTTCAATTGCTTTCTTCCTGTTTGTCATACAGAGAGGTTACTTAAGGAAACTTAAGGCCCATTTCCTTTTCTTCTTTTTTTTATTTTTATGTCTACATTCTTTAAATGATTGCATCTAGCAGCCTAAAGGGTTTTTTTGTTTTTTTTTTGCTTTCCTTCTGGGAAACCCTTAAAGTCTTTTTTACCAGAGGCCAATGAAATTTCTGAGGGTTTTGGGGTGCTTCTGTTCAGGATTGATTAATTTGTGTTATAACTTTCCACAGTAGTGGTTTATGGCTCATATAAAAGTAGCCACTAAAAGCTTTAGGAATTTGCAGATTTCATAAGCATTTATTTTTTAACGTAGCCTAGAGTGTTTATAAATTACAATTTAATTCTGACAGTTATACCATGATTCAGAGCTTTAGTTGTGCTGTCTGTGGTACTGTATCTCTGTGACAGTGTTATTCTGGAGAGGTGTGAATTGCTTGCCCAGCAGGTGGCTCAGTCCAATCCTCTTTCCCATCGCCCTGCTCACCAGTAGTCACGATACACATAGTCGCAGTATTATACACACAGAAACCCAACAGTATCCTGACTATGCATATAAAATAATTTAAATAATTTGTTTATACTGATTGAGAGTATGAGAAGTTGATTTTCATTAAAACAGAAGAATGGAATGCCAGTATACTGTGAGAAACGTTCAATGTAGTTTCTTCTTAAAAGGTCACCGTAGACCCCATTTAAATGTCAGAGATGATAACTTTCGTTGAGAAAAAAGAATCAGTTGTTCTGAACTGAACTGATGTGATTTTGTGATGATTACTGAAGTAAAAGTATTCAGATGGTTCAAATAGTGTATGCTTTGTAAACTGACAGCTTTCTTGTCACCCTTAGACAAAGATAAAATACATATTTTGGACAATAGCTGATTAAGCAGAATTGCCTATTTTGGTCTTGTTATTCAGCAACATTTTGCTGACATTTTGTCCTAAACAATGACATCTCATTAGGCTTGATATGTAGGAAACAGTGTTTGTTTGGAAGGTTTTGGACTGAAAGCAAATAAATAGGTAATTATCCACAGAAGAAAATAGTTGGTGCTGTACCAATGTCAGTGCTTTATCAGGTTTACAGTACTTTACTTGGCCACCCGGCCATCATCCACATTGCAGGGACACTATGTAATGATGATATTTATCTGAGAATATTAACTTTTGAAACCAGTCTAATCAAATACTTTGTGGAATTCCAGACCCAGATACAGACCAGATTGTACAACTAAAATGCCTTTCTTACATGTTGGTGTTGTGGTACTATGTGATATGTCACACTCCACCCTAGACTGACTAGATGAGTTGATAATGTTGCCAAACACCTAAGTAAATATTTTTTTCCACATATTTCATGTGGCACATAACTGCAAGGAAATAGTTTATCTATCCGCCGGCATTATATGTACAATGAGGGATCAAGTCACAA
The DNA here is from genome assembly GCF_022655615.1 of Tachysurus fulvidraco. NCBI lineage: Eukaryota > Metazoa > Chordata > Actinopteri > Siluriformes > Bagridae > Tachysurus > Tachysurus fulvidraco. The sequence continues at coordinate 19,876,862 of NC_062521.1, forward strand.
ATAAAGTAACATGGTGATGTAAGGGGTAGCACACATTTACAGCATTTGGCAGACACCTTTATACAAAGCAACGTAGATTTATCTCATTTATATAACTTGAGCCATTGAGGGTTAAGGGCCCAGCAGTGGCAGTTTGGTGGTCTAGTAGTTAATGTCTTTATCACTGAGCTACCAATTCACTACCATACCTAGTGGCAAGGTGCTGCCTCACAGACTAAGGTTCCTTGGGTTAATGTTTGTGTAATGGTTTTCTGCAATTTCTTCCAGTATGTTGATTGTCTACTGACCCAGGACTCCTAAGCTGTATCTGATGGGCCGTTAACCCTCAACTGCTCAGTAATAAAAGTGAGATAAGATGTAACTCACTCTGCATAATAGTATCTGCTAAATACCATACTGTAAATGTTAATGCAAATACAAATTTACACTCAGAAATGGCTTCAAAGTGTAAAGGAGTGTGTAAGTGTTTGTGTTGCAACATCTAGAGTGAATTGTCTCACTTTTTGCTTTGTGTTCTTGTTATAGGCTTTTATTCTCTCTCTCTCTCTCTCTCTCTCTCTCTCTCTCTCTCTCTCTCAATCTCTCTCTCTCTCTCAATCTCTCAATCTCTCTCTCTTTCTCTCTCTCTCAATCTCTCTCTTTCTCTCTCTCTCTCCCCCCCTCCCTCTCTCTCTCTCTCTCTCTCTCTCTCTCTCTCTCTCTCTCTCTCTCTCTCTCTCTCTCTCTCTCTCTCTCTCTCTCTCTCTCTCTGTCAAGTTAGGCCAAAGAACACTGTTTTAGAAACAGATTTATAAGAAGTCATTTATTTCAGCTATTCCTCCTCATGCCCAGTGTTCCTGGGATAGACTCCAACTCCACCACAACCCTAACTCACATAAATAAACTACAGATGTACGTGCTCCTGGAATACACTTTTGACTAGCATAAGTCACACACTTTACTTAAGATTTGGACTTCATCTGTTATTTCAGTTTCAATGGAATATAAACAGCATTAAAACCTTTGTAGAATTTACACACATTTTAAAGCAGCTGGTGATACAACACATTTTATTAACCAATATTTGTTTATACCACAGTATTAAGCACCTTCAGTGCTAAAATGAAAGCATACACTCATTGAGTATTTTATTGGGAACACTATACTAATACTTAATGCTTGGGCTAACTTTTCTTCTCAACACAACCTCAGTTGTTCTTGTTTCTGGTCCTTGTTGATTGCATCAAGCAGTTCCTGCAGATTCTTCAGATGCACTTTCTTGCTGTGAATCTCCTTCTCTCCCACATCCCAAAGGTGTTCTATTGGATACAGATCCGGTGGCTATAGAAAATTGAACACATTATCATGTCCATGAAACCAGCTTCAGACTCAGATATCCACTTTGTAAAATTGTGGTGAGCAGAAAAGCATTGCACAATACACAACACATCAAACCTTTATCTGAGGCTGCAGTGGGCACAGGCTCATCAAAACTGAATAAGTGAAGCCTAAAAAAACGTAGCTTGGTCTGATGATTCAAGATTTCTACTGAGGTACACAGATAAGCCCATGGGCCCAAACTGCCTTGTATGAACAGCCCTGGCTGGTTGTGGTAGTGTAATGTAGGGGAATGTTTCCTTGGCACACTTTGTGCCTGTTAATATTAATATCAATCATCACTTGAATAAAATAGAATTTTTGAGTATTGTTGCTTACCATGTGTCTCTCTTCACGACCACAATTTACTATAATGACTTTAAGCATGAAAAAGCACCCAGATCACAAGGCAAATGTTGTCTCAAACAGGTTTCATGACATGACAATGAGTTCAGTGTTCTTTAGAGACCTTCCCGGTCACCCGATCAAATCCAACAAAATACCTTTGGGAGATTTGCAGCATGAAAGCGCATCTGAAAAATCTGTAGGAATTGTTTGATGCAATCATGTCAATATGGACTAGAGTCTCAAAGGAATGCTTCCAACATCCTGTGGAATCCATGCCATGAATAATTGAGGCTGTACTGAGAGCATTGGGAGGCCCTACCTACTCTCTACCTGTGTATGTGTATAAGTGTGTGTGTGTGTGTCTGTGTATGTGTGTGTGTGTGTGTGTGTGTGTGTGTGTGTGTGTGTGTGTGTGTGTGTGTGTGTGTGTGTTTGTGTGTGTGGTGGATGGTGTAGATAGACAGGACAGACAGACAGATAGATGTTTAACATCCTTATTCATTAAACCACCACACAAGCTGGAACAAGAAAATGAGTGTCAAATTTTTCATGTCAAAAATGATTGATGGTGAAATGAGGTGGACAGATTGAAGGAAGTCCTCTCATCCATAAAAACTAAACACACTAAACTGTTATGGATTATATTTTAGAGCTTGTGGTCTATTATTTTATGTTGGTACTAAATATTTGCAAGTCTTAAACGGTCAAGCTATTTGTGTGTGTGTGTGTGTGTGTGTGTGTGTGTGTGTGTGTGTGTGTGTGTGTGTGTGTGTGTGTGTGTGTGTGTGTGTGTGTGTGCGCTCTTAATCTGTAGTCAGGAAATGCTGAACATGGCTCCTGATAGATGCTGCGTCCTTGTGTACCTGTCACTTTCAATCAGTACCCTCCAATCTGCCCTTCTGGGGACCTGTCCCAAATGACAAATCCTCCTTCTAACTTCCCCTACATGTGTACACTATTGTGAGGCAGCTAGCTGGCTGAACCAATGTATAAACCAGGTGTATGTGTCTGTATGCATGTGCCTGTATTCAGGTGTTTGTGTTTATGCAGTGCTTTTATGCAAAGAACAGCAGTAGTAATGCAGAGGAAAGCTGAACTAATAACACATTTCCAGTTCTCACTAATCTGCCACACAGACTCGTCAACACACCAACATGGCAGTATGCTTGAGGCTCCCTTATACAGCACCAAACATTCAGCAGTTGCAAATATATCGAGACATGCATTCATAACATTTAAGTCTAAAGTCATGGCCAGTAATTTTTATGACAGAATACATATTGTTTGTCTTTCTTTTTTATGTTTTTTTTTTATGTTGTCAATAAAATGACATTTTATTAATACAATTTGAGAAAGAAGCTTGACAGAAATTTTGACGTAGATTTAAATCCCTAACAAACGAGCCAGAGGTGAATGCGGTGAGGAAAAACTCCCTGAGATGACATGAAGACGTAACCGTGAGAGGAATCAGACAAATTAAAAATGAAGCCCTTCTATTCTGTATAGTATTGGAAAATGTCTGCTGAGAAGGAAATTGCAGTTTTGTGTGGGACACTGAGACTGTAAACAGGATTTTAAGAGATATTTCTGCTTTCCTGGCTGTCAGTTCAGAAAGTTTTTTCTTTCACACAATTTGAGACATTGCCATTGTAACATTGTTTGTTTATTTTTTTCTGAAAATAAGTTAATGTTCTAAAAATACTACTCAAACTATAAAACTGAGAAAAGTATCTTAGCAAGAGAAAATTGCTTGAATATAAGCAAATGTATCTAATATCTCTTAATATGCGATTATTATAAATCCTTTTTACTCATTTCAGGTTTTATTTGTAGATGATTTTGCTTCAAATTCAAAAAGCATGATGTGCCAGTAAAACAAAGAATTGCACACTTTAAATTAAGAGAAACATCTAAAAATAGGTTTAATCTCAATCTTATTATTGGTGTATTGTAAACATAGAATGGGAAATACTAGAGACATTTGACTACATTAAATTTTTCATTCATTCATTCATTTTCTACCGCTTTATCCGAACTACCTCGGGTCACGGGGAGCCTGTGCCTATCTCAGGCGTCATCGGGCATCAAGGCAGGATACACCATGGACGGAGTGCCAACCCATCGCAGGGCACACACACACACACTCTCATTCACTCACGCAATCACACACTACGGACAATTTTTCCAGAGATGCCAATCAACCTACCATGCATGTCTTTGGACCGGGGGAGGAAACCGGAGTACCCGGAGGAAACCCCCGAGGCACGGGGAGAACATGCAAACTCCGCACACACAAGGCGGAGGCGGGAATCGAACCCCGACCCTGGAGGTGTGAGGCGAACGTGCTACCCACTAAGCCACCGTGCCCCCCCACATTAAATTTCACTTACTAAATTATTATTATTTTTTTTCAACGCAATTTAATGCATTTGTTAAATTCTTTTTATTTATTAGTTTTTGACAATTCTGTGATTTCAAGTGCATTTGCCTGGCATGCATACAGTCGACTGGAATAGTGAGCATCCATTAACTAGCATGAATCTGGATGATCCTGCTGGACTGTACTAGACGTGTAGCTGGGAAGATAGGAGTCAGTATGTGATGTAATTGTCAGAACACAGATGCTGAGGTGGATACAAATGCAAGTATGGCAGTTTTATACACACTATGACAAAAGGTACAGAACCCAACCTTTCAGCAAACTCAAGGTCAAAATGGAAGCAATAGACAAAGGATCAGCAAACCAGGCAAAGGGAGAGTAAAGGAGAAAACCAGAAATACTGAAGATACTGAAAAAAACAAAAAGAATAAAAGCCTTTATTTGTCACATTACGGATACATTACAGAACAGCAACATTTTTCTTTACATATCCAAACTTTGGATGTTGTGGTCAGCCATGATATAGCACTTCTGAAGCAGAGAGGGTTAAGGACCTTGCTTAAGGGCCCAACAGGGTCAGCTTAGCAGTGCTGGGGCTTGAACCCCAATTCTCTGTGCAACAACCCAGAGCCACTTGTGCACCACATCTATGTTTAATCATTTACAGCATTTTGCAAGGTGCCCTTATCCAGAACAACGTACATTTATCCAATTTATTACATTTTTATACAACGGTGGGTTAAGGACCTTGCTCAAGAGATAACTAGAAGCAACCTGGTGGTGCTGGGATTCAAACTCACAACCTTTCACTCAATAGCCGTAAACTACAATTAGCCAATTAACAGAAGCTCATGACTGTGTGTGTGTGTGTGTGGTTGTGTGTGTGGATGTTTGTCCATGGCAGCCATGTCTGTAGGCCACATTATTTGCTGGGAAATAGATTTCGGCATTTGGAATGACATGACAGATCACTGAAGGTGATGGAATTGATGAATCGACGCAGAAAAACATTGACATCTCAGCACATATCTTCAATATTGTCAAATTCTAGCCAAATTTCCCTATAAAAAAATCGAGAAAGAACAATTAATTTCACAGCCCTAGCTACATGTCCATGCAAAGACAAGTCCTAAATATGTTCATTATCTATTGCAGATTCAGAATGGAGTGCTTCATCAGCACTTATTAGAGATAACAAAAACACTTAACATGCTTCATACATACAATCCACAGCAAATGAACAGTATGTGCATGCAAAGGAGCAGAATTGGATCAGCGGCAGCTCGAGGTTGTAATAATATGCTGAAGTTAGTTCAGCATCGATCCCAAGCTTTCAGTTTCCTTGATTATGTTTTTAACAAGTGTGACATTTTAGAAGTTGTAATAAAACCTACTGCAGATGTCCTTATTAAACAGAAGGGGATAATAAGCATTTTTGTCTCGTGTCATACTGCTTCAAAATAACTACTTTCACCCTGAGGCAGTGACTCTGTAGCGGACTGGATCGTTGTGAGTTCACTTTCCAGTGATACCAAAGAACTGCTGATGAGTCCTTGATCAGGATCATTAATATTGATTTACATGCCATTAACCAGATTCAGATGTGTTGTGTACTAGCAGATTTCTATTACAGATTTCATATATCTTGTGCTGATTTTTTGAAAGACTTTCTAAATGTGTGCTTTGCCACTGGATGTGACTTTAAAAGATCCCCAAGGCATCACAATATAATATGGTTAAAACAGGTCCCTCCTGACTTCTGTGTCTGCGCACATCCTCACAGCAGACTCTCAGGGGAGGATGAGTGGGAGTGTTGCACTGTTGATGGGCTTTGTATGCATCTCAGACTAAAATGCAGAAATAAGGCACCCTTCAGTCTGCATCAGCTAAATCAGATGTCCTCTCGGCTTTAGTGTTATTTCTGATAACAAGCTTAAGATTAAATCCATAGTAAATTCATACTGTTGCGTGGTGTGTGTGTGTGTGTGTGTGTGTGTGTGTGTGTGTGTGTGTGTGTGTGTGTGTGTGTGTGTGTGTGTGTGAGAGAGAGAGAGAGAGAGAGAAAGACTATTAGTGGTGTGTGTGTGTGTGTGTGTATAAGAGGGACTATTAGTGTTGTGTGTTTGTGGTGTGAAAGAGTTTCAACTAAGGAAGGATGACAGAAGTGAGAAAGAAGGCACTTTCACTTATCGGCTTGCTTTTCTGACTGTTTGCATCTGCCAGCTTGATTGTGCATGCGTGCATGAGTGTGTGTGTGTGTGTGTGTGTGTGTGTGTGTGTGTGTGTGTGTGTGTGTGTGTGTGTGTGTGTGTGTGTGTGTGTGTGTGTGTGTGTGTGTGTGTGTGTGTGTGTGTGTGTGTGAATCTGTGCATATGCATTCATGCACCGGATATTTGTGTTCTGCAGAGGGATATTAAAAATACATCTCCCTCCCTCTCTCTATTTTCTAGATTGCACTCACTTTAGTGCTGAGAGGAAATCGGGCTATGAGTGTGCAAAGAGAACATCAGGATGCTGAAGGCTGGGAAAGCAGACTGTTTCTCTCAGACAATCTGTGTGTTTTTTGTGTGTGTATGTGTGTGCGTGTGAGAATGAGTGAGAGAGCGAGAGAGAAAGAGAGAGAGAGAGAGAATGGAGAAAGATGGCGGGGGAAAAAAACGAGATATAGAGACAGGCAAAACAAAGGCCACTACTCTGCAGACTGATGGAACCCCCTGGGTGTTCTCTCCATTTGTGTCAGACCAAAAAAAGAGGGTGTGTGAGAGGGTGGTGGGTGTCTGTGTTGTCTGTTTTGGACACAATAACATTTCCCTTTCTAAAAATTCCACTTCCTCCAGCCTACTTCTATCCCCCTGCTGTTTCATCTGTCGCTTTCTGGATCCTTTCTTCTCCTGCCTCTGTGTTTTTGATCCAGTTTTCTCCATTACACCTGCGCTAACACTGACTGTATGCTACACAAGCCTGCAATTCAGTCATGCTCTCTGTCTTTATTTTTCCGTTCCTCTTTCTCTAACTCTTTTACTCTGGCCCTCGAGCCTATGGTTGTCTTCATTGCCGGGGTGGCTGATGAGTTGATTGGGGATATGCGGTGTGTTTCTGTGAGCTGATACTGCTGCCTGATATCCTGCCATGAAGCAGCAGTATGGCATAGCGAAAACTGCTGTCACAGCTTTTTCAGACACACACTCTGATTTAAAGATAGCTTTGCTGCAATGTTTACTTCTGATTATATAATTATAGAACATGTTCATCAACAGGCCAAGTTTTAATTTTTGTGTATTTTAAAGTCTTCTGTCATTGCATTTGAACTTGAAGACTTGCAGCCTGTGGGATAAAAATTTTGTTTGTCCTTAGATTTTCATTCTACCCGGTCAGTTTGTGGAAGAAATGGACAATATGTATACAATATATACCGATAAGCCTTTTATCTATTACTGGTGAAATACAGTGAAGCTTTAAATATCTGTTTCAGTCTTCTGGCTCCAGTAGGTTACACCACATCTCAGACAATCTTGAGCATGTGTCAATCCCAAGACCCTCAGGACAAATATAGGCTGTGGTCTCATTTTGCTTGGCCTCTGCAACATTTTTCACACTGTATAGAATTCACAGCACATCTGTAACATTCCCACTGCTCTGCTGTTGTACAGCATGCACAGGCTTACATCTCACAGTGTTGAAAACCTGCTTAATATCAATGTCAATCTTGTGTCAAAAATGATTTCGAAATACACTGGAGATTGGCTGTTGTTTAGCCAGGAATTAATCTTTTGTTTTTCTTATCTTTACAATTAAAATGAAGAAGTGTGGCATTCTCATGGGACAGCTAATGTAGGTCCGGTGTTATTTAACTTGGGGCAAGTCGTGGCCTAATGGTTAGAGAGTCTGACTCGTAATCCTGAGGTTGTGGGTTCGAGTCTCTGGCCGGCCACGATTGAGGTGCCCTTGAGCAAGGCACCGAACCCCCCAACTGCTCCCCGGGTGCCGCAGCATAAATGGCTGCCCACTGCTCTGGTTGTGTGTTCACTGCTCTGTGTGTTCACTGCTCTGTGTGTGCACTGCTCTCTGTGTGTGCACTTTGGATGGGTCAAAATGCAGAGAACAAATTCTGAGTATGTGTCACCGTACTGTACTTTGTCGTATGTCACGTCACAAAAATTTAATCAGGTACTGCACAGTCTACTATCTGCATGGTCTTGTGCTATTAATAATGTTATATGTTGCCGTAAAGTAAGCTTATGACATTCCCACTGAAAATGATTCAAATAACATGTCAATAACATGGGGAGACCTTCTCCCAGAAATACTGTTCGATGTTTCTTTTCATCTTTCTGCAGTAAGTCTCCAGCAGGCTACGTTATCGGGTCTCACCTTGATATCTCTGTGATTATAGTTTATCTGTCTACAGGCTTAAGATACAGAAATGGGCAACTAGTTAATCTTATTTCTCATCACAGCAACTGCGAGCAAATGAAATGTAATTAAACAGAGCAAAGATTTCATGAAAACATAAAAAAAAATCCATAGACTTATTGTTATCACCTAATTATATGGTATTATATGGTATTATATATTATATGGTCTCATTAAAATTGTGATGCAGTCCAGGAAGATTGAAGGTTTGACGACGGTTCAAGAGAAAATGTGATCCACGAGTCTTTATTACACAATCATTTTCATTAGTAAAAAGGTAATATATTATAAAATGGAGTAAAAGGTAATGATATGTTTTGGAGGTCAACTTGGTCAGATGAACAAGAGGGGTATTTATTTATTTATTTATTTATTTATTTATTTATTTATTTATTTATTTATTACTGTCCCCATGATCAGTCTTTATCCAACAGTCATAAGGCTGGATAATTTTGCTCTGGTTGCTTGTGCTTTTTTATTTTCTGGCCTCAAACGTAGACCCTCAATAACAATAAAAATGAATTCTCATTACCACCATTGACATAAATGCTGAATTTGCAGACTTTTTAAAGTCATGTCACATAGTGTTGTATATATTGCTGTACATGTGTAGGATAGGATAGATGTATGACTTTTTTTTTTTTTTTTTGAATAAACCCTGTGCATTTTGTTCTGTCTACATCTACTGAACATTTTGGCAGGCAGCGTCTAAACACATCTTAAAAGTTTAACTGCTCAGTAATGCAGTCACAAATATATAGCTGCTCTTTTGTCAGACAGCACCGCTTTATTTGAGTCGCAAAATGAATGTGTGTTGTAAACTCTAAAACCTCAGCAGACCTCCAGCATGATTACTGGTTACTCTGGGGGTTTGTTTTTTTCATCTCTCTTGTCCTAAAGTTCTCTACATCTCTCCCTGGACCCCCACACCCCCAGCCAAAAATCTCTCTTCCCATCTCTCTCTCTCTCTCTCTTGCTTCCTCTCTATCTCACTCTTTCTTTCTCTTTGTCTCTCTCACTTGATCACCCACTCTCTCCCTCTGTCTCTCTATCACTGTCTCCATCTCTCTTTCATGCAGTATCTTAATCAGCTGTGCCACTTTATCAGTGCTATCTTTACTGACCTCTTCCATGACTCTATCTCTCACTCTCTTCTGTTTTACCGCTTCTCTCTCACTCTGCTACTTTGTCCTTGCAGCTGAGAGCAGTTGTAAAGCAGAGTTAGAGTCTATAGTTAGTACACGTTAGACTATAATACTACCATGGGTTTCCTATGTAAGGAATAAAATGTGACAGGGGAATGTTATTCAGGAAGAACCAACGACAGGCTGTTGTGAACCATGTAGCTCAAATTGCTGAAATTGATGGGTCAGATATGTTTCACTGGCACAAGGTAGATCTACACAATATTAATCAAGTGGTTTTAATGTTATAGTATTTCGCTATTAATACTCCCATTTACATGCATGCATACACACAAAGTGTTTTTTTGCTTGATTTCGTTTTTTCCCAAACAAATTCTGGATTTCATGCATATGATTCTCATAGGTGTAGCAAACCTAGGTTTAAATTTAAATTTAGGTACTCCCATAAAGACCTGCTGTCTCCCAGTGCTGCTAATGAACACACCAGCCCCTCTCCACCCCCACACCAACTGGGCTTTAGTCTTTAATTACTTTGGGCAAGTAACCCAATTACAGCGTCCACTTGCTCCAGTTTTCTTCAGAATCAGTAAATTAAAATTCCTTGACATCTGTCTTCTTTTACTCGTCTCTGCTAACACTCACAACAAGAGAAGCAGGGAGAAAGAGAGGAAGCGGTAAAGTTCTACGATGAAGAAAGGACATTTCTTAATTGCCCTGCCATGTGTGAGCATGTGGCCATCTGCAATCTTCAATTAAAATTCTCAGATAAACTCGATCGGGAATGACACCGTGCTTGAGCTCCCGAAATGCAGGAATTTTTCAGCGGCTAATTTTAGGAACACCTTGTTACTTTTTAAAGGCCATTTCCTGCTGCTGTCTTTAATTCATGGCAGAAAAGGTTGCTGTGTGATTTGATTGTTAATCATCGTGTCAGAATATGATGCAACCGGTAGCATGTGACTCTAAGGCAGATGTGTATAATCCATTAACCCACACCAGTTTATCTTAATGAGTTTATGAGCTTATCTTTTATGGTGCCATATGTGAGTGTGCCAGATACACAGATGCGGGAAAATTCTCACTTGGACACAAGTGACTTTAAAAAAGACAGCATCACTGAAGGAAATGTTAATAATGACACCTACATATGCTCTTCATGACAGTTGGGTAAATTGACATGAGCATTTATAAATGTATGTTTCAGCAGATATCAGGTTTTCGATTGTTAATATTTATTTTTATGTTTTGTCAGTTGTTACTTTTTTTGGGCTGATTTCTGCCATTGAACATTGACTTGGATTCCCTTTTCACACAATGGTGATGATTGACTATGACATTTGAAGTGATTATAAAAGTAAAAAAAATTAATAACATTATGTTTATGAATAATTAGGGGATTTCCATGACATATTTCCATGACATGGCAAATTTTGTATGTTTTTTTTTTTTAATTTGTATAGTTTGTTAAGTTGTATGTATTTTTTAAAATATATTTTTAAGATTTTGCAGTTTGATATTATAAACCTATAATACTTAATCTGTCTCGGTTTGTGAACACATTCATCATACAGATATAGTCAACTTAAAAGGTATCATGACACAAGCTATATCTACTGATTTGTTTATGTCAATTTGGCAAAACCTTATCCATGACAGCTAGCATCTTTTGGAAAAATTATTTAAAATGTTTGTCAGTTGGCAGGAAGAGTTTAGAAATATAGAAAGAGATATAGAAAGTAATTTGGTGTTTTAGACACATTCCATGTGTTTAAAGAATTATAATAGTGGCTCTGTATTGAAATGTAGATAACGGCATGTCCGCTTACCATTTTATGACCTGATTTAACCTGAAACTGAATCTGATTATAACTGAATATAATTTATTTTTCCATAAATTATATAATACATGATGGTGGCTTTGCAAATAGATTTATTTAGCTTCCTCGATGATATTTAATAAATCTGAAAATTCATTTTGTTAATGTGATTTTAGCCATTAATTTTTCTTCACTAAGAGCTTTATCATGATCTGGGCTAATACCAGTAACGCTGTGCTCCGGGAGAAGAATTCAGTCTTCAGGATCTCAAACCATTCCAGTGCAGGGCACATGCCCACCCATTCACACAGTTATTCACACCTATCGGTAATTTAGCACACCCGATCATCCGGCCTGTATGTACTTAATCAGTAAGAAGAAACCAGCGAACCAAGATGCAACCTATAATTTCTAGATGTGTAACATGTAGAAAGTATGCAACACTACACATATATTAACACTAGCAATGCAGCCCACTGTGCCTCCAAGTTAACTGCATTATCCAATTATAAGGATTATAAACCTCAGCATATCTGGAAGTATCTTACAATGGTGACTATACTGTATTGTTGCAATAAAGTTAGTTTTAATATTATTGCAGTGAAGTTAGTTTTACATTACATATTGTACTTATAGTAGAATATAGTATAATATGTGGTACATATTCACCACATTGGATGCTCACACCTGAGCTGACAGCAAAAAAAAAATGTTTTCATTTACAGTATCAGGGGATGTGGTAGTTTAGTCGATAAAATGTTGGACTACTAATCAGGAGGTTGTTGGTTTAAATCCCAAGTCTACCAGCAAGGCCCTTAACCCTCAGTTACTCACTTGTATAAAATGGACCTTACTCACAATCATTAATTGGCAGTATTTACAGGTTGATTCTTCTGGCAATATTGTAGAAAAGTCTTAGAGAACTTGTCTAAGAAGAACAAGAACATACACAGAAAACTCATTTGTATATTCTTTCCTGCCAATACATTGTATGTTATCTGGTTAGACTTTGTAAATATTCTACAACACATCTACTTTTGGCACAGGCAGTTTATCCCATTGCACAAAGCAAATCAACACTCATTTGATATCTTAATATATTACTACCAAGCCACACTGGTGAATGTATTAACCAGTAAATATGTATCATCCGTATAGAAATAATATGGATAAATACTATAGGGAAACTTTAGATTCCATTCAGACAAACAACATGTTTCATGTACAAGTCATCCATATGGCCTGGTTACCAGCCTGTCCTTTGCAGCTTGGACTGTGGCTTGTGTTGGATTTATAATCTCTACACGCTCCCTGGAGACTCCGGCATTCTGTACATGTGCGTACACAAGCTTCATGTATGAACTCTCTCTCTTTCTATCTCTCTCTCACACACACACACACACACACACACACACACACACACACACACACACACACACACACACACACACACACACACACACACACACACACAGTAGCCTCCAGCTGGATATCAAGTTGTCAGAAACACTAGGGACATGACCTCTATGTTTTTATAATGCAGCACACAATCAGTCTCATTACATGTGCGTGCGCGCACACACACACACACACACACACACACACACACACACACACACACACACACACACACACACACACACACACACACACACACACACGTCTCCCTCTTTAGTAGTCCATATGGGCAGATCAGTGTGAATTCTCTCTTAGGGTATGGTGTTAAGCTGCAGTGTGACCTCTGAGTTGAACACATGCTGATATTCAGTTAGTGTAAAGTGGTTGATCAGTCTATATCACATGGTTTTACATTCATCTCAGAAATACTGTATTTGTTTTTGTGATTTGTTGCTAGTTTTGTAGCTAATGTGGGTGGTGGAGTGGCATTTAAAATCTGGTAACACAATAAGATTTTGGAAGTCAATTTTACTGCCACCCGAGACACAGTATTTTACTGTTACCTCTTTTCTACGTACTGTACTGTACATCACCTTATTATTACCCTTCAATACAAATAACCTGCTACTTAATGCTAAATAAATGACTAACTAAATATAACAGACTTGGATATTTTTCTGTAACCACTAAGAACAAACTGTGGACTCCTCATACTGTAGCTCCAGGGTTCGATCTTGAGCACAGTTTGCTGTCTGTGTGGAGGTTTTGCATGTGTTCTATGGCTGTGTGGGTTCCTACCTCCTACCTCTCAGAAACATTTGAGCGGGTGGATTGGCAATTTTAAATTGTCACTATGTGTGAATGAGTGTGTGAATAGATGCGTGTGTGCGATGCCCTGGCATGTGTTCCTGCTTCACACCAAAGAGATCCAAAATGGTCATGAAACAGAAAATTAAATTTTGACAATATAGTAAGGTTATAGAAGGGATATTATTTTAGAATCACACCATACACTGTCACCCAGATGAGGATGTGATCTCTTTTCTTCCTCTTCCTTTTGTCTCAAGGATCATTATGGATAGATTTTTATGTTTAAAATCTATTACCCTCAATAGCTATTTCTACAACAAAAATTTAAATGTGTTGAATGAATAAATGAACAAATTAAAGGCATTTTTTTTTAGATCCAAATATACTTACATTTTAGTCAGCCCTCAAATGATGTAGAGTTTGTCTATAAATCTTGTCAAATCCATTGAAATAGCCAGTTCATTTACATAATCTCCAACCGTATCAGTGAGCTCTCTCTGACCACTGATTTTGTAATTTGTTGCTTTTTTTTCCTTTTAAAGAAATTCCAGCACTGTTCGATTTTTTTAATCTTTTTTTTTTTTACACTTTCCATTAAAACTTTCTAATAGTATTTGCTAAGCCGTAAGGCTTTCCTCAAATAGAGCAGACTTTACTCTATCTGCGGCTTAGAAGGAAATAAAGGAAGGCTCATGTGTGAAGGTGCGCATTTGTGCATCATCGCTGGATTTGTGTTGTTCTTAGCTAAAGGAAGCGATGTAGAATATCTGCATCAGATAATAGAACACAAGCATACTGTATTTTTCTGTATCTTTTCTTATGCTGTAGCATGAACAAGGCATGGAGTGCAATTTTTAAATCTTTATGAAACAAATGAATGAACAATCCAGACGGCATACGATCACAAACATTTTCTTATTTATCTAGTACTCTAGAGTTTCACAATGCTTTGTGCTACTGTAGTTTGTTCTTAGTGTTTACAGAAAAATATCCAAGTCTGTTATATTTAGTCAGTCATTTATTTAGCATTAAGTAGCTGGTTATTTGTATTGAAGGGTAATAATAAGGTGATGTACGTAGCAAAGAGGTAACAGTAAAATACCATGTCTCAGGTGGTAGTAAAATACATTTTTGGATCAAATTGGGTTCAAAACAAAACAAATTCCCAGCAAAAATGACAGCATTATTAATTTAATACTATTTGATATTTCCTTGGCCAGTAATATTTATCTATCCATTTTCTGAACCACTTATACTTCATAGGGTCATACACGCACTCACACATTTATTCACACACAATGGACAATTTAAGATACACACGTGTGCATGACTTCAGACTAGTAAATTTGGACTTCCATTAATGTACATGGTTCATAATCTCACTAATGGGAAAGTGATTAAGTCTGATTAAGAAACTTTTAATAGAAAAAAGCATTGATTTTGACACGTATACATTACAGCACAGTTACATTCTTACTTCACATCTTCACATCCCAACTTTTGGAGGTTAGGTTCAGAGCTCAGGGTCAGCTGTGATACAGTACCCTTGGAGCAGTGAGGGTTAAGGGCTTTACTCAAGGGCCCAACAGTGTCAGCTTGGCAGTGATTAGTCTTGAACCCTGATCAGCAACCAGGGCCTTAACCACTTAAGACACCGCTGCACTGAAAAGCTACATAAGACAAAATAAATAAACAAAATCTTTAAAATGAGCATGCAGCATGTTACTACCATTTTAACTTAATAGTGCATGTTTATTTTTTATATTATGTAACCCTCCTGTAACATTTTTTTGTAGTTTCAAATGGTAATTTAATGACTTCTAACATGATAATTTGTACTTAATGGAACAAGGACATCACTCTTACCCCTTCTTCTAGCCAAATTCACAAGAGTAGCATTAGCCTTCACTGTTTTTGGGGGTATTGAATGTAAGGAAGTAAGCAGAACTAGAAAACAAATGTACAAAGGCTTTTAATAATAAACAGACTTTTGCAGTAAACTACAAACCAGGTGTGACAAAGACAACAGACAGAGAAAGACAATTACACTTAATGACCATTTACACCAATACACAAGATGTTTAATCTGAAACAAGAGATATCAGACCAAACACATGAAAACCACAGAACCATGACTGAAGAAATACAACAATATAAAACATTAAAAGCATGTGGAGAGCGCCAAATAATACATGAAAACAGTGCTTGTTGCACTGGCAACCACAATGCCCACTGAGAGGGAAAATCTGTGATAGGTGGAGAAGTAAAGTGTTTAAAGGAGATAAAAGATGTGGCAAATATTACTTAGGTAGAAAGAGTAGAACCATTCAAATAGGTTTTTTTTTAAATTGCAAGTGAAGGCTGCTAGGTACAGTGGGATGCAACGTTAATAAGTGAGCAATAAAAGTGTGAAAATAAACCCAGCAGGAGTTTTGCTCTACTTATACGCAGATAACATTTATGGAGCTCCTGAGATATAAATAAAAGCTAAATGTTTTTTAAACAGTTTGTGATCATAGTATTCTTATTTTGTTTAGGTGTACTGTCTCAGGCCTCTTCAGAGACATTTTAATGCAAACAAAAACACCAGTGCAAATTCCAGAGGCTTACAAGTACAAATGACCGCATTAGTTTCCAATGGAAAAAGTCTCATATTCTTAGAATTGTGAGGTCAACAAAAGGTGACATTTATATTCCTCACCCTCACTGTGGAGAACAGAGATGGTGGAGTAAGATGCAGTCCAGGATTTCCATTTTATAAAAGCTTGAAAAAGCATCTAACTTGCAATGAAAGTAGCACCAGATACAAAGGCAGATTTGTATTTTACAAGGTGCAAAAGAAACAAGCGAACAGTTAAAAAAACAAACCAAAATAACAAAATATATGAATAATGAGCAAAGCTATGAAAGGCAAAGAGACAAACATTGTTTACGAATTCATGGTAAACATTAGGGGAAATTGGGAACAGGTGTGAGTGTTCAGCGAAGCATGTGACATGCTGTGGCATGTAGGGGCTGATGGGTAATTTAGTCAGGTGCGTATTTCAGCATAACATTGACACAACGATTATACGTGTTTGACTTACATTAGTGAACATTTAGCAGGAAAGTATAAAGATCGTTTAAACTGTAATTTAGAGATGCGACAGGAAATAAAAACATACATTTTTTGAGATTCAAGAGTTTATTGTCATACAGTACGTACAGTCTGTTACACCATACAATAAAAATAATGGACATTAGGAAAGAAAAAAGACACAAGATGTGAATTAATATATTTTTTTAATAATACACTTACAATGCAATAAACAAACTTATGTGCATATATAAAGTGAACAGCGTTCAATGTAAAAATGGAGGACATGCATGCAGAGCCAGATTAACGCAAAGGCAAACTAGGCACGTGCCTAGGGCCCAATTGGCGGGATGGGGCCCAGACAGAGGGACAAAATATATATATATATGTATAAAAAAATTAATTATAATAAAAATAAAAATAAAATAAAATGTAAAATGTCCTATCTACAATTTATTTCATTATATATTAATTAAATAAAAATAGTGACGATGTTTATTTAAACCATAGACTGTATTTATATAGAGGCGCCAGCCAGTTAAGTCCGAGGAGACGTCAGCGGCGGTCAGACGTCAGAGCAGGACAACAAATATAGCAGGCAGGTGTGTTTTGAGTAGTAGGCTGACTTTGAAGATGCTTTCGGGTGCGACAAAACGTAAAAAGAAAAAAAATGAAGAACAAAAGAAGAGACAGCGGGGGGCTTTGCAAAAGTTTCTGTCGGGCAGCCGTCTGACAGCTGTGAACACGGTGGAAGATGCGGCGGGAAATGCGGCGGAAGACGCGGTGGAAGATGCGGCAGAAGACACTGTGGCGCCCATGTAATGACGTATAAATAATGAATATCAAAAAATAGTCTGATAGACTGTTTAATATACAACATAACCAATTTGTAACTAAAGACTGGGCTATGTAAAATGTGAATTAACTTTTATTAGTAACTTTGGTAAGTTTCAGATTTCAATTCATAAATAACATCGATGGAGGGGGCCCAAAAAATGCAGCCTGCCTAGTGTAGTCCATTTATTTAATCCGGCTCTGCATGCATGCACAATGTCCTGCAGTGGTACACTGGGTCCATGTTACTGTTTTGACCTAAAAGATTAAACAGAACTCCAGATCACCTTTGCGTTTAAAAAAGGAATGTTGGTGATTTGGACAACAGAGTTGTTAAAGGATTATATCGAAGTGTACTGTTATAGTTTTTTTATAACTTTTATACCATCTACTGCTGCAAAATCTACCATCTGCATGAATTTGTAATATATTATTAACATTATTAACATTATTATTATTATTATTATTATTATTATTATTATTATTATTATTATTATTATTATTATTATTATTATTATTATTATTATTAACATTATTACACCTTCCCATGCTCTCCTCAAACCTGAACTGGTGGAAACATTTGTTTTCTTGTCTTTTTTATGATTACAAAATGGATGATTCTGGATGATTAAATAATTTTTCAGATCATTTAAATAATTTTTTTAAAGGATAAACCGAGAGTAAACCAGGGAAATAAATCAGTATTAGGGTATAAGCCCAGCTGATACTGGGTTATCATGAAATACACCTTCTTCTCACCTTCTTCCTTATGAGTCAGTTTTAGGGTTTTTTTTTTTTTTTAGAAAGGACAGAATGAATGATAGCAAGGAGAAATAAAACCTGAAACTATAGTGATGTATCTTATTCCATGTCCATGCTGTTGAGTAAAATTCTGATATTATAACGACTACTGTATCTTTAAATATATTTAGCTTAAAAGGAGCATATGGGGTCTTAATTAGCATTTATTGTAAAACATTATTCATTTTAAAGGTTATTCTCAGTTAGTTCCCTTTATGTCTGTAGATTTTAAGTGTAATGAGTTTTTTCTTTTCTTTTTTATCTGACCTCTACAGGATTTTTAAATTCTTTTCAAGGATATTTCCTGACATACCCTTTTGTATGACATGGCAGCCTTGGAGTTGGTGCAGAGAAAGAGGATATTAGTATAAGGCAGGGCTGTGTGTATGAATGTGCTGTAATTCCTTGTCATCATTATGCTGTCAGTTGTGGCTGCCCCATAGCGCTTACACCGTTAGCGGTTAATGGTGGCAGATAAACAAACGCAATAAATGCAGCTTGGCAGCATGCTCCAACGATCCAGTACAAATTTGTTTTCTCCCGCTGCGCTACAATCACTGGTCCTCCCAATCTGCCACAGCCATTCTCATCAGGCTTGCAGGCTTCAACACTTCAATGACACCATCATGATCAATCTATGGATTTTTTTTAAAGAATCACAGCTTTGCTCAGATCTGGGTGGCTTTTCAGTTACGAGCCTTGGCTCCAGATGATCACAGACTAACTTCTTGAGCATTGAGTAGCTGCCCATAAATATATCTGAACAGAATTTGTTTCCCATGTGTTCTGTGCTTCATATTCAGCCTGCAGGAATCAGATCTGTGTGGGATGGGTTTATTTAAAGAAAGCAGTCAAAATGAAAAAGCATTCATCTTCTCTGAAATTCATAATTTCAGATAACAGATAACTGAATGAGTGTGATGCCCTGGTGATGGAAATTGAGGACACTGGAGACAGACATGTGAGAAAGAGTACTGTAGAATGATGGATTTATTATTATCATTATTATTCGTAGGAGTAGGAGGATTAGTAGGAGCATTAGTGGTAGTAGTAGTAGTAGTAGTAGTAGTAGGAGTAGTAGTAGTAGGAGTAGCAGGAGAAGGAGAGGAATAGTTTTAGGAGAAAGATTAGTAGGGAAAGTAGTAGTAAAAGGAAAAGGACGACTGGGAGAAGGATTAGTATTAACAGTAGTAGAATTGGTTGGAGTAGTAGTAGGAGGAAAAGGATTGATAGGGGTACAGTAGTAATTCTCCCTAAATTCTATTACCAGCACAGCAAAAAATTAAAAGGTACTGAACTCTGAAAAACACACTTGACATATGGCTCAGCAGGACACTGGCAGCATTATCACGCTACTATGCACCAGCTCTTTCTGTCTGGTGTTCAGCTGCTCGCTGCAAGACACGCAGGATATATTTTAGTGTCAGATTAATCACACATAAAATAGAGCTACTCACTCATTTCATGCTCATTCTCATCGATTCCTTTCACATTCAACAGCTAAGGCAGCTTTCACCCTGCCTGTTTAGTCCAAAACAGAACACCATTTACATGAAAATTAGTAATGTGAAAGCTACCATGTAGACCAGGAAGTGTACCTGGTTACAGAACCCAAGCCAACCTGCTTGAAATGGCAGAAATGTTCCCTGATTCCTGTGAATGTGAGCGTGAATTGTACTCCGTTCTGCACTTTTTCGGGAAGTAAAGCAACCTGCATTTGTTGTCGCTCATGATGACATAGTATTGGCATATTACAAATACTCAGGAAGCCGAATAAAGGTATCAACCTTTAAGGTATCTGTTTGCACGGGCGAGGGGCATCATCAAAGATTCCTCTCACCCCAACCACGGACTGTTTACACTTCTCCCATCGGGCAGACGCTACCGTTGTCTCAGAGCCAGAACAAATAGACTGAAAAATAGCTTCTTTCAAGTGGCTGTTTCTGTTTCTGCACTGAACAGCTGATATGGTGTTAACAATCACCACTGTACTGTCACTTTTCTTCTGTGTTTTGCACTATTTTGCACCACTTTAAAATCATGCATCCTTGCACCACCCAAAAACTATCATTACATTTCTGGGTGTCCATCCATATTTATTCTGTCTAGTCTGTGTATATATAAATAGATGTATATATTCATAATGACATTCCTTTTGTACAGCTACCTGTCATACCACTTCATACTGTATCATACGTATATAAAAATCACACTATATATACCCTTATTCAGTTATGTGTACATATTACTACACCTTCTGTATAACCTCATACCCTTATTTATTACACTGCCACTTGTAAATAAGCCATCTATGCACTTCTGGTTAGATGCTAACTGCATTTCATTGGCTCTGTACATGTACTGTACCTTGCACAATGACAATAAAGTTGAATCTAATCTAATCTAACCCCCTTTTAACAAGAAGTCAGGAGTTTATGGTTGTGATGGTAGCTCATGACTAAGACATTAGACTTCTGATTGGATAGATGTGAGTTCAAATCCCAACACCACCAAGCTGCCACTTTTGGCCCTGTAGAAAGGCCCTTAACCCTCAACACCGTAGCTGTATAAAGGAGATAAACATAAGTCATTTTGGATAATGGTGACTGCCCAATGGTGTAAATGTAAATGTTGATGGTTGGTGTATGTAATCTGCAAACTGTCAGCTGCCACTATTCCGATAGCCTGTAAATATATTTGCCTGATTTCAAATTTAGACAATGGACTCGAGGCTGAGTGATTTTTGCTGACTGGAGTAAAAAAGATGTGAATAGTAAACCAATCAGATACCACATCAGGCAGAAATATGTATTATTAAAGCAAAGAAAGTAGCATGCTTTCACAACAGAGCAGCACTGCTAACCTGTTAATACTAGGATGATATACTAGACTAGGAAAATGATGCATTGTTAACATATACATCACAAGGACAATATAGAGATTGTATAAATATGAAGATTATGGCAATTTGCTATGGAAATCCATATTTTTCTTTTTTTAATGAATGAGGTTTAGGCTTTGAAATGGTAGCGTATGCTAAATGACAGTAATTATTATTTTTACCACCACTGAGTGAAAAGCATTAACTGAAAAGGCTTGCAGATGTTTGTCTGCTTTAATTAACTCAACTGAAGTGAAGTGTTTCAGATGATATGAGTCACTGATCTTTAGAAACTAAAAAAAGAGTTTTGCGTGTGTGTATATATCAATAAAGTAGATATCTCATAATTAGGGAAGGTTTAGTTTACTACTTTCTAGTGTTTTATGACTTTCTTTAGTTGCTACTCAGAGGACCATTTCCTGCACACAGAATACAGGAAGCAGTAAGGGAATCACTGAGCAGCAATCAATATACAGTGATCCCTCGTTTATCGCGGTTAATGGGGACCGGAACCCCTCACGATAGGTGAAAATTCGCGAAGTAGGATTGGCCCTAAGTTTGACCTTTTCACTGATGGTCATCATCTTTCTCTTCCTCTTGGGCTCATTAGGAGGAATTGAAAGGGCTTAACGAAAAGTTAATTTCGAACACAATATGCAAGACACAGTTGACAGCGTGAACGAGAGTGGCGAGATACAACAAGGGAAGGAGCTGGGAGAGGATGCGATGATGCACAGCCAATCAGCTCAGATCTTGCGCCGGGAACCAATCATGTGCCTTGTCTGAGTGCCTGTGGGTATATACAAAGCCTCTGAGAGAGTTTCTCTCTTTGTCTGGAATCCTGGGAAACCGTTTTTATTTTTATTTTTCGATGAATATTTTAGAAAAATCAGTGATGCACTGAGGCCGCGAAACTTGAACCGCGAAGTGGGATTACTGTAGTCACAAAAGTCGTATACTTTTCAGTATGAAATGCCAAATGCAAACCTCTTCTGA
Source organism: Tachysurus fulvidraco (assembly GCF_022655615.1). Classification (NCBI taxonomy): domain Eukaryota; kingdom Metazoa; phylum Chordata; class Actinopteri; order Siluriformes; family Bagridae; genus Tachysurus; species Tachysurus fulvidraco. The sequence continues at coordinate 19,899,117 of NC_062521.1, forward strand.
GTGAAACTGATCGTTAACTCCTTGTTTATACCTGAGTGTTTTGTGCAATTTGTCAGTATCAGGATTATATTCGGGCAGTCAAATACATTTTAGTAAACGTTTTAGTTAGGAGTGTTAAGCACTGCCACAGCTACTCATGAATCATTTTCTACTGCTGAATCAAATATCCATAACCATGATTGACACTGAAATAGGGCCACTGCATTCTTCCACCTTTCAGAGAGACCATCAGAGCGTATCACAATAATTTCAGTATAAATATGAATATATAAGATTGAGGAATTTAAGTCTCTCTCTCTCTCTCTCTCTCTCTCTCTCTCTCTCTCTCTCTCTCTCTCTCTCTCTCTCTCTCTCTCTCTCTCTCTCTCGCTTTGTGTGTGTGTGTAAAAAGATTAAACAATGCATTTGTCTACATCTGGTTTGTCTTACTGTGTCCAGCTGGCTGCGTGACAAAGACATTGCAAGAATGCATGAATGATCTCTAAGCTAAAATTGAGCTTTAATGAATCTGTCAATGGGAGGATGGTGATATTTGTGTAGCTCCCTTGTATCAATCAGACACGTTTCATCCAGGGAGATCGATTGTCTATGGCTACTTTACGAGCTGGGGTCGGCTGTACTGACCCAGGCCTTGTTTGCTCTAGATGTGAGACAGAGATGAGAGCACCAGAGAGTGAGGAGTGAGAGATAGATAGATAGATAGATAGATAGATAGATAGATAGATAGATAGAGAGAGAGAGAGAGAGAGAGAGAGAGAGAGAGAGAGAGAGAGAGAGAGAGAGATTTGGGGTATGTATTGTGGCCCATGAAGAGGAACGTTTTACGGTGAAGTATTTATGAGATTGTTATGAGATGATGGGAGATGAAAGGAATGTAGCATGACTTAAAAATCATGAAGGGTGAAAATGCTGACATTTCTGATTTAAAAGCTTTTAGAATTTTACTCAAGGGGAGGCAATCTAGGGAGATATTAAATGCTAATCTCTGCAACGAGTTTGGCTCAACACGTCCAACAACACTGGTGTCTTATGCAGTGTGTCTGAAGAAAGCTTCAGAGCGTGTGTCTCATGAGTTTAGATGATTGACAGAGTTTTACAGCCACTGTCATCACTTGTCACTTAGCAGGAATGATTGGAAAGGAGATGAGCTATATTGCTACAGAGATGTAAAATTCTCAGCTTTATGCATATGTATTGCTTACAAAAAAATTAACTGGGATGTGAGTGTGTACCAGGGGAACAGACAACCAAGAAAATATCAATGCTAAGTGATTCTTGTCAGTATTCTGAAGCTCTGTGTATCTTTACACCATCGACCAGAATATGAATTTTAGAAGCACATGGCACAACCTGATTTGTTTGTATCTAGAGACAGGTGTGAAGCGACAACAATCTTGGAGACAGAAGGAGAAACCAGATAAGGTCATTGAGATAAGCTGCAATAGAGTGATGCTCAGTAGATACGATCCACTTCATTTAATACCACATGAATAAAAAGCCGTTATATCAACTGCTTCTGGGCTGCATGCATACTTTCATGTGACCCAGGGGGGCACTTTATTAGGAACACCTGTCTACCTGGTTATTTTTGGAATTCTATAATCAGCCAATCATGTGACAGTAGTGCAAAGCATTAAATCCTATAAATACAGGCTCAGTTAATGTTTACATCCATCAACCTTCAGAATGAGGAAACATGTGCTTTCTGTGACTTTATGGCTGCTGGTATTTTCACATAAAATAGTCTCTAGAGTTTAGAAATACAGATACACACACACACACACACACACACACACACACACACACACACACACACACACACACACACACACACACACACACACGTTCAATACTACGTTTGTTTTTTGCAAGATTTTAGATTTGATTTGTTGCATTTACAGCTATATACAGTATACAGTTTGCAGTAAAAGGAAACCTGGCCTGTTCCTCTTTATATATAATATAAATAAACTAGAAATAAACTAAATAAAATAGAAAAAGAAATTAAGAATAATTGACTAGAAATAAGAAGAATTATAAAGTATAAAGTATAATATTATTATAATGATAAAATTTTATCATAAACAAATAATGGAAATGCAATAATATTATTTAGCCACTTGGTCTTATCTCACTATTTGGTCATATGTAGTTTAAAGGTTTATGGCTTGTTTGCAGTTTCTGGCGAAACCAAAATATGTCTTTTGACGAGGAAAAAAATAAATCTTGATGCCTAGTGTGTTTTAAAAAAAAGCATTCACGTAAAAAAAAAGTCATTCTGTCACTTTTGTCATAGTCCTGAAGTGAAGTGAGGTGAGGATACATACAGTATATTTATAATTATGGAAGTTTATTGTTTGCCAGTTTGTACCCTCTAGCTTGTTCTCCCCTACCAATCATGGACAGTCAAAGCTAGCACTTAGTTCCTCTGAGACATGAAAAGTGTGAAACTTTAACTGCTCATTCAACTTCTGTTAACACTTTCATTTATGGATGTCTACAAGATTTGTATATTTCTTTGATTGACAGATACTATATGTATATACTGTATATATATATATATATATATATATATATATATATATATATATATATATATATATATATATATATATATACTGTATATATATATATATATATATATATATATATATATATATATATATATATATATATATATATATATATATAATCTCTCCCGCCAAGTGAGCAGTGATGGATTTTCCTTCTCTGTATTCTGGCCACAGATGGCTATATCATCACCAGATGTCATACCTGTGAACAAAGGCTTATACTGTTGCCTTGCTCCTTTAATTATTTATGACATAGTATTGCTAGAACACTAGACCTTGGGCTGAGTGTCCCATACTATTCTGTCTACACACATACACGTAGACCTAAGCATATGTCTCAAGCTGATTTGTCTTTGGTGCATGATGTTTCTTTCTGAAGACTTTTTTTTTTTTGCACAGACTCCAAGTTACTAAATTCTCTGCTTCAAAGCTTTCACATTCACAAAACATATTTTGTTAAATGAGCTTGTCTGCTGATCATGTGACATCTCCCTGTTCCAGTCTCTTTGTCTTTTTTGCTATCCATCTTAAACAAGAAATGACTTGCTGCTTGAAATGAAGTGCTACATGTGCTGTGTTGTTGGCTGTATCACCTCTGCAGTGATTCTCATCTGGAGATGCTCAGTGCTTCAGTCGCTAAGTTAATGCCAACAGAGTTGCAATAAAAGGCATTATAGTATTTCCGTAATGCTTCTGTGGCATTTTACTGCATGATAAATTAATGCAACGTGAGAGAAATAGGCAGCGAAGCATATTGAGAACATTCTGTTTGAAAAATTAAAACATTTCTGTTTAGCTAATCTTCACATGCTTAGCAAAGGTTACTTATGACAAGGACCATTCACACTTCATACCCATGCTCTTGTAATTTTTTCTTATCTGCTAAAGCATATTCTAGTGAGCACATGCTTATTCCACTGGGCGCCCCCCCCCCCTTCTCTTTGTCTCTTTTTCTCTCGCTCTGTACTTCTCTCGCTGAACTACTCTCTACAGATCTTCCTTTGTGCAGTCTTTCTTTCTGGGTTTCCTTTTTTCCCTGTTCATCCTTTTCTTTCTCGTTCGCTCTGCTTACCCCGTATGCTAATAACACATTTAGGAACAAGTACTAATGGGCCCCATTGTCTTCAGTAATAATGAATGAGAGCAGCTCCAGAAGCTACATATCAAAGCTTCTTGCTGTGGAGATTACATTGGGCCAAAGCATTCAGCACCCTGACGACTCTCTAGAACGGCTGGGATCGTTAAATAGAACCTTTTTTTCTATTTTTATTCATTTCTCTATTGCATTCCATTAGGGCTATTGTGTGAGCAGCAGCAGCTTGTGACCACAGATTTTGGAGTGGCAGAATGACATAGCCAATAATGACATAGCCTTAAAGAAAATGAAGTCTTCACACTGTCACACTTGACCTGTTATCAGCTACTACCTAATAATATTTTAGAGCAACCCCATAAGTAATGAGTTGCCCCACAGTTGAGAGTTGACACTCGCAGTTTGATTTCACCGGTTTTAGAAGTAACTTTGTTTAAAGTATCCAAGGTAATATATCATCACCCAACATTTCCAGCCCAAATACATTTCAAATTCTATGCACTATTTTGTAAACTATTCCAGAAAGTTGCCATCATTCAAATTCCCCTTTCACTCACTTATTCTTTACAGTATGTCTTACAATGGAAATGGCTCTGTTTATCGTAAACAAGCAATTCAGAATTCTTATAGATTGTAGAAGCCATATTCTAAACTTCTCAACAAACAAACTGGCAACCCTGCCAGTAAGTGTTAGTAGGGGGTAAAATGCAGACTTTGATGGCTTTTAACATATGTTATAGTTTTGACTTTTGACCACTTGGTGCAATAATAATGTTTTAATAATAATTGACATCACACACTTGGCATATACCTGTCGAATAGCAACTTTATTAAAATTATTGGTGACTTAAGAATGGTAATTAGTATTTCAGAGGAATGTAAAGAGTCAGGATTCAGGGTTTTATAAAGGTTAATATTTGTTGAATAGCTTATATACATCGCGGTGCTCTACTCCACCTGTCCCAATGGACAAACTCCCACTGTACGTAGGTCAAAATGTCTGATTCTTTCTCCTAAATGTCTGCATTGCACATGAGTAAGTTTTTTTTTTTTCAAGAATCAAGAACCTAGAATCAAAAGCACAAGATGAAAAGTGTATTCAGAGTGACTCAAATGGCAAGCCACCAATAGTGTGAAGTCAATAAGAACAAGTTCTAAGTTATTTCACAAATGTAATCCTCGTTCTATGTTATTTTTACATTCAGTCATTAAAGGTATTTAGAATGAGGATTACATTTGTGAAATAACTTCGATCGCAAGAAAAAAGAAACATGAAACAAGAACAGGACAATATTCACTGGAGCCAGGAAGCTTTTTATTTCTGGCTTTTCCACTCACAGAACACACACCTCAACGCTGAGACTATTTATAGTTCTTATTGTTCTACTTGAGTTGTTGAGGTTTTGACTTCACCCGTTTAATTCAAGTTTTCAATTAAACTGCAAGATGTAATAGTAAATATAATAACTTGGAATTGGTGGGTTTTGAAAGAGTGTAAGAAAAAAAAAAGACTGTTTCATCTACACTTAATCTACAGATCTTACTTAGAGAAGCAATGCACTGAAACAGAAATAGATCCATCCAGAGAAAATTGGCTACCAGGCTATGATTTTGAATGTTCAGACATAATAGCAGTGCAGATAAAACTACACAATGAAATAATATAGTGTTTAGCTACTGTATGCTACATAAAATAGAATCAGAGTTTCAGATAAAATGTACCAGATTTAAAGGATCAATGCTTCTATCTTGCTAAGAAAAAAAGGATTTTCAATAAATTTGCTACTGCCAACACTAACACTGTCTATGAAACGTTTAAAATGAAGGTGTGAAACGTTCAGCGTAGAAGCTTCTGCCAGATTCTGGCTGTATTCATTCGCATGCTGTTCCTCATCACTATTGAGATTGAAAGTTAAGAGAAGCCTGTTTGGAAGAAGGCTACAATCTGACTTAAGAAAAAGTATAACTGCAAAAAAAAAAAAAGGTAAATCAATAATAACTATATGGAAGTGTGACATATAAATGTTTTCTGAGTGTTATAACTTGCAATATTTCCGGTCTGTGCTAAGCTGCCACTGTACTTGTACTTGCCACTGAGCTGCACAAGTAACTGTGCTGTAACCTGTTCAGAGATGCATGATTCTGTACGTGACTCAGGAAAAGCCAGATCTCCATTGTGTACCAGGCATGTGATGTTCGTGACTTCAGTGTAAGATATAGGGAATGCTAGTTCCACTCATCCAGAACGCAGCTGAGATTTTTAACAGCTTGACACTAAATAAAAGTGTGACAGTTTCCACTATATCATTACATCCCACTCTGTTTATGGTTTATTGGCTGCTTTGTCACTTGTTTTAAGTTCATTTTCCTCACTCTCTAGATCCAAGATCAAAGTAGGTCTTTTATTGGCTCTATTTTAATTAAGTCAAACACAGCAGTGCCAAAAAGAAGTTTTAAAGGTGAAGCTTTTAAACAAACCTCTCCTGTGAACACTGGGCTTGAGGTTGGAATACAACATCATGGATACATATTCACACTCGTGGGAAATTTAGTTAATCAGTTAATTTAACTAATTTAATTTTTAGTCAGTCCATTAGGGGGAACGGTGGCTTAGTGGTTAGCAAGTTCGCCTCACACCTCTAGGGTTGTGGGTTCGATTCCCGCCTCCGCCTTCTCCCTGTGCCTCGGGGGTTTCCACCGGGTACTCCCGTGGGTTCCTCCCACGGTCCAAAGACATGCATGGTAGGTTGATTGGCATCTCTGGAAAATTGTCCGTAGTGTGTGAGTGAATGAGAGTGTGTGTGCCCTGCGATGGGTGGGCACTCCATACAGGGTGTATCCTGCCTTGATGCCCAATGACGCCTGAGATAGGCACAGGCTCCCCATGACCTGAGAAGTTCGGATAAAGCTGTAGAAAATTAATGAATGAGTCAGTCCATTATACTGGCAGGTTTGTGGGAGATCAGAGGAAACTGACGAACCCAGAGGAGAACCATATGGATATAGAGAGCTCATGCTAGGTCATGATCGAACCTGGGATTTAAATTTTATTGCAACTTAATTTAAATTTAAGTTTTTGATTAGTAGATTGAATGAGGTACAGTGAGCATGTTCAATTTACGTAGTCTTAACATAAACCAATATCACTGTGAAATCTAACAAAGATGTTGCTGCTGATGGGGATTTTATCTATAGTAATAATTGAATGCCATTAAACAAAACATAGTAGAATAGTGCAGCATTAAAGTGTCTGTTGCAGAACACCAGTGTTGTGGGTTTGATTCTCAGTTCCTGTGTGAGCTGTGTTCAGGTTTATTCAGGGCTTTGAAAATAATGATCAAATCATGTTGGTTGAACAAAAATTGATTGTGTGAATGTTATACAGTTTAATCATATCAAACCAATGTACATGTTTAAAATCAATTAAATTCAACAAGCTGTAGAAGAGGAAGAAGAAGAAGAAGAAGAAGAAGAAGAAGAAGAAGAAGAAGAAGAAGAAGAAGAAGAAGAAGAAGATGAAGAACAAAATGAAGTTGTTGTAGTAGTAACAGTTGTAGCAGTAGTTGTGGTAGTGTGAATGACTCTTTGTGTCTTTCTCTCCTTCTTTCTGTCTTTAATTTCTCTCTGATGGCTCCACTGTCTTATCCACCAGTCTGGGTCAAGAGCAACTCATCTTAATTATGTCAGCTTTGGCAGTGTGTACTTTGGCATAGCTTTCTTTTAGACACAAATGCTTGCATTTATCTCTCTCAATGTGGACTAAATGCCTTTGAGAGCTAATATATGGCACGTATTTGTGGGTAAAATAAGGAATAGTGCCCAAACAGTGCCTGTAGTTTAGAGGTCCTCGTTCCCAAAGGAAAATAAAAATGGGTAAAGCTTCTTCGTAAGATGGGGGATATTTCTTTTTAGTGTAAAAATAGCAGACTCTTCTCTCAGACTTCTATTTAAATATAAACCACTAGGGATTGTGTAGCTTGATGAGATTGTGCTAGATTTGAATCTGCAACTTGATGTGCAACAAATTCACATATCATTACACCACAGCAGCAAAAATAACTAATGCAGGCAACACAGACAGGATAGTATGTGTTCATAGAACAGGGAAACTTTCTGGTCAAAGTAGGCTCTCTAATAAAGCATACAAAACTATACTCTACACTAAAACTGTTTAACTGTAGGGAGGCACTGTCTATATAGACATGTCACTTAGAACCATCCCCTAGAATGGAATAAAAATAGTAGTGAAAATACAAGTGAAGAGGATAAGGTTCTTAGTGATAGGTATGTCACCTGACATTTCTCAAGCATTTTTCCTCTGTGTAGACATAGTGTGCCAACTGGGACACAGCTAGGATCCATTATGTGAGAATGAATGAGAATAAAAGGAATAAAAGAATTCAATGTCTGTCAAATTTATCTATCCATCCATCCAATAATCTATCCATCCATCCATCCATACATACATACATACATACATACATACATACATACATACATACATACATACATTCTTTACACAACTTTTCCTGCCTGTTGATGGAGAACATGGACTCTGGTGGGAGCACAAGTGGTTAACCCTGTCTTCTCTAGGGGTAACCTAGGCTGACCCTGCGCTCTGACCCCAACCTCCAAAGTTTGGATATGCAAACTGTGCATTACAATGTACAGTATATGTAATGTGCTGATTGGCATCTACATTAGCAAAAAGTGTGTATGTGAGTTGCCCTGCTGTGGGTTGGCACCCTGTCCAGGGTGTCCACTGTGTCCCCTGACAACTCTGTGTAGAATAAGCAAATGGACTTTAAAAATAGGACTTGGTCCATTATTTAATTGTGCAAATTAATGAAGCTACAACACACTTTATCAAGCTCATGAAATTGTTTGCACAGAATTCAGCATTATTCAGTATAATGCTTTTGTTCATTTCAGTGTTGGATAGATGAGGTAACCTGCATTCATCTGTTACACTTACAGCTTCCTTTAAAGTGTGCATAATTTAATTAATTAACAATCACTCTTTGAGATTTTTCCATTTAAAGGGACAATACCAAAAATAGTAGCATAATTATGTATTTAATATTATCGAAATGGCAAAATGTCTTTTTGTACATTTACAGCCCAAACATAGCACAATATATTGTGGTTTTAAAATTAAAACAATTACATTAGCTGAATTCAGTATAATTAAATTAATATTGTGTGTAGCTTAACTCAACAATACAGTCTATAGACATTTATAATTCAGACATAAACAATTTTTACTTTTATTGATTTTTGCTTTTTGTTAAAAGTCTTATTGTTGTAGTTAGCCTATTTCACATGTACAAAATACACTAAATCCACCATGACACCATGGTAGATAAATGAGCCATTTGAAATCAATCATGCTACATGAAATAATTATAATATGCAGATGAACTGCATTTTTAAAAATAGTCTTAGAGATTAAATGCATCTATGAATAAATTAAGGCAACCTTCATGCCTGTGTGCTGTATGAATACAGTGGCAACACAGCTAGAAACATTGGATCTCTGAGTATCCAATCTTATCCAGAAAGGCCCAGGTTTTCATTGCAACCAAAAGGAAGCCACACCTGAGTCTCTTGAAAGCCAAGATGAACTGATTAATCAGGTGGAATCAGGTGTGGCTCCTACCTGACTGGAATGAAAACCTGCCTCCACACCGGGCCTTTGTGGATAGGATTGGACACCACTGTGCTAGAGTCACAAACCTTACATTAATAACACTAGTGGTTTTATTAATGTAAGGTTTGTAGCGCTAGCACAATGTGAACCAGCAGGTAGAGGCAGATTTTCAATATTTCCTCTTCATCAATTGGATAGATGTCAGTTTAAATTCACCTGTTCATTCACCTGTACCTTGTACGATTTAGAGGATTCTCCCATCCAGTTCCTCACAGAAACCTTAGTCATTATTATTATCATTTTGGCTAAAGATCATTCTAGGGTCTAATCTGATTAATGTAATTTATTTTGAAGAATATTTTATTAATTAAGAGTATTATTAACTAGAGGTTTGTGATTCAGAAATAAGATTTTTTCATCTTAGCACGCAAGAGCTACTTTTCACTAGCTTCAGCTTTCAAACATCTCAAATGTAAAAAGTAAATTATTATTTGATTTCAGATTCACAATATCAGATCTGAGTAGCATTAATTGCAAACACACCCAGTGCTGATTTTAATTTGTCCTTTGTTCAAATACGCATAGAGAGAGAACACTGTGGAGTTAATTATTATACAACCCAACCATTGATTTACAGAAATCATTCAAATATCAGAGCAAATTGAGCAAAACAGATTTGAAGGTAACACACACACACACACACACACACACACACACACACACACACACACACACACACACACACACACACACACACACACACACACACACACATATGCACACTCTCACAGATCTAGAGAGAGCAAAAGATTAAGCTTATTATGTATGGAATAATGTATAGCATTATTATATGTTGATATTTATATAATAATATTATTTGTGTTATTCACATTGATTTAATTCAAAAACTCAGCCACAGATTAATTGGGACTTGTTTTACTGAACAGAAACTTTCATTGAAACAGTGTATATGATATTTTAAGTATATGATATTTTTACTTAATAGATGTTTTGGATGGATCAGCTTGGACACACATCATAGGCTTCATGTGTGATGGAAAATCCTTCTGAACCTAAAGAGAACACAATGCTGATTTATATTTGTGGCATTATCGACTAAGGCTCGGTGTGTAGGAGTATGTAGCAGTGTCTGATTGGCTGCATTAAAAGGATGTGTGTGTGAGTTAGTGGAGTCACAGTCATGAGTAATGTTGCTCAGGAGAACTGCATCCTTATAGTCAGTGAGAACTTTACTTCTTTCATGCCTTTGATAGAGATGTTCCATATACATGTGGTTCAGCCAGAGTTCACAAGGATCTGAGACGAGCAACATTCCAGATGTACAGGAGATTTAGGTGACATAGTTTGTGAATGTTGAGATAGAATGATAGAATAAAGGTGGACTAAGCAAAGTTAGAATTTTTCTGTAATGTGACACAGCAGGGACAGTTGTCATGGTTTTACAGTTGCCAGGGTCCTGGATTTTATCCTTATCTTGGGGTTCTGTCTGTGCTCTCTGGTTTCCTCCCGAATTCCAAAAACATGCCAAATATACTTAGTTGCCCTAGGTTAAAATAAATGTGCAGTTGTTTGTCTATGCACGGTGCCCTCTCAAGCTGTATTCTCACTACATACCCAGTGTGTCTGGGATTAGCTCTGGTTCCACCATTGCCCTGAGCAGGATAAAGCTTCTTATCGATTGTCAAGTCAGTTCCACTGATTTCCGCGAGTGGTGTGTTTCAGTAGATAATTTTCACCTATCTATACTTAAAAAAGTGATGAAGCTGAACAAACAATATATTCTGGACTCCATCAAAAGCTTATAAAAACATATGATTTTTCATATCAACATTTCTGAGAGAAATAAAAGAAGGAAGTTTTATTTTGTCCTATTCGATTCCTGTGCATGAATTCCTAAGGAGGAATGTGAAGGTAATGTTAAAGCTAACTTGAAATGAGGGCGGAGCAGCTGCACAGATCCCAGCATAAAGTAAATAAGCAGATAAACTGTGCTACCACGTGATGCACGCGCCACTACCAGAGACTGAGTTTGTCTTCCTCACAAAGCATGTTCGTCAGCCGGCTTTGTGACAGGAAAACCCCCCAAAGTGATTAGAGTTTTATTTTGCACTGGAGATAGAAATGAGTCAGAATTAACATGGCAATGGGTGTCTAAAAATACAAGCCAATCTACCTTATTGACTTAAAGACTTGCTCAATAGCCAATTTATTTACTCACCAAAAAAGACCTTCATCTTAAGAACTGCCTGGGGATGTAGAACAATCGATATGCCTTCTTACTGAAAATCTAAGGCATTTCCAACTGATGTTTTGAGCAGAAAAAATACTAAGAATAATCAGTGTGCATGTCAGATATGCTTGGCTTGATATAGATACAAATACATCAATCTGCTCTCTTTTATATATGTATTGAACCTTTTGTAGAGCTCTCTTCTGGTGTAAATGCTTTTATACACAAAATGTTCATTCAATACGTAACAAATGAAAAGGTGCAGTTAAGAAGCCACCCTTAAAAAAACTCTGTAGCATTTTTAAACCAATCTTTATCTGGAAAAAAGACCCTTAACATTACTTATAAAACAAATTCAAAGGGCAGTCATTGTGATTGTTTAAAATTAAACCACAAACCATATACTTGAAGTATGTATGTCTTGTGGTGAGATGAACACAAAAGGAAATCTTAGCAAAGCGGTTTTCATGTAGTTTTATTCAAATTTCCAACACTGGAGCAACATAAATTGGAGTAAATTGTAATTCCCAGAGGTAAAAAGTAGATAATTTTTATTTTATTTTTTTACTATATTTATATATAAGAAATTTTGGGGGGGAAAAAGCCCTGTTTGAATATATATATTTATTTATTTTTTGTTTTCAGAATTACAAAAAAATACCCTTGTTATTCGTTAGCGTGAATAAGCAGAGCAAGAAACCACTCTCATGCACAGTGCACATAATGCTAAATCAAATGAAATCCTGCCTGTATAAAGCTTAGAACATGGTATGTGGGGTCCTGAGAGGCATAATAATAAATTGTTTGCCCTTTGGTTGTGAGCTTGCAAGGTCAAATCTCATGGAAAACACAGCCAACTATTGGCCAGGAGCCATGAGGGCAAAAATGGCCATGCTGTCTGAGAGGGAGTTATGGTGTGCTCTCTATTCTCTCACTCAAAGTGACACTAACCAGTCATGAGCATCTGAAAGCTCAGGGATGCTGAAGAGGGCAGAAAGAGCTTTCCCCAATGTGTGTTATGGAGCAGTTTGAAAAGATATACTTGGCTCACATGTGATACAGGAGAGCTAGCTAGTGGGTGGGTAGACTGGTGGATGTCCAAACCAGGTAGAAAATAAAAACATGTCTTTTTGCTATAAGCAGCTTGATGATTTGCTTCTCCATGTAATGTCTCAGCCTTTCACTCTAATACTAGGTCCTTTTATAGTGTATAATAAGGTAAATTGTTGTATTTGCCAAATGAATTTGACTGGTATAATTAGTAAAAACGAAACATGGTTAAACTGTACTTGAGCATAGGAATGTGTGATCACTATCAAAAAACCATCAGATCACTAATCGTATCACATATCACACGATCACAGCTGACATAAACCAAGCTTGATCAGAAATGATGTCTGATTGCTTTCATCAAATAAAATGATGGATTTCTGTTGATGTGTATTATGACATTGTCTGGGCTGACAACTTTACATAAGCATCAGTTGGTAGGTTATAATATCATCATACAGTATAGCAGTGCAGTTGTGATTGTAGTTTATAACCACAGGCCTCATAATTGATGAATAAATCTGAGAACAAATCATTCTTGTCTTTGTTCTTTTTTCCAGTTTAAACCTCACTTGGTAAACTTTGATGTACAAGAAATACACTGAGCTACAAATTTAGTTGTCATGATGTTCTAACCCCGTAGAGTGTCACCCAACCTTTAGTAAACAACAATGTCGCTGGATGTTTTATTTTTAATATTATAGTCCTTTTCAGAATGAATTCATGGGACAGAATGACACTATGAAAAGAATTACCTACATACAGTACACCAATTTATTTATTTATTTTTTACACGGTGTAAACCTTCCTTTATATAAAACCCATAACTGCACACTTTAAGCACACTGCACTTTACAGTTTTTTTTTCAGTTGCTAACAAGCATTGTTCAATACTGAAACCACATTTTCTTCACACAGTCAGCGAAACAGAAGTCAATGCAGACCAAACTGTGAACCATTTTTCATTGCTTTCAGACAAAATGCATTCAGTGACCACACTTTTCAAAATTCAGGAACTCTTTTCCCATTCGTACTCCACAACCTGCAAAATACTGTGTATTTTCAGCACATTTTTCTAATGCTAACACACTGCATTCAAAATGATTATAAACTCATTCAAAACAGAATGATGGCAAATTCTTTTATAATATTCTCAATTTTATAGCCAAAAATGAAAAAAATAATCATTACAAGCTAAATGCAATTTAATTGCAAAATTTAAAAAAAAAACAATGCAGTAATAGTTGTGATTTACTGTAGAATCCAAAGACTGCCCACAAGAGGAGGGAGAGGCAGGATCTGTTCTGATGCGCAAGAAATTGCCATTGTGGATGTGGTATTTGCCAACAATGCAATAAAACTCCAGGAAATTCGGGAGAGAGTGCTGGAAGACAATGGCACTTTTGAAAATGTGAATATGGTTAGCACAACAATTGCCAGAGTCCTAGAGAAACATAAAATAAGGATGAAGCAACTGTACACTGTACGCATTGAGAGAAAGAACTCCGGTTTCAATATGTCCAGGTATGATGTCTATTCAGTAACCTAACAGGGTACATACACATTGATGCATAACGTCAATTACTGTGAAACTGTCTGCAATTTAGAGGGTAATGGAGATGGAAGTCAGATGAACTCCACATACTTTTATCTTTGTGGATGAAGCTGAATTCAACCTGGCAAAAACATGACGCAGGGGAAGAAATGTAATGAGACAGAGAGCGACTGTGGAGGTCCCACATCACGATGTGTGCAGCAATGTCCAATGAAGGTTTGCTGTTACACAAACCACTCATTGGCCCCTACAATACAGAGAGGCTCATTTCGTTTCTAAATGACCTACATATTCGACTTGTGCCAGCAGAGGAGAGAGGGCATCAAACTCCCCTTCCTTTATTGTTGTGTGGGATAATGTGGCATTCCACCACTCTGCTGCAGTCACAGAGTGGTTTTGCGGCACATCCCGGATGCCAGTATTATACCTGCCTCCCCATACCCCATAGAGGAGTTTTTATCTGCGTGGAGGTGGAAGATGATGTTGATGAGAACTTGTGGCCAAATGCAGGAGAAAGAGCAGACTGTAATTTACTATAATGAAAAACTACACATGTTACAGTAATGTGTAGAATGTATTTTATTTATTCTTTTTTCATTATCATTGCAGCCCTGGAATTTTTTCCCTCTTTTTCACCTTTGGTTATAATTTTCAAGTACGATATTCGTATAAAAAAAAAATTATTTGGATTAATTTCTAATTCATTCATGTTACAAATGCTTTCAATAAAGTGAGATTGTGTAACAGTATTCTATATGAAGAACTGATTTATGTGGAAAATCATTGAAACTTTGTGTTGTTAGTGTTTTTTAGGTCAGTGTGTTGTGAATGAAATGTGTGTTTTCTGAATGAGAATTGTTGCCAATGTACTGTATGTTGGTCTGTATGTGTTTCTGAACTTTTAACTGTGCATCCGCTGATCAAAATGAAGATGTCAGATAACGTTTTCTGGATTGAAAAATCCGCTGTACGTGTTATTTATCACAAGGCTTTATGTCCACTTTATGTACCCATAAATACACAATGCTTACTCAGTTATTTTTGCAGAGCATCCACGTCCACAGCCATAATTTAGCATGCTGGCATTTGCAAATAATTCTGGAGTAAACATATTGCTGTATTGACAGACATTATAGATTTCACAGCAATATCTGGTTGGCTCTGCTGGTATATCATATAAAAAACACTAGCTAATCACACCTCCCTGGAGGCGCAATGGTTATTCAGTTCATTAGCAATAAATGACTAGCTCATATCTGAATCACACTCCCCGGATAGTATTTGTAATGCCATTGCTGTGACCCTGCTAGTCCAGTTAATATTGTTGCCTGGAAATAAATGCTAATAAAGTCTGTATTACATGCGAAGTAAAAATAGTAGTTTAGCAGGTACTTGGTTTTAGATAGCAGAACTCTAGTTTATATCATCTCTAAAAATGTGCTGTTGTATTCCATAAAACCAGCAGTTCTCAAACCTTTTTGCAGTCAGGGACTCTGTTAACTGAAAAATCAATTCCACAACCCCCTCGGCACAAAGATGATTTATGAACATAATCCGAGCATTCAAATATAAGGCTCAAATGTGTACAGTAATATACAGGCTGTTTAGTAGATCCATAAAGCTTTTTATTCCTGAATTTTCCTTTAACACAGTGTGAGATTAGGTGTAATGAATGATTTCTGAGGCACATGCAAGTTTAGGTGGAATATCCTTAATAACAGAAATAACAATAGCAAACTGTCCAAATAGGCGAGGCATCAGTGAGCCAAAAGTGTAATCCAAAATCCTGCAAAGGTCAGGCAATGAACAAACACAGCATACAAGGACAGACAAGATCAAAACATTGAACAAAGCAAGAATTTGAAAAAACGAAACTATGAAAAACGAAACTATGAACATGGAGAAAAAGTTTGAGTATTGACAGACCTTACTGGAAATTGAACAAATACTTTGAGAACAATAAATAAGAGATAAATAAGAGAATAAGATATGGGGCAAGTCATGGCCTAATGGTTAGAGAGTCTAACTTGTAATCCTAAGGTTGTGGGTTCGAGTCTCGGGATGGCCACGACTGAGGTGCCCTTGAGCAAGGCACCCCCCAACCCCCCCAACTGCTCCCCGGGCGCCGCAGCATAAATGGCTGCCCACTGCTCCGGGTGTGTGTTCACGGTGTGTGTGTGTGTTCACTGCTGTGTGTGTGTTCACTGCTGTGTGTGCACTTTGGATGAGTGAAATGCAGAGAACGAATTTGGAGTATCGTTCACCATACTTAGCCGTATGTCACGTCACTTTCATCTTTTAAGATGTGAGGTGGGATCAGTTTGTGTGTGTGTGTGTGTGTGTGAGAGAGAGAGAGAGAGAGAGAGAGAGAGAGAGAGAGAGAGAGAGAGAGAGAGAGAGAGAGAGTTTTCTGCAAGGATTTGTGACTGCAGGAAATAAGCTACTTCTTTTTGAGAGCTTGAGGCTTGGATTAAACCTATTCAAGTCAAATGATCAGCCAAACAGACTATTAATTATCATTCACATCACTTTCTGTCTGATCACCTGAGGGAAAAGTCAGTGAAGTAAAATCATCATCTCTATATAATAATAATAATAATAATAATAATAATAATAATAATAATAATAATAATAATAATAATAATAGCATTATTGACATGTTATAAACATGTTATTAATGTTTTTCATTAGTTTATTTAAAAA
This sequence comes from Tachysurus fulvidraco, assembly GCF_022655615.1. Taxonomy (NCBI): domain Eukaryota; kingdom Metazoa; phylum Chordata; class Actinopteri; order Siluriformes; family Bagridae; genus Tachysurus; species Tachysurus fulvidraco. Next base: position 19,915,992 of record NC_062521.1, read on the forward strand.
AACATTGACCAGTGTTAAAACCTTCATGACATTTGAAAGCCAGAAAGCCAAGGCAAGATTAGAAAGTAGCCTAAATAAAACAATACACAGGTAGGTGTGTCAAAGTATATTATTGGGGAGTTCTTCTGAATTCAGCTCTAATGGATTTTTGCAGATTTTATTTTGCCTCATAAATTTAACAGCTTTGGTAATGAAAATTTGGTATTTTCTACCAAGGGAGCAAAAAACAAGAATAAAACAGAACTATACCTCACGGATATCATCAACAATAATGCTAATGCTCGAAAGTAAAAGGTGTATTGATTGATTTATTTTTCTTTTCTAACCAACCCAGACACTGAGGGATTAACTTTAAGTCCAGGTCTTAGTCTCAGTTAAATAGAAGAATTGCATCAGGAAGGTTACCCAGCATAAAACCTGTGCCAAAATCAAAATGTGCAGATCGGATTATCTGCTGTGGTGACCATGAACAGGGAGCAGCCAAAGGTCAACAACAATAACAACTCACACTGAGAGAAACCATCAGGTGACTGATGGCTGAGCACTAAGCTCAAGGCAGGAGAATTCACCCTGGATGGAATCACATACATTTGATTTGAGAATGATTTCACATTTGATTTTTACTGTCGAATAAATTTGATTTCAAAGTTCTGAGTTATTTTCTGTTTTGCTTCATGATATCAAATTAAACAACAACAACAACAACAAAAGGAACCAACAAGCTACCACTTTAACTTTGGAGTTGGTACTTACTGCAAGAAACTATGAGCTCTTTCTATTGAAAGGACAATGGTTAATTAACTAGCAAAAACAAATGAAGAAAACTACAGCACACTATCTGTGTGTACTGCTACCTGTTTACCACCTACAGGCTTGGCTCTGTAAAGCTCTGAGCTCTTTGTGTGTGCTAACCTGCCACAGGTTGTGCTCTGAATATTTGCTCAATAAGCTGAAATGTCCCAGGTCTCAGCAGTGGGATCACTCTACTCCATTCATACAACTGAGGCCGTTTTTTTAAATACACAAAAATGTAAAATCATATAGCTCTGTTGCCATGGAGATGTTGGAAGTGGAGATGGAGCTGCATCGCAAACTTACAAAGGCTCAAAGAGAAAATTGGCAGCTTGAAGGTTACCAATGCACTGTTATATAGTGATAGGAGTGGTTTGTCTGTTTGTGTGTGTGTGTGTGTGTGTGTGTGTGTGTGTGTGTGTGTGTGTGTGTGTGTGTGTGTGTGTGTGTTTGTGTGTTTGTCTGTGTGTGTGTATTTTTTTTTATCATGTATATTTCCAAAGTATTCCCTAGTGATAGCAGGGAAGAAGAAAACACTGACAAATATATATATATATATATATATATATATATATATATATGTATATATATATATATATATATATATATATATATATATAAAATAGAATGATTAACAGGCTAATAAAGGGTGCTTTCACACCTATAGTTCGGTTCATTTGGTCCGGACCAAAAGCAAAAAATGATACATTGTAGCTTTTTAGCAGTTTTGGTTCCTTTTCACACCACACTGATCGTTCTGTTCCGCACCAGTTGAAACGAACCAAAATGCAGTCATGTGATAACATCCACATCACTCATTGGCCACATCTCTTTGAGCGTATTTCCTAAACTGCTTCTCGATTGGTCAGAATAAACATGCGGGAAATTTCAACGAAACTCCGGAAGTAAACAAAAAGAGGAAAATACAGCATACAGTACACCATGGAGAGACGACTGCGCGCTGCAATTATGTTCGTGGTTGTAGTCTACTACATCGCTTGTATACAGCATTCTATGCAAAGTCTTAATTTTCAGAATGAAGCACGGATGCGGCTTGAAAATATCATTTTAATGCACTGCAAACGGCGAAGACGCATCGCAAGACACTTCAGGAGGCGGCGAGCATTACTTTTGCGTAACTGTGATATGCTCATCTTCCGAAAATACTGCCAACGACCCACTACGGCAGCTGGTTTAGTCCAAAATGTGCAATACTTTTTGCAGTTAGGTGTATTCGATCTCGAATCGTGTTCTCACCACAAACGAACCGTACCAGAGTTTGTTTGAAAGCGTACCGAGACCACCTCTTCAAACGAACCGCACCAAATGAGCAATCGAACTCTGGTACGGTTCAACCGAACTAAACAAGGCAGGTGTGAAAGCACCCTAAGAGTTTCAGACCTCTGAAAACAGTCCTACAGGGAACCATTTCTGAAAGAGAAAGACTCTGTTATATGATTTCAGGACACGGAAAACCAAGGACAAATCAAAAACCTAATTGAAACAACCTTTAAATAATCTTAAGGAATATCAATAACTTAAGAGTACTTTATATTTTGTAAAGACCCACTCTCACTTGGTGTTAAATCCATCCATCTATTTTTGTACCATTTATCCAACACAGGGTTGCAGGGAACCAGGGGCCTATCTCAGGGGACTCAGGGCACATGTAGTCACACTAACAAACACAATCACACACTACAGACAACCTAGAGATTTCAGTTGGCCTTCAACATACAGTATGTTTTTGGATTGAGGAGGAAACTGGAGTACCCAAAGGAAAGCCCCAAAGCACAGGGAGAAAATCCAGATTCCATGCACATAAAGCTGGGCTGGGAATCAAGGCAAGGCAACTGTGCACAATGTGTTTAATCATTAAACCACAGGAACTTCACTAGGGTTTAAAGAAGTAAGCTGGGTCACAGTGAATCATTTCATCTCAATCTGTCTGTCTGCATAAGTAAAACAAATGAATAATAAATAGCAGCTGATGTAAAGCTAATTGTGGGAGTCATGACTGTAACAATGACTACTTTCTCCTACCCTGATTAAAATAAATCCTACGTTTATGTTTTTAGATTTTCTAATTTTAGAAGTGTTGAAAAACTTCTAACAGAAGAACAACAAAAAATAACCCCATACTTTCTATCATCAAGGCTCCTCTAAAACACCTAATCTAGTGGATTTTCTATCTTTTCAAGCTTATAGGAATTCAAAGAGAAGAGCTTTCACATGCTGTTCTTCTTCAGACATTGATAAGTATAATTAAACAAAGATTTCAATGAATCATTGCACCACAAGAACTACACCAGGTGTTAGACAAAGCAAGCTGAGAAACATATTCATACACACTACATACTGCCAGTAAAAGTTGTTTTTTTTTTGTTTTTTTAACCAGGTTATTATTCATTAGTAATTAAGTGGTTATTCCTTTAAGCCTGAAGCTTCACACTAGTTTTGTTGTTGTTGTTGTTGTTGTTGTTGTTGTAGGCAGCAAATCTCAAATGGCAATGCTAGCACATTGTTTCATTACACCAGTGTGCCTTTATAATATACTGTTTGAATCGGGTATTCAGAACACCTAAACCCAATTAATTATCCAGGGAATGGCTATTGAACCTGACAGCTGGCTCAAAAAGACATACACAATATTCAATGCTGTTCTCAATTATTCCTGCCAATAAAGAGCGCAGTGGGTCTGCAATAATACACCCTCTCCCTGAATTGCCTCAGAGTTTATTCTCTCTCTGTTTCTGGCATTATCTGCCTGTTTTTCTCTAGATAATAAAATTAAATAAGCTTGCAGTGAGGGGCAAGTTACTTTTAAGCAAATAAACTATTTCTTTTATAATGATCATTTTTTTAGGCTGTGTAATTTAATCTAAAGTACAATTAAATATTAAAATTTCAGGCTGAAAAGTATTAAGAGATTTCGACAGCTAAAATCAACACATTTTTTTTTTTCCAGATTTAAGATTTAATGTTTACAATAGAAGTTGTAATTAGATAAACCAGATCTGGGCTGTAGTTTTTGATATTTAATACTTCCAGTAGGCACAAGTCAGGTTTTGACATCAGATAATGCACAAATTTACTCAGGAGCACGAATGAGATCTGAAAGCTTTTTTTCTGATTTTCATGAATGACAGATTTCTGTAATTACAAATTTCAATAATTGTTTTTTGTTTTTATCTGTTTATTTGGATTTTCTGGCACCCAGCACTCATATCAATCTATCTAGAAGCAATCTACATCTTCAGTATAACCTCATATAACCCAAAGAGCCAGAATTAGTGCTAATCTTCTGCCCAGTCTCACCTCAGAGCGCCTCAGATAAGAAACTATTGAATCATCACTATTCAGATTAATAAAACATGTCATGTATGAGTTTGCGCTTATGGCTTGACAAGATTTAAATAAATAACTTCTTACTGAGTTCCTGTAAGATAAAAGCCAGTGTTAGACTTGTTTAGTCACATTATCTTCAAGCCCTTTAAAACCTTAAGCATATTGTATGTGTAGACTTTAACCCATTCTCTTTTTCTTCATTCTTCATATATATATATATATATATATATATATATATATATATATATATATATATATATATATATATATATATATATATATATAGACCACATCAGTGTCATAGATGGAAATGAATGACTTCTGTAGTGTTGGACAACATATTATGACATGACTAACAAACCTGGCTAAAAATCGACTGCTCACACCAAGAAAGGTTTGCTCACATGAAGAAGTTTGGAAAAAATAAGGAAAGCTTTTAAAAACAAACAAACAAACAAAAAAAAACAGTACTATTACTGCCGCATTTACTGTCACCCAGGAAAGATGCTAGTCGGTCTCACCAATTAATATTTAATGTTTAATACAGTACTTTATCGCTGTATGCCTGCAAACGGCTTTGGATTTCCTACAGCAAAATTACTACTATCAGTCACAAAGGTAATAAACCGTTGTTTTTTGGAGGGCATTTCTACATGCTTTCAAAGCAAACACCATGTAGCGATGCAGTCAGGTACTTTCTGTAAATCATCAGAAGCATGGAGTTTCATTAATAATTGGAGCTCCCTTGAAAATGTGCTTTGTTTTTAATGTGAGAAGCTTCGAAATGTGTTGACTGCTACAGTATACTCTTTGGAAAAGAGTTCCTTTAAAGGTTGTTTTTTTGCTCTGGGGGAACCCTTAGATTTTCTATGTAGAATTTAGTGTGTTCACTTGATAGAGGTTTTATGTAGATTTTAGGGGATGCACATTTAGCCAAAAAAACTGTTAAAGAACCACTTTTCTTCAGGATCTTCTGGGTCTGTGCTGTGTTGTAGCAATGAGTCAGACAGCTCTCTCATTCTTTCTCTCAGAGATATGGAAATACGGTGACTAAGGCATTGACCAGTTCTGTGAATTAAGTGTTTGCTGCCCTCCAGTACACACACACACACACACACACACACACACACATTTCTCTGAGTCTTTAGAGTGCTGACCTCAGCATGTTGATACTTATAATATTTCTGCTTGTGACCAGATGTTCTAAATAAGTTGAGCCCTACTATATTTCTGAAGGGAAAGCAGCATAGTTTGGATCGTTCCTTGATGAAACACAATTAGTTCATTGCTTATTAGTTAATGTCCCTCTCCCTTATTAGTTAAATCTATTTAGTTCAATTTGATTGGTATATAACTTTTAACAAAGGAAATATATTGTCAAAAAGCAGCTTTAAAGAAATATGTAAATTCGGGATAGAAATGATTTTTTTTTAAATATATCCCTTAAATAAATGAGCAAGTCAGAGGAGGTAGTGGCTCCCTCAGACTGATGGATAGTCACCTACTGTACTTATGATGAATTTAGACTCTCCATATACTTAAATTTTGGCATTACTGAGCTAAAAGAACTGATCTGATCATTCTGTCTAGCCCAAATAAATCATGCTGTCCTAGTATTTAGCGTTTTTTTTTTTTTACCCTTTGCTATGGCAAAGTAGAAGTGATCTGAAAACGATACACCTTTATAATATTACTTACACAGTAAATGGGAAAGGATGCAGGGCACATAAAAGACATTTGTTTGCTTTTGGTAGTGATTCATTTCATTTTCTTCCAACTTTACTTTGTACAAACTTTGCTGTTGTGAGTCAATCAAAAAGAGGATGACACCATGGTCGGTTTACTTGATTAAAAAAGAGCTGCTGACTGATAAGTAGCTGGTCTTTTCCCTTGTTATTTTTGTACTGTTGCTTAATGCACATCCAAACAAAAGAAAATACTAATAACTAATAAGCTAGCTAATCTTACCACTGAATTACATGTCATTATGGCTTCCTGTAATCACCTGTCAGCAAATTCTTTTTCAGTGATAGAAAGTCTGTGTATTGAAAGAAAATTGAATTGCGCTGTACTCCATCACCAATTCAATTTTACAGTTTTTAAAATTACAGACAATCATACATTTCGTTTTTCAAAGAGTGAATATTTTGCGGTCCTGTTTAAGGAGACAAGGTTATTTGTTTGTCAGTAATGTAAATGTGAAGGTCATCTTCTCTATACTGATTCTCAGACATCAGAAAGGGATTCAATTAACAATAAATGTTATAGATTATTATGTGCTGCACAATATAGACATAGACCACAATCCAAACGAAACGCTTACTTTTGCTAATTGTATAAGTTTATGCACTGAACTGGTTGCATAGTAATCCAACAATTCTTTCAGATTGCAGCTAAATATCATATCAACATTTATGCCTATATGCTATGGACATATGCCATGCTATGTGTGGTAGTATTCTGTTCTTTCTATGATTTTCTAGTTTGCAATATTTGCACTGCTGAGCATGTATCAATATTTGTATACAAGAGGACTTGTACTGTAACTTAAAATTTAAAAGAATGTATACTTACTGCTTCATCTTGTCATGGTATAAGTGGTTTGATATTGAATTTACGATACGCCAGGTCTGAGTGACAGCTCTGTGTATGCACATATTTGTTTTTCTCTTGTGGGTGTTTACATTACACAAACTGTACCTCTGCATACCTTTTTAATTAAGACAAACAGAAATGGAAGAGGAAATGGAAGAGGAAATGGTGTACAGCGAACCATTCTTTCTAGAGACTATCTAACACTGTTCGTTATAGAAATGCAGAACGGAAGACAAACTCATTGATAAAGGTCAGGTAAATGCTTCAGTGGTGATTTAGTTAGACAGAATTTTATCTCTGAAATGTGCACAGTATGGAAGAGGAAAAGAAGAAAGAAGTGTGTTCATTGTGTACGTTTCACTGCTTCCTAGGCAAAATATAGTCAAGGCTTATTTCTCTCAAATGTACAGTAAAATTCAAACTTCAGCAATAATTTCTGCACAACCACAATCTTCACAACCAGTACAACACAATACGTAAAACAATAAAATATGGCACTTGCACAGACAAGAGAAAATGTTGAGGTACTGTAGCTTAGACAGACAGGGTTTAGTATTCATGTTTAACCGACATCATGCAAACAAGTTATTTGCTTACAGCAATGCAGTTAAGTAACAGTGTAATGTAGTTAGATTATTGTATTATTATGGAAGTATGTATTGCTTGTGTAATTGATTATGGAGTATTGAAATATGTGGTTTTGTACACCAAACAAATATCTGACATGATTTTGGTTTGACAAATCGTGTTGGCTTGCTAGACAATATTCTCCTGTTCATGTGTAAGAAGTGATTTATGCCGAGTTTAACATTAAAATTTTTTTAGTGGTAGTTGTGACAGTAATAGAAGTAATACTACTACTACTACTACTACTACTACTACTACTACTACTACTACTACTAGTAGTAGTATTATACTAGTACTGCCAAATGCTGTAAATGTAGTATAATAATCTAGCCATATATTATGTAACAGATAAATTTGTAGAGTAATTCACTATTACAGTATTAAAAAAAAAACACAGTTTACATTTGCTGCTAGGATCTGTATTTTTCACCATTCAGACTTGGAAGCAGCAATGATAAAACACAATCGACACAATCTCCAAAAAATTACCAAGCTGTACTTTTTTGTGTTGCTGGGTTGGTTCTATATTTTGTACCTTTCATATTTTTATTTCACCTCGAAACCTAAATACAGCAGTGCCTTGAAAACTCTAACCGATAATTTGAAGTAACACCACCAGTGTACACAACCTGTTCCTTCCATACTAAATGTATTAAACATGTAGCCTTGATGGTACCTGCAAAGTGATAAGCTAGTATCCAGTTTGGTACCTTCATTACTGAGAGTGTAATCAGTGCTTTCCATCACTGTCTCGTTTAAAAAATAATAATAACTTCTGGCTTAAGCAAAAGCCTACTGCTAATGTGAATGTGCCATTAGGAAAAGCCAGACATGTCTCTTTAAATCAGCTTGGTGTTTTATCATTGCTGCTTCCAAGTCTGAATGGTGAAAAATACAGATCCTAGCAGCAAATGCAAACTGTTTTTTTTTTTTAAATACTGTAATAGTGAATTACTCTACAAATTTATCTGTTACATAATATATGGCTAGATTAGCAGTTCAAATGAACAGAATTTCAAATCAGTAAATATCCCATTTTATTGACTTTGACACCCAAGACAAAACGAATCAATAGTATTACAGAACTTGTTGAGACAGCATGTTTTTAGATTTTAAAAAGACATAGCTTTTTGTATGTGTGTAGCCTAACAATGACGGTAAGAACCATTTCACTGGTGGGGGGGCCTCTGTGTGGACTCAATTTGCTGATTCGATTCTTTTAAACTTGAATCGAATCCAATTATGATTTAATTCCCCCGATTTACCGCTCAAACGGCTCTCAAGAATAATTTACAGGTTCTCCAATGACTATATGACTAAAAATGCAACAGCTTTAATGTCCTTTGAATACACCCAAGTTTGCGAATCGACTTGCACGAGTCGCTTAAGAAAGTCGTTTGAAGGGAACCGAATCGTCCTCAAAATTGCTCATCATCACAACTCGGCCAAGCTGGGTATCCTCACCTTAAAACTTAAGGGGGAGCTGTCTGTCATTCATATGCCACCCAGTTTAGTCAGATGGGTCTTTTAACACCTGTGCACGTTTTGGCGCACGCAGCTATGTAATATCCGTTTCCCCCTGTGTCATTTCGTTCACAGAACGCAGTGGCTGTCGCCTCCATTCATTTACCGCTGGCTGGCTCTGTGCGCGCCTCCGCCTTGCGATCTGTTGATAACTCGACCTGCAGGCTGCAGCTGGTTGTATTTCGCAATGGAAAACTCTTTCCGTGCACAGGGAACTCGTCGAGCTTGGCAGACGACGGCAAGCGAAGGAGCGTGGCGACTCCGGTCGCTTTCGTCAAATTAGGTAAGGGGAAAATGTGTGGCCATAGCTGGCGAGCTCGCAGAGCCTTTAGATCATGTGCGAAGGACGTAATTGGTTAATAGGTTGGAAATGCGCCACCGGCCTGGACTGATTTTTACAGCTTATTTAAATATGATCCTGGATGTTGGGGGGGGGGGGATAAAATTTGTAACCAGTTGTGTCACATGTAAGCATGACTTAAATGATGCAGCATGTAAATGTTCACATTAAGGGCCGTTTCAGCTAGAACAGTTTTAGTTTGTTTAATTGCCCAAAGTACTACAACAAACTGTTAGGGTGAAAGCTCAAGACAGAAGACGATCGTATCATTTTACTCTTATCTGTCCCATAAACAGGTGTCTGTGTGTGTGTGTGTGTGTGTGTGTGTGTGTGTGTGTGTGTGTGTGTGAGAGAGAGAGAGAGAGAGAGAGAGAGAGAGAGAGAGAGAGTTAGTGCGCATTTGCGCGCGCACAGAATACAATAATGTAGCACCTAAGGTCTCTATGCAAAGTGTTGCTTTATTTATTTTTATATTTATAAATTATTGTTATTATTATTATTATTATTATTTATTTCATTTTGCAGATGGATGCAGTCTCGATAGCTTCATTCAGCCTGTCATTATCACCCTGAGGCACTTGGCTCTAGGTGCAGATCCCACCGCAGCCTACTGGGATTTCGACCTGCTGGATGGCCACGGAGGCTGGCGGGCAGAGGGCTGCCACATAACGGGCTCGGCGGGCAACACCACCACTGTACACTGTACACAGCATAAAAACTTCGCTGTGCTCATGGTAAGACGTAGCATCTCGCCTATTTGTCCCTGTGCTGGTTACAAGTGTCAAGCTAAATGTATGGTTGTGTAGACACAGGTTTGTGGTATAAATAAATAATAAATAAATAAGTAAAGGTGTGCTCTATAGGATGCATCTTCTAAAAAAAAAACCCTATACGTCACGTGTATTTCATAAGCACTTCGCAGTTCTTGAAACCTTCATTGACATTCACGAAGAAGATATTCTCTGGGAAAAAAAGCCATCCAAAAGCGCACCCCCTTAAAGATTGACGCCCTCGCATCTGCTCATGGAACTGTGACAAACTTCCCCGCCGCCCACTTTCCTCTCTCGGCAGTCCAGATCGAAGCGGCTGTACAGAAAAAAAATAGGAGCGCTCCGTGGCTTGGTGTTCCGCCTGCCGCGTGCGCAACGCGGAGCGCTAATTGGCTGCAGCCGCGCCGCGCCGCCCCGTAATAACGCTGCTGTCCGTGTACAGCAGCAGCTGTAGCAGCGTCGCCTCCATGCCGCTCTCCGGCTGCACTTACGCTCTCACTCGGCTCTACCAGACTGCTGATGCGGACGCTCCATACACAGTCGCTTTCATGACTATAATATCAACGGCGGCGCAATGGCATCATCATCGTCATCCTCTTCATCATCATCATCATCATCATCATCATCACCGCGTCTCCCGGTCGCTCCGTAGTGCCGTCGCGCCTCGTCCGCTTTGGGACGAGCACAAGCCCGCCGGATGTTCACCGACGACTGGGATTCGATAGACTGGGAGGTCGGTCACTGCTGTGATTTGTGCTAAACGTATCAGGAAATATCGTGAGCACTTTAGTGTCTTTCTGTGACTGTTTCTTTGGTGAAATGGGTTGATGTGGAGGGATAAAGCACTGGTGCGTGTGCGTGGCATACAAAGCTGGCAGATGTGAGTTTGGTTTAGTTGTTGCTCTGGGCTCAGGTAGTGTGTTTGTGCCTGGAAGAAAGAGTGAGAGGGGGAAAGATGCGGGGTCTTGCCATACGTTTGTCATCACCTGAGCAAAAGTGATTCATTAGGGACACACTGGTTAAATGGAAATATCCTGTAATGTCGTGAGCGTCTCTCTCTCTCTCTCTCTCTCTCTCTCTCTCTCTCTCTCTCTCTCTCTCTCTCTCACACACACACACACAAACACAAACTATATATAATGATTTTTTTTTAGTGTGGGTCTTTTGTGCGTGACCGTGTTTGCTTTGCGCGCTTGTAAGAGCACGATATATATATATATATATATATATATATATATATATATATATATATATATATATATATATATATAGAGAGAGAGAGAGAGAGAGAGAGAGAGAGAGAGAGAGTGTGTGTGTGTGTGTGTGTGTGTGTGTGTGTGTGTGCGCGAGAGAGAAAGAGAGCGAGCGCCCGCGCGCGCGCGCGTGCAGGATAGTGCGCTTGCTAATGCAGTCACCACACCCGCAGTCCTTCCTCTGCGCAGTGCATGAGAAAAAAGACCCCTTTAAACGGATTTGCGACATCACGCTGTTTTTTATTTAGTATTGTGGTGAATGTGGAATGTTTTTTTTGTCTCTGCAATGAACTGCCGAACCTGTTGCTCAGCTCAGCATCATCTCGTCCGTTCAAGGGCTTTTCCCCTCGTGTTCGGATGAACAGCGTTTAGATGTTGTATCTTGGGCTTTAGTTCGGTAAAAGTGATACATCTTATAATCCAATCCTTAGTGTGAATAGAGTTTAGCCTACGTCTTACATGATAAAGATTATTTTAATAGGCTGGGGCTAAAAACGCTGCATATCTATCCAATATTTATAGAGCTGAGTTACTATTCTCTCTCTCTCTTTTTTAAATTGAATCAGAGCATTGTTTTACCTTTCACTGCCTTTTTATATGGTATATTACTCTTTATATGTTTTTTCTCATAATGAATGATCTTTTTAAAAACATTGAATTATGTATGATCCCTTGATGTAAGATGATAGAAGAAATGCCATATGACACAGTTACCTGTTTCCTGTTTCAATTTCCTGGCTGAAAGTTATACTTCTTTTTATTATCTGGCTTCTATTACATTTGTTATAATCCTTAGTCTTAAACATGCATGATACACACAGAGACAAGGACACACACACACACACACACACACACACACACACACACACACACACACACACACACACACACACACACACACATATGTATCCTAGTGATAAAAGCAGCACATTTATTATAAAATCTACAGTTTCACATACTGTGAGAGAGATGGTTAAATAGAAGTACTGTCAAACTACAATCCTGGTTGGGGGCGTGTGTGGAGGTGGATGAGGACACTTTTTTTTTTTTTTGATGGTCAAGAGCAGAGGCTGTTCTTGTGCTGTCTGTTTACAATTGGCTGTGTCCTTCACCTTGACTACTCCTGCCACAAAACCCATGCGCTAGCCACATAGCCCCCATCTGCTGATCACAGCTGATAGGAAATTGCTTATTGATTTAAAAATTCTAGTAGCAACAGGCGGTATTGGCAAGTGTATAATGTGATGGAGGAGGTAGATATCTGTGGGTGAGAGTCAGCTGAATTTTGCATTTGACCATTATTTTGTTCCAGCTCAGGTTACTAAGGAGTTTGTGTTATTTTCAAGGTTTTTTTTATTTGTTTGATGAGTCACACACTATTGAGTTTGAGGGTGTCTATAATGATTTACACTCTGCTTTTTCTTAAGATTAAAACATTAAAGCTGATTAAAAAATAATACTATATGTATAACATTTAATTGACTAATTTCTACTGCATAATCACCATTTTAAGTAGGCATTTGACTCAGGATATGATTTAGCTTAAGGGGGTAGGGTTTATTTTTTATGGGAAGCTCATCTCAGACCACCATTTATCTACTTATTCAGCACCATGGACAGCTACAGCAGCTACTTTCCAACTAACTCACTAATCATACACACACAAAATAATAATTGTGAGGCAATTAAAATGAGCAAGAACAATTTGGTTGGCAAGGACTCCTACTATTTCTCATCACTTCAACCTTAACCCGTTTAACTTTCCATATGAATTGGCTTATGCCAATTTATAACGATGAGAGCACGCTGGCTTGAATGTGTTTTTCTGGCAATGCAGCAGTAATGCTGGGGTGGAGCAAAAGGCTGAGTCACACTTCTCAAGAATTGTCTCTCTCCATCATCATGACAAGCCCTCAGTCTCACTCCTGCTTATTTGTTTCAGCACCTTGTCTTTACATAGCAACATAAGAGCTTTGCTTTTAGAGCAGCAGACATCATCCTTGCTCTTGGAGGGCCCTGGGTCCAGCAGTTTGGTAATTTCCTTGCTTGAAAACATCTGGTAATTAACTGGTAAATGAAAGCATGTGTGTTTAAGCTGGATAATAATTAAACTCTTGTAGACCCTGGATTTCCCACACCAGAATTATACAATTACGGTTTTAAGGTAGCCTACATGTTTTTATAGGAAATGTTGAAAAATTTGCAGCACAGGTTGGTAGTTATTTTGGGTAGAAGTGGCCCTGAGTGAAATGGATGGATGTATGGATGGATAAATAAAGGAATAAACACAGGAATGAACAAAGCCTTAATTCATATAGATAAAGCACCAATATTAATTAAGCACTGAAAAGCAGACTATCAAAATGAATGTGTGGATTGTGATTTAGCATATGAATCTAAGCCTTGAGTTCATGACCAATTGTTTTTGACTAGCCCAGATGTGTTTTTTCTGTTCAAGATTCCACATCAGGGTCACTGTTTTACTCTATGATGCCTTTAGTATGCAAATTAATCTATTACTCAATTAAATAACTAATGAGTTGTTAAAGATACACATCTGTGTATCTACACATCACAAGTTGCCACTGAATCATATTACTGACGGTATATTTTATAACATGGTTAATGTAAACACAGTGCAGAGTATCAATTTACAGTACAATGTAGCCACACTCTGACCAGATCTGACTTTAAACAAGCGTAGAAAAAACTGATGCATAAGGATAATTGTCAGTGCAGTTTGTTTGTTTTCTAAGCAGAACTGACTGTTAGTCAACTGTAAGTCATTAAGGCCATTGTCATTTTTAGCAGGCAGAGACAGCATAGAGTCAACAGGTGGATCCTAATGTGATACATCAAGAGACACAGTCACAGATTACACAATCTCTCATCTCTTGGTTTGTGTTTTGTTCCTATCTCTGCCACCTGGCATTAGTTTCTAACACTGTATGTGTTCTGTGTTAGATAATTAAGCAATATCATGTGAGCAAGAGTTGTGGTTGTACTGAATATTGGCTGAGCTTTGATTCATCTACAGGTGTTCACAGCTGTGCCAGGATTCAATATAAGTGCTCAGTTACGTGTGTGTGGTAAAACATTGCTTTTGTACAACAGTTTTATATATCATATATTTATTTATGCTTCCCAAACAGAAATAGCTGGCTAGCTAGCTCACAATGATTTGATTTCATGTTTTATGTCAGAAGTTTTATTCATGAAAAAAGTATGGTTTGTCATGTCTGCTGTTGATGTCTACAGTACTATGGGTTTCAATGGGACTATTGCTAGAAGTGGAATTTTACACAGTAAAATCTGACAAGTGGAGTGACACAAACAATGAATCAAGTTAAGATGAATTATCCCAGTGTGCTATAACAAATGGAACAAGTCTTGGAATGCCATTTGTCCAATCATGTTAGTGGACCTGAACTAACTGTTGCGTAGCACTGATTATTTTTTACCTGGCTGTTTGTCTATGTACTGTATTTCCTGGCTGTGTCTTTGTGTCTTTGTCAAGTCACATTAAATGGTATTGTGTATTTCTAAGCCTTAGTCATTTGTTATGTAGTTAGTTTGTTTCCTGACTGTGACCTGTTTATAATTACTGCTTAAATTCTATTCAGTATCTCTGGTGTCTAGCTCATTGCTATCACCAGATTTTTTTGGAGTGTCTTCTGCTGTTGATGAGCTCTTTCGTCTTTGCGGCATTGCGGGTGAGGTTGATAACAGAGCACCATGCTGAAAAGCTTTGGATTTCCTCCCTGTATACCTATTCATCATTGTTGCTGATCAGGCCAGCCACAGTGGTATCATCTGCATACTTGATAAAGATGTTGGATTTGCAGGGTAACACAGTCATGGGTGAACAGATGAGGGTTGAGGATGTGATGTGAATGATGTCATTACCCAGCCTAACAGACTATGGTCTATTATTTATATATATATATATATCTCGTGAGTCATGTTGTGTTCTCTTTGACTATTAGTTCGATAGATTCAAGTGAGTCTGAAACCAGACCAACATTGCAGGACTCCCAGGAATGATTTAAACCACAGCAAATGTGCATAATTATACTATATGAGCTTTTAGATGAAAATATTACCTCAAAATAAAAGCACAGTATTGCTTAAAGCTTAGATAAAATTAATGTGATGTCAGGATCAACTTCAATTTATTTAAAAGTTAATTTTTATTTGAAATTAAAATTTGAAAGAACAGAGAAAGCAATCAAAATATCTGAAACAGAGAGAAAATCAATTAGTGGCACTTGAACACCATTTGTCTATATCAAATTAGTGGCCTGGAACTAACTGTTGTATAATGATCAATATAAACTAATGCCTTAATCTTCTAAACTTGTCAGTGAGGCTGAATGTTGCTTCAGAAAGCAGTAAAAGGGTTTCATTTATTATCATAATTTAGTAACATGATGTAATTTAATGCATGCTAATTGCTTTGGACTTATTTTTAGTCATAGATGAAAAATGCCCTGGCTAAGGCATGTTATTATTATTATTATTATTATTATTATTATTATTATTATTATTATTATTATTATAGTACAGTTCTGCTGAATTCTCTATTCTGACTATCCAGAAGGTGACGTTCTATAACCGCAGGTTTGTTGATAGTTCTGTGAGTTTTTTTATTTGTTGTCATTTTTTACACTGGAACTTGTATCATGTAATGTGTTCTCTCAATCAGTGTGGAATGGATGACATGGATGAAGCTTGCAGTAAAAAAGATGTTTATTAGCAATTTTAGGAGGCTCCAGTGTCAGTGCTGTGTCACAGTCTGATATAAAGCTTTAACAAGAATTTACATACAGATTTGAAGTTACTTGGTATCATGAAACGCTGGGTTTATTTCTCTTCAAGAGTGAGAGAGAAATAAGAAGGTTGTAAGAGAACAACACTTCATGGCTGCGGTGACACAAGTGGTAATATTAGCCCCATGAATTTTATGTGAACCTACTGTATTTGTTCTCTTACACTCTAATTGCCATGACAAGTTTAGGATATTGAACTGAAGTTTAACATTTTGAATAAAAATAATATGAGTTTGTAATAATAAAATGAAACTTAATCCATTGTCTTGACTGCTTGGAAGTTTACTTAAGGTTTTAAAGCAGTAGGTGTAGACATCAACATTAAATGTAACTATAAAGAAAGAAAATGTAATACTTGCCGTTTCTTAATGAATAAAAGTTGCAGTGTTTGGTTTTATTTGTTAAATTGCTCGGCAGTAAGAAGAAACACTTAGGACATGCATCTTGTGCCACAGCACATCAGAACCCATTACTGATTATTTTCTTGTCAGAAGCATGTCCCATAGTGTTGTTGTTTGAAACAACATGCATCTATTAATTTGAAGTTTTATAAAGGAGTAAAAGAACATAAATTATGTTCGTTCTGAAATCTGAAAGTCTAATCATCTTAATTCACTGTAAGAACAAATTAAAGAAGGGATTTGTTTTTATTTGTCATTATGAAATTATTTATATTCAGAGCTTGAACAATACTTCTTCTTACTAATGAACTATCAACACTAATTTTTACAGCTTCTGAATTCTTTATTTATTATTTTTAACAAATGCCCTAAGTAGAGTTAGTTAGGGAACATTAATGTAAGGTGTTGTAGTTTATCTTGTAATAAATAATCGAAGAGCAGCATACAGCTCCAAGACATGCTTCCTTCTGTTGTAATGCTCCTGATTATTTTGCATGCAATAAAACAGGACCTAATTAGCGTTGTTTAGTCCCACCGGACAGGTTGGAGGACAGTTCGAATCACTGGCAAAGCGCTAATTTCTTGCTCAGGGAACAAATTTTAGTTCAAATTATAGTTCCATGATCTGGATGTATGCCAATAATTAGTCTTTTGATGCAGATAGATTTACAGTTTAATACCTTCCTCAAAAATGGTCTTACTCCATGGATTGAGTTATTTAATGCTCTATAAATGGCATCCGGTGTAAAACCTGCATCAAATTCAAAAATGCGGGACGACTGATTCGCTATGGCGACCGCAAACTGGTGAGCTCAGTGTACACATACAAACATGCCTGCACAACCTCACACTTCACTTTACTTGGCACATATAATTTCTGCTGTTATTTTCCCCTCAGATAATGTATTCGAACTGATTTCCTCCCCCTGTTTTGCTTAAGATTGCATTGCTTTAACCTATTATTATTTAAAAGCATAAAGCTTCTTTGGTAAATAGCTTACATATTAACATACCCAGGCCTTTTTCGAAATTGTGTGTGTGTGTGTGTGTGTGTGTGTGTGTGTGTGTGTGTGTATGCGACAGAGAGGAGAAAAAGGCTTTGTGGGTATATTTCTGCAGCTACTCTTATCTTTTAATAGGTGTCATCCATCAGGGGGATGCAATTATAAACCCTGTATTAGAAAGCTAATGACAGATTTTCCAGCAGGCACAAAACCGTGTAAGAAAGGAAATTCTGTTTTCCTCCTCATCTTGTATAAGGTATTTTTTGTTGTTGCTGCCAAAATACAAGTCAAATGTTCCCATCGGTTCTAGCATTAATAGTACAGTGGGTAGAAATGTAGTGTTTTGTGAATGTAAGCCAGCTTTCACGACATAGTCATTTGTTCGTCGTGGTTGCGTTTGTAGGTTTAGGTGACTGGTAGGGACATGCTGCTATTTGTTGTAACAGAGGTACATGCTTACAATTTTGTAACAGTTGCTTTGAATTTGGTTTAGGAAGCGGACGTGGCTACTACAGCTAGTAGCTCTCCAAACGGTTACATTCATATGAAATAACAAAACAAAATCCAACTACTTCATCCTCACTGGAACAAATACATATTTTAATGGAGATCAGATCGTGTTGAATTCAGCAAGTTATGCAACAGGAACATTTCACAATGTATTATCTCTGTGCTCCACTGAGGATGATGTTTGATATAGCAAGTGAAGTCTGTTTTAGAAAGTATGTGGGGTTTTTTCCTCTAAAAGCTAATTAGCAAACAAATGTCACATGCACTGCAGCCGACTTTGAAATGCTGCCCATGGAGAACAGGTGCATGTAAATGGGAAATTCTGTCTAATGTAGTATTCTGATAATATAATTGATTTGAGTCCCATAATGTGTGCCACCTCACAGCTCCTCCGCTGCCTGTATGTTGTTTTTCATGGTTTCTCCATCTCTGTCTTGGTTTTTCTGAAGGTTCTCCAGATTCCTGACACCAGTTAGGCATCTGAATGTTCTCCAGATTCCTAACAGGTGTCAAAAACACACCAGGAGATGGACTGGTGGTTATAAATTCATTGAGGTGTGAATGAGTGTGTGAATATGTGTTTATTTAGCACTGTGATGGACTCCTGCCCATCCACAATGTCTTCCCTGCTCATGTCAGGTGTTCAGTTCAATTCAATTTACCTGTAAAAAGCCCTTCTAACAATTTATGTTGTCTCAAAACAGCTTTACAGAAGTATAGAATACAGAATAAAAATTTTAAAGTTCAAAATAAATTTACAATTTTCTCTAACATTTATCCATAATCAACAAATCGACAAGATCGGCAACTGTGGCAAGAAATGTACTCAGAAATGTACCTCATCCCCATTTGGGTGACACTTGACAGAAATTAATGTCAATGTAACTTAAGTACTTTCTGTTCCCTGGACAAACCCCTGGTCCACCACAAACGTGATAAGAAAACGTTCTTCCTGAAGATGAATAAATGAATAAGAGAAGGTGTTAAAATGTATTAGAATACCCTTAGTGTTTGCACATTCATTCAAATTCACACTATTTGGGTTGTATGAAGACATGATGGGTAAAGGTAGGGTAGGGAACTGATCATGTGTGGGACTTATTATTGTTTTTTTTATTCAGAAAGTATCACAGGGCATCTGGTTGAGACTAATTGTGCGCATTGGGACTGCTTTCCCGCAGACACAACATGTGGGAGGGTTTCTTCTTTCATACAGGCATGATATGACAAAGATTTAGACAAAGATCACATAATATAAAGCAGCTTTACTGAACCTTTTTGCATTTGCAACCCACTTGTAAGAATAACAATATCTTGCACTCCCTCACCCCCACTCCAGATATTACATGGATAAAGATTATTATAGAATATTAGAAAACAACTGCAATGTTTCGAGGCAGTCCGGTGACTGAGTAGGACTGAGACAAAGACAAGGACACAATGGAGCTGTCTAAACTGTCTTTCTCTTTACATGAAATCGCTCCATGTCTAATCAGCAGTCCAGCTATGATGACTATAAAAAACAAATTGCTAAGCCCAGGTGACCTCTTCTAATCAGCAGTTAATTAGTTCTATCATGTTGTCGGTAAGTGGAGCCATTTAGCGTTCATTTTATACACTGTTTCAAAATAAAAGTGTGCCCGTGACCCCCTGCTACCGCTGGTTAAGATCCCCCAGGGGTCACGACACATGGGTTAAGAACCATCGCTATAAAGCTTTTACAGGATTTATTTTTCACAATATGACAGGCTGACATTCATGCTGTTTTTCTGCTTTTTCCCCCCCGGTGTTTCAGTGTCTCCAATGACTTAGTGGTAGGGCTCAGGTAGATTTTTTTTTATTACAAAAAAACTAATATACTAAATATAATATAATATATATAATATAAAATATAAAAATTATATATATATATATATATATATATATATATATATATATATAAACCCTAAAATACCCATTTAATATACTCATATTGCTCTAAACGATGTCACTCATGCCTTTTATATGATCGTTATATGTTATATCACATTTCGAAAATATTGCGGTGCATTGTGGATTGGGTGGCAGTCGAAGGCAGGGGCCTCGGCAACCCAATCCCCGGACACGTAATCTGGCTCTAGGGACATGGAATGTCACCTCGCTGGGGGGGGAAGAGCCTGAGCTGGTGCGGGAGGCTGAGAGATACCGACTAGAGATAGTTGGGCTCGCCTCCACGCACAGCTTGGGCTCTGGAACCCAACTCCTCGAGAGAAGCTGGACTCTCTACTACTCTGGAGTAGCCTGCGGTGAGAGGAGGCGGGATGGTGTGGGCTTGCTCATAGCCCCCCAGTACAGTCACCATGTGTTGGAGTTCACCCCGGTGAACGAGAGGGTCCTTTCCCGGTGCCTTCGGGTCGGGGATAGGTCTCTCACAGTTATTTGTGCTTATGGGCCAAATGGCAGTGTAGAGTTCCCGACCTTCTTGGTGTCTCTGGGAGGGGTGCTGGGTCGTTCTAGTGGGGAACTTCAACGCTCACATGGGCAGCAACAGTGACACCTGGAGGGGTGTGATTGGGAGGAACGGCCCCCCTGATCTGAACCCGAGTGGTATTCTGTTTTTGGACTTCTGTGTTAGTCACAGTTTGTCCATAACGAACACCAAGTCAAAGCATAAGGGTGTCCATCAGTACACGTGGCACCAGGACACCCTAGATCGGAGGTCGATGATCGACTTTGTGGTTGATTCATCTGGCCTCCGGCCGTATGTCTTGGACACTCGGGCAAAGAGAGGGGCGGAGCTGTCAACTGATCACCACCTGGTGGTGAGTTGCATCCGATGGTGGGGGAGGAAGTTGGACAGGCTTGGCAGACCCAAACGCACTGTGAGGGTCTGCTGGGAATGTTTGGCAGAGTCTCCGGTCAGAGAGATCTTCAAATCCCACCTCCGGCAGAGCTTCAACCAGATCCCGAGGGAGATTGGAGACATTGAGTCCGAGTGGACCATATTCTCCACCTCCATTGTCGACGCGGCTGCTTGGAGCTGTGGCCGTAAGGTCTCCGGTGCCTGTCGTGGCGGCAATCCCCGTACCCAGTGGTGGACCCCGGAAGTAAGGGATGCTGTCAAGCTGAAGAAGGAGTCCTATCAAGCCTTGTTGGCTCGGGGGACTCCGGAGGCAGCTCATAGGTACCGGAGGGCCAAGCGCGAAAACTCGGGTCTGGGAGGAGTTTGGTGAGGCCATGGAGAAGGACTATCGGTTGGCCTCGAAGAAATTCTGGCAAACCGTCTGGCGCCTCAGGAGGGGGAAGCAGTGCCCTGCACACACTGTTTACAGTGGAAGTGGGAATCTGCTGACTTCGACTGGGGACATTCTCGGACGGTGGAAGGAGTACTTTGAAGATCTCCTCAACCCCACTGACATGTCTTCCACTGAGGAAGCAGAGGGTTTCGTCCCGGTCGTGGAACACTGGACCATCTCTATACCCTCTCCAGGTTGCTGGAGGGTCCATGGGAGTTTGCCCAACCTGTCCACATGTGCTTTGTGGATTTGGAGAAGGCATTCGTCTGTGTCACCTGTGGGGGGTGCTCTGGGAGTATGGAGTCCGGGGCCCTCTGCTAAGGGCTGTCCGGTCCCTATATGACCAGAGCAGGAGTTTGGTTTGCATAGCCGGCAGTAAGTCAGACTTGTTCCCAGTGCATGTTGGACTCCGACAGGGCTGCCCTTTGTCACCGGTCCTGTTCATTATTTATATGGACAGGATTTCTAGGCGCAGTCAGGGGCCAGAGGGAGTCCGTTTTGGGGAACACAGGATTTCATCTCTGCTTTTTGCAGATGATGTTGGCTTCCTCAAATCAGGACCTTCAGTGTGCACTGGGACGGTTTGCAGCCGAGTGTGAAGCGGCAGGGATGAGAATCAGAACCTCCAAGTCATTGGCCATGGTTCTCAGCCGGAAAAGGCGGATCGGTGTATCTTCTGCAGTGATGCAGTCGATATACCGGTCTGTTGTGGTGAAGAAAGAGCTGAGACGCAAGGTGAAGCTCTCTATTTACCAGTCGATCTACGTTCCTACCCTCACCTATGTTCATGAGCTTTGGGTCATGACCGAAAGAACGAAATGAGTTTCCTCCGTAGGGTGGCTGGGCTCTCCCTTAGAGATAGGGTGAGGAGCTCGGTCACTCGGGAGGAGCTCAGAGTAGAGCCGCTGCTCCTCCACATCGAGAGGAGTCAGCTGAGGTTGCTCGGGCATCTGTTTTGGATGCCTCCTGAACGCCTCCCTGGGGAGGTGTTCTGGGCATGTCCAACCGGGAGGAGGCCCCAGGGAAGACCTAGGACTGGCTGGAGGGGCTCTCGGCTGGCCTGGGAACGCCTCGGTATTCCCCCGGAAGAGCTGGAGGAAGTGTCTGGGGAGAGGGAAGTCTGGGCATACCTGCTTAGTCTGCTTAGGTAGAAGATGGATGGATGGATGGATGGATGGATGGATGGATGGATGGATGGATGGATGGATGGATGGATGGACATTTCGAAAATAATTATATCCTCTGATTACAAGCTGCTGCTGCTGATATGGTGTAAGAACGTTGTCCTAATTTTTATATTAACACCGTATTCACTGTTTATTTTTGCAGACACGAAATAAAAATCTGAATGGAATTAGATGGATTTTATACTGTAATTGTTTCACAACTGATCTACACATTTTGATGCCTGTTGTATATCATAGAAATGTCTTCAAGTACCATGATACGATGATGTTATATCTCCCACCACTATATATAGATACAGATAGGGGAGGTACATTAAATGCCTACCTTATACGTATGAATTGATTCTGGTTTACGTGAGTTCCTGTGATAATTGATAGTGATGGTGTGCTTACTAAATATTAAAATGCTGATATAAGTAAGCATAGTTTAGGTAGAGTTGTCGAGAGCACGTTTTTGTGTGATGATAACTTCAGTTAAATATTCAGGCTGCATGCCAGGCCTTGGTGATGACTTGCATTGTGAAAGATGACTCAGAACGAATAGCCGAATGTCAAACGTTCCTCTGTTCGTAAATGCCTCCTTAGAGAAAATGATGTTGAAAGTTGACTCAGGCGTGACAAAAGAATCAGATTTCAAAATGAAATCTACTGTCACTGATGTGTTGTGTGGCTTGTTATATGCTTTAAAATAACCAAATGCCGAAGGAAACTGCTATGTTACAGTGACAAAAATGTGCCAACCACAATTACCTGCCTCAGACAAAACACGTTACCGACCATGATGACAGAAACCAGCAGGTGCACAGTTGCCATTTATGCACGACTGCTACATCAAACTAATATTCTTATTGTGTGTGTATCTATGTGTACTGTATAAATACGTATATATGTATACACACACACACACACACACACACACACACACACACACACACACACACACACACACACACATATATATATATATATAAAATTATATTTTATTTTTTATTATTATTATTTATATTTTTTTAAATCTACCAGCAATTTTAATTAAAAAAAATGATAGAATTCTTAAAGAATATTTAGGATATGAATAGATTCCCCTGCCTTTAAATAGTATTTGTTGAACAAAATAAGATCTTGAACATTTTTTTTACAGTATTGAGTTCTACACAATGGAAATCTTCACAGTAGGGAAAATATGAAAGGAGTATTAAGAGTTATGAATGAGCATGCTGATCCACCTTGGGTATTTTCCAGCATTTCAGTTATGTTGATGAATAAGGGCTGTGTTGTTGTAACCATTACACTGTTTCATTTATCATTTTATCATATCTTGTTGAATATCTGAGAGACAAGTATTTTTTTGTTATCACTTATAACAAAGATAAAGTCATTGCCTTACAAGTATATTCCTCTCTCTCTCTCTCTCTCTCTCTCTCTCTCTCCCTTTTTCTCTTCTCTTCTCTCTCTCTCTCTGTCTCTCTCTGTCTCTCTCTGTCTGTCTCTCTCTCTCTCTCTCTCTCTCTCTCATTATATGCAGCTTGTCATTTAACTGAGAAAACAGAAAGTTTAAACTTTGTGCCGGAAAACTTTACAAAGCGCTGACACATGAGACTCATTCTGTAAATGTCTGTAAATAAATTCCTCCTATTTCTCCTAAAATAAACTTTACCACATCAACCATCAAATTGAAAGTCTGTTTCAATCTTTATATGGAGTCCCTGTGCAGGAGCTGTTAATGTAGAAACAATAACCTATTAGAACAAACACATTATTAGACTTTAGACTAGATATAATATACTGTTCATGTGACAGCTGGGCCTGCTGGTGTAAGATAGAGCAAAGTAACAGGGCTGACACTGTTGGGCCCCTGAGCACATCCCTTAACTTTTACTTGCTCAGTTGTATAAAAAGAGATAATAATGTGAGTTGCCAAATCTCTGACAAATGCCAAATTAGAAAATTTGTGAAAATTTACTTCGGATGTCAGATGATAAAGAAAATAAACGTGACAAAAAAGTGTTTTCCAGTGAAGGATATTAACCCAGTCTCAAGAAATCTAATAATAAAAATTAAAACTGCAGCACCTTCTATATGATGAGTAGCACTGTTCTAACACAGGCACAGTACATATCAATATATTACCTTTGACTCAGTAGCCACATTTAGCACATAGTAGCCTCAGACATCACGCCCACAAACCATTGGCTGAATGTCGGATGCATGTGGCAGTCAAAATTGGAAACAATTCAGGAGTTTTAAAGTCGTCATCCGATTGGATGGATTCTACAGGTTTTCCAGGTCATGTTTTTTAATGGTCAACTTGGAAACACAGTCGTGATGCAAAACTCCTTTGTGGAAGTTGGAAGCCATTGTGTTTACAATAAGCACTCATAAGCATCCAAATGATGTGAGGGTATAGACTAATTAATTTGGTAATGATAATGAATGATAATTAACTTTGTTAATGATCTGTGGTTGCACACTGGTCTGTTTTTTAGGGACATCGACTTTGCATTTCCTCACCCATAAACATAACACTGAACAAAAAGAAATGTGATTGGTTGCTTTACATGTCAGTCAGACGAACGCTTGGATGGACATTTGTCAATAAAAGTCGCTATGGAGTCCAGACCTGTGCTGTCAGTCTGAAGGTTTGGCTACACGAGATTACGTTTAGCACAAAGCATACAGGGTTTCACCATTTTGCAGAACTGAAAGCAAAATCAAGCAGCAAGGAGCTTGCAATTTTTAAATGTACTGTACTTTAGATTTTGGACGTGCCGTGTGTCATCATCACAACAAACATTCAGCCAAATCCGAAGCTTCAATTCACATCCATCGAACATAAAGACAGCTGTCATAGAAAATATGACACATATGTATCTTCAATAGTGGGAGTTTAGAAGAGTGAATCCTGTACTTACAATTTCACCAATGTAAGTAGTTTTCAGCAGAAAAAGCACCAAAAACTCAAGTTGCATCACACAAAAAAAAGTAAAACCAAGCATGTCTGCAGAAAGTGGAACTAAGACTTTTTATGTCTGGTAAACACCTTTATTACTGTGAAGAAGCCTTTATTTTGTCACATTGGCACAGTGAAATTCTTTCTTCACATATCCCAACTTTTGAGGTTGATGTCAGAGCATAGGGTCAGCCACGATACAGCACTCATAGAGCAGAGAGGGTTAAAATCCTTGCTCCTGGGCTCAACAGTGGCAGGTTGGCAGTTTGAAGTGGCAGGCTTGAACCCTAATCCTCCAATCAACAACACAGAACCTTAACTGCTTGCACCACATTACTACATGACTTGCAAGCATGCGTGTGTTTGCAGAGAAGAGAAGTAGTTATACTATTCTCATGAGCCTTATAGTCCAATAATGTTGACAAGTGAAGTGGTCTGTGATCAATATGCTTAAAAAAGAGGTCAATTTATTACATGTCAAACTTAAAACAGAAATACCAGAGTGATCGAGGTCGGCATGCTTAAATGACATTGCTGCAGAAGATAGCAGGTTCAGTATTTGACCGAATGATTCCTTTGCAGATATGAAGCAAATGCTTGTGACGAAATGGTTGATACAGTATTCATTGTATAGAAGGCAGAGAGAGGTTCAGCGCAGGAAGGCTTTATAGTTATAGTTTAAGGGGTAGACAAATTGCAATAGACAGTATAAAAGATAGGCTTGCGTATTTTTATTATTGTTAACCTTTATTTTACCAGATTAGTCTCATTGAGATATAGAATCAGAATCAATACAGATTTTGAAGGGTAAAAAAACGAAATCCTAACAAAATAAAAAACAGATAACGTGCACAAAATACAAATTCTCGGCGCCAGCATGAGGTTAATGCAGAGAGAGTTTGCCATGTCCAGGTGCATGTAATCAGCAGTCAGACGAATGTGAATGCGATAAACGCAGCGGGTGAAATGGAGTCAGGATCGGCAGTGTCGTGGTGCTGTGTTGGATTCTGTGAGTTAATGGTTAAATCTGGTGCTCAACACAACACAAGTAACATTTGATTTGTTTGTGACAAAAACAAAGTAGCATCTGTTTTGTTTCAAGCACACTGTGTGTGTGTGTTTGTGTGTGTGTGTGTGTGTGTGTGTGTGTATTTGAGGACGTCTTGGAGACGAATTCACCAGGTGTTTTGAAGGAGCAGGAGGCTGTTGTTTTCTTATTGCATATCTATTATTTGTAGACTACACCTTGTTCTTTGCTCTGGGGGCCTGACTCCACGTCCCGTATTAAACATGCTGAAGTCTGTTAAAGGAAGACTGTCACTTAATGCTGCAAGTCAGGAATAGATTTGAGCTTTGCCCCTTAGCTTGTTGACTACTGAGTTGAAAGGATCTCTTGTAGATCACTAGCTTTTAGATGCTCAGTGTCTCTAGTCTGTGTGTATGTGTATGTGTGTGTGTGTGTGTGTGTGTGTGTGTGTGTGTGTGTGTGTGTGTGTGTGTGAGAGAGAGAGAGAGAGAGAGAGAGAGAGAATACAGGTGATCTTAAAACAGTACAGTATGTGCAGATAGCTAGTTTGTAATTACAGCAGTAATATCAAGGTGACTTTGTCCTTCACCTTCTCTCCTGACAGATAAGCATTCTGGGAAAGGCAATGCTCTCGTAATTTCGGAAAGGGTTTGATAAGGGGAGATGAACAGTGGCTGGCACCAACAATATTTCTGTAATGCACTTTCGAGCTGAATTGTATAACCCTGCAGTTTTGAAATTTCATCCTTTTTTTTTTCGGTGACGTATTTATTCATTCATTCGTTCATTCATTCATTCGTCTGTTCATTTGTTTTTGGATTTATTTACGCTTGACCTTCCTCTGTTCACAAATATCCAGACCATTTGTCTTTGCTGTACCGCACCCCTTTGTTCTTCCGTTTTAAAAAGCTTTTTTTCTTTGTGTCTGTGTTATATCATTGCCTCAGGGCAGAAAATGTATGTGCTGCGCACCTAAATACAGCGATTCTCATTATCACGACTGCATACAAGCACATTTGTGTTTGTTTCTTTAGGGATGGATGAATTTGGGCTGTTTTGTGCAGTATGGATTGTTTCTGCGCCTATGCAGCACATGTGAATCTGCGATCTCTGCATCTCAGAGCGAGTAATGTGACATGCTCAGTGAGTGAAGCAGACAGACCATAAGCCGAGAGAAAATATTTGGGTCAGACAGTTCTTTCTGCTTAGACAGCGCTCTGAGCAAGTGTTGACCCTGCCACAGAATACAGCAACTCTGTTTGCGTACTGAACATTAGAGTTAGATAGAGGAATTGCGACACATTGGTTTGAATCAAGTCTAGAATGATAGGCACAAGTATTGTTCATTATATATTCATTGTTGGAGCATCATGGCTTAGTGGTTAGCATGTATGCCTAAAATCTCCAGGGGTTGTGGTTTTGGTTGTTGCCTTTTTTTTCCTCTCTGGGTATATATAATGTGTGTTCTCACCAGACATTGGCTGTAGGATGACTGGCAACTCTAAATCATCCATATAGTGTGAATGGGCGTGTGTGTGATTGTGCCTTGCAATAGACTGGTACCTTTTCCCTGAATCCCCTGGGATAGACTCCAGGTTCTCTGTGAAACTGTAGGAAAAGTGGTACAGAAGATGGATAACATGATGGATAGTGAGGTTACATGAAACTAATCCACACTTGGGATGATGTGGAACTTCCTTGAGTTAAGCAATTGCTCCCATACAGAGGAAAAATCTTCTGTCCTGAAACTTTGCAAAGCACTATAACCATCGCAACCAAAGCACTATCATCCAAGATAATAAATGTCACATAAATAGAAGTCACCACATTGATGACAATATATTTTTCTTAGTTACAGCACTCTGCACTTAAGAAACACCTCCTGACCAGTCAGATTTCAGATTTGATCATTCAACCTAGTTCACACCTCACTTTCAGATCAGATTGTGTGTAAATACATTATAAACTTTTAACAACTAAGCACTTTTGTTTTGCACGCATGTTGCATTACATCAGCACAAGTTTGTGTAATGTCAGATGCACGTGTGTGTGTGTGTGTGGCTAGTCTTAGTCTATTACAGAATTGTGCAAATAGCAAATACAACATCTTCACGCACATATTGAATTGTACCTCTGACACATAATGCACATGTAGTTATTACTTGTAAATGATTTCAAATCAAATCAAATTTTATTTGTCACATACACATACATACAGGGTACGATATGCAGTGAAATTCTTTATGCAACTGTCTGATATAAGAATAAAGAATATCAGAAAAGAATAAAAAAAAAAAAATGTACAGTGGGGATGGAGAGAGAGGTCCAGTCATAGATCCTGGGTGTCTCCTGGTTTAAGATCCGGATGGCCTGCGGGAAGAAGCTTCTCCTCATCCTCTCTGTGTTTGCTTTCAGGGAGCGGAAGCGTTTCCCTGAACGCAACAAAGAAAATAGTCCATTGTTGGGATGGCTGATATCTTTTACAATCTTCCTGGCTCTGGTCCGGCACCGTGTGCTGTAGATGTCCTGCAGGTCAGGGAGCTCGGTGTGGATGGTATGTTCAGATGACCGCACCACCCTCTGGAGGACTCGCCTGTCCTGCATGGTGCTGTTCGTTCCCGAACCAGGAAGTGATACTACCCATCAGGATGCTCTCAATGGTGCAGGTGTAGAAAGTCTTTAGCACCTGAGAGGGTAGTTTGAAGTCCCTTAAG
This sequence comes from Tachysurus fulvidraco, assembly GCF_022655615.1. Classification (NCBI taxonomy): domain Eukaryota; kingdom Metazoa; phylum Chordata; class Actinopteri; order Siluriformes; family Bagridae; genus Tachysurus; species Tachysurus fulvidraco. Next base: position 19,945,138 of record NC_062521.1, read on the forward strand.
CATCTCAGGTGGTACAAACGCTGCCGGGCCTTCTTCACCAGGGTGTTGATGTCACAGGACCAAGACAGGTCCTGTGTGATCTGAACACGTAGGTACCGGAAACTCCACTCTCTCTACTGGGGTCCTGTTGATGTTTAGCGGTTGGTATGACCGCTCCTGCTTTGTGCTGAAGTCCACTATCAACTCTTTAGTCTTGCTGACGTTCAGGAGAAGATTGTTCTCCTTTCACCATCTCTCTAGGATTTTAGTTTCCTGTAGGTAGGCCGTCTCATTGATGTTGGAGATCAGGCCCACCACAACAGTGTCGTCAGCAAACTTGATGATGGTGGTGGAGTTGGAAGTGGCCACACAGTCATAAGTGTACAGTGAGTACAGCAGGGGGCTCAGAACACAACCCTGGGGGGCTCCAGTGCTGAGAGTGAGGGTGGATGATGTGTGTTTGCCCACCCGTACAGCTTGTGGTCTGTCTGTCAGGAAGTTGGAGATCCACTGACACAGCGGCAGGCTGAGTCCCAGGACCCAGGAGGTGAGCGTGGAGGGAATTATGGTGTTGAACGCTGAACTGTAGTCCACAAACAGCATTTTCGCATAATTCCCTTTTCTGCAGTCCAGGTGGCTCATCATGGTGTGGAGAAGATGAGCAATGGCGTCCTCAGTAGAGCGGTTCTGGCGGTACGCGAACTGTAGTGGATCCAGTGTGTCTGGTAGTGATGCAGTCTCTGACAAGTCTTCCGAAGTACTTCATCACTACTGAGGTCAGAGCTACAGGGCGGTAGTCGTTGAGGCAGGTGGGCTGGGGTTTCTTCGGGACAGGAACAATGGTGGACTGCTTGAAGCATGAGGGGACAACAGACTGTTCCAGTGAGAGGTTGAATATCTCAGTGAACACCGGTGCTAACTGCACTAGCTGATTTAGAAAATGTCCACTTGCTGTATAGGCAGTTTATCCAGTTTTACACACTAATGCACACACATTAGAGATCATTTGAGATTGTCATAAATCATGGCTTATTTGTTTGCACAGTGTTTTGTTATGTTAGATTAATCTGTATAATTGTTTACTGTTCAATCTTTTTAAGTACCATTTAATCTGCCTTTTATTTAGAGGGTGCAAAGGAAACAACAAAACAGTGAATACAGACTCTGAACAAGTCTATGGAAGGTGAAGCAACAAAAAAGGCATGACATCAGCAAAAGCCTGATTAATATGGGCACAGAAACCAGAACCTTAACAGTGGAGCAAATAAAGATGACATGAGAACCAGGTGTGGACAGGTTTCCAGGTCACATGACAAGCAAGGGCTGATGGGTAATGTAGTCCAATGTTGATTCAGCGTAACCCTGACGATTTGTGTATTTCAGTAGTATTTAGATTTAGAATTGTTGTGTTGTTTAATTTTGAGAAACACAGCATCATAAGATTTGTGCTAAGAGCAAAATTTAACAAAAGGAAAGATGATTAGATTGCAGCTATTTGTACGACACAAAAAAATCATCAGACAAAATTTGCCAATTGTGACAAAAAGTGTAGAAATACAATAAAGTGTTGTAAATTAGCATAAAATGTCTAGGATTTAAAGTTCTTTTTTTCCTGGTTAAAGTATTAAATGTGGTAATGCTGCAGTAAGACATAAACATAAACTGTTTCAGAAGCTCACACTGATAAACATAATTATGCAAATCTGACTCAATGACTCAATTTTTAACGTCAAGCCAACTTAAACAATGTCTGTAAAGATATGTAAAGAAATCAATATGGCGTATAAATCTCAGCCACTCTCTGACAGTATCGTCTTCTGTTATCTCTCTAACTGTCATGGTATTTCATGTAAGGTAAGACACTAATACAGCACTAATACATATCTGCTATACAAAACATAGGCAGGGCTATAGGGTACTTAGGGAAAAAACGAAAGCTTAGTATAAATATCCTAAAGATAGTCAGACTTGTCTGGTATTTCCTATTTTTAATATTACAATAAATTAAATCTATCATTTGTTCACTTAGTACTAGCCTTTTTTTTTTTTTTTTTTTTTACAAAATATAAGATTACAATAGTCTTGTTCTATTGGCAAGTCATTTTTTTTCTAGCTTTAGAAAAGAAAGAAATCTAAAATAAAAGCAAAAAAGGAGCACAATTACCTACCAAAGACAGGCTGAATGAGATTCTTCAAATGTATTTGATTTACACTTATCTTATCATAAGAAACTTGCCCGTGTTAAATACAGTTTCATTTATTAATATAGTTATATAGTAATATATGTTTGTAATAGTGTGGAACTGACACGTTCTGTTCTCTGTGCACCGTCCTACCCCATTAACTACCCACTAGATGCCCTAGCCCTGCCCTGCCCCACCTCCCTAACTGTCCATTTTCTGATAAAACACAGTGCAAGAGTGGAACTACTGTAGTTTTTACAACAGGCAATAAAATGCCTCCTCATCCTGTCATGTCCCCTACAAGGTGCCGAATAGGTCAGTACCACGGCACTCATGCACAATCTCACTGTGTATTTTTGTGACCTAGACTTACAGTGACAGCATTTAAATTTGCCTATGACTCACCTTCCACATCCGAATCTCTGCACAGTTGAGGCTGTGTGATGTTTTCAGCTGAAATCCTGCTCCTTTCAGTCAGTAATCCCCGCTGGCTGTATGAGCGATGCGCTGGACTATCAAACGTGAAATTTAATCTGGGTGCTGAGATTAGCATGCCGGCAGCGGACCCCCCCAAATCTGCGTAATAAGAGTTAGCTATGGAAATAGCTGTAGAATGGCAAGAAGAGGCCACTTAGAAGTAAATGGCGCAGCTAGTAGAGCTGTCAGCGTGCGAGATGGGACCGGCTGAGATCGTGTCATGCACTCCATAATTAAAGAGGGGAGAGGAGATTGCATTGCCTCGCCTGGAGGGTGACAGACAGAAAAAAAGACCCAAAGAGACAGATCAGTGATCTAAACCCAATGTCTGACAAGCTCACACATACACTCACACGTTTCAATGTATAGACTTCAATAAAAGATGGAAGAAATGTACAAACACACAGTCAAACACAATAGGTGTGTTGAACACTTTTTGGGTCATCAGCTCATGTGCCACTGAGCCAGACCATGTTGAGCTGAAAATAGAATTTAAAAATGTATATTGAATAATAGAAATGTCTCGTGATTATATCGTTGTTATCAATATTTATAAAGTAGACACGCAAAATTATTAAGGATAATAAAATCTTTCTTTTTCCAATCGAAAGTTTTTGCCAGTTCTCATCTCAAAATCACCTGAAAAATATATCAACTGTATGAACTGAAAATGAATCCAATTAAAGCAGCTTTACAGGATTTTAGTCATTTAGGAGAGAAATTATACTGTACATTTTAAGGCGTATAGGCAAGTTAAGGCGATTCCTAAAAAGTAAGCCAAAGGTTACAGTGGCAAGAAAAATCTCCCTCAGATGATAGAAGGAAGTAACCTTGAGACAAACATGGTAAGCAATCTGCATCTGGGTGACTGTAGGTTAGACTGTGCAATTAGAAATAATTTCCCTTCTATAACTGTTTACTATATGCAAATATCATGCCAAGTCTAACACCGATAAGACTCTTTTTGCAGGAATTAACAAAGCGAACACTATCAAAAATTGATAGTTTCAATATCTTTCTTTAATATTTAATCTATCTGCACTTATACAGCTTTATGTGAGAATGCTTTTACTATCAAATAACAAACTAAGCTTAAGTTACGTTTATTATACTTTATAACACGCAATCAAGTCCATATTTAGAGGATCTTGAACCTGACCACTGATTTTCCACAGATTTGGACCAAGACACGCTACGTCATCATGCACACTATGCACGTCATGCACGTCATCATTCAGCTAAAACCCTCTTCGATTCATGTGCGTTGAAAATGAAATACAGCTTTCATAGAAAGTTATTACATTTGCGTCAACTTTGGTAGGAGTTTAAAAACAGAATTATGTGCTTACATGTTTACACATAAAAAAGTGAAAAAAGTCACTGAATATTACACAAAAAACCCCAATAGAATTAGGATCAGTAATTGTAAGGCTAAATGTGATTCGCCACCAACATTGTATCTCCCACCAAACGTAACACCTTTAGTTTTAAAGATTTAAAGTTTCTACATTTAAGCCAGTATGACAATCTCACAAAAAGTTTGTTCCTGTTATTTACACACTGTTTTCTAGAATCAGTATGCTGTTCCATTCAAATCTACCAGCAATTCAGGAACCAGCGCAAACCCACAATCTAATCCAGTTCAACACCTGACTCTTGAACACAACCTGTTTTCTAGCAACCCTCATTTACTTTTGTGTGTTTCTATATTTCAATTACTATTGTGTATAACTATTCCATTCCAGCGTGTATATATGGGTACTGTGTTCTCTGTTCATTGTTGATTTTTCTTTTTTATTGCCCTGTATTGCTTTTGCTCTTTGCATGACATTCAAAACCTGCCTGGCTTTATCACACATGTATCTGTGAGTTGGTAATTGGTTCACACTTTCAACACTTTCATCTATCTTCCTCCACATTGTGACACAACAATATTGAATTTCTGCTGAAACCTCAGTTACATTTCTTGATCCTTCATGAAAGCACATTTAGCTAAAGTGAGAGTGCAAAACTATCATTGGAGCTAATTCCTGATTTCATAATCAAGGATGTTTCCTGTTTGTAGTTGTATTGTGCCAGTGATGTTCTGATTGGCTTCCATGGGTCTAATGAATGTCCTTTTAGCTTTTTTCCCCATGCATTTTTAGCGAGAAGCAGTTTCTGAGAATACACCACAGGTTCCCCTGTGGTTCTTTAGCTGGGTAAAGTGTATATTAAATAGGAAAAGCTTTATAAAGTAGAAACCTGCTGTTGTATTAGTACAGGATTTATAAAAGTGACAAACTAAATAATCCTTTTAGGAATGTTCCAAGAGCTTGTACAGTATTAAATGTTTTATGGACAGATTTTCATGGATATTTTACATTCATTGCATTTGGTGGACACACTTATCTAGAGCGACATTAAAGATTTTATCAATGAATACAGCGACACTAGTTTGGCTAGGTCACAGGCTAAGGATACCATGTGTCTAAAACTCTGTTGAGAGGTAATATAGCACTCAGAACAATTATTATTCTTTTTTAATATATAAAAACAAACAAGAAAATAAACAAGTTCTAGTTTTCAGTTAGTATTTCAGGAAAATGTAGATTAGGCTATCATCATTATAGTCATTTGTAGCCTTATCCCACCTATTCTTAAAATGCTTTACTGTGTCATTTTATTTATTACAAGTTCTTTGCGATGATACAGGGAAATAAATATGTCATAAAAAAAAAAAGCTTTCCGATGCCTTTTAATACATCTGTACGGAAATTAGTGAATTTTCCAATGAACACTTCTCCCCTTCATTGCTTTCTGTTCTGATGCGGTCCATTTAGCATTTGAAGGATAATAGCTTTTGAAGGACATGTGTATGGAGATGAAATGTAGAGGGTAGGAAAGTGGAAATGATTTGGCACAATAATGTGAAATGGGGTTGTTTCTACACTCACTCCTCCTCTATGGCTGAATCAGAATGTTCTTATGAACCTGAACAGTTCTGTCAGGGATGATGCATCTTTTATTTGTATGAGCATTATCTGAATTCAGTTCAATTAATTTGTATTTATTTAGCGCTTTTAACCATTTTTATCCCGAGTGAGCAAGCTAGAGGTGAGCGTGGCAAGCAAAAACTCTGTGAGGAGAAATGTGGAAGAAAAATTGAGAGGAAACAGACTCAAATGGGAATTCATCCTGATCTAACTGGTCTGATAACTATTCATTTTAGTGTCTATCTTGTTGAAGTTATCACCTGTTCACTGATTATATGATTATGTAGTATATGAAGTGTTGTATGCCTGCCTGTATACAGTATTTAAGAAACACTAATACTATATAATAGTAATGTAGTGTATATATATATATATATATATATATATATATATATATATATATATATATATATATATATATATATATATAGAGAGAGAGAGAGAGAGAGAGAGAGAGAGAGAGAGAGAGAGAATGAGAATGTCACTGCTTTTAGACTAGACCTTCCCAGATTAGACTGCCCACAGGCGCAATGAGCTGCTATGGCTGAAAGAGAAAAAGAAAGAGAAAAAACCACTTGTTAAAGTGACCTTGAAACCCTCAATAAATAAAAATACGATTCCAAAACGTCCACTACAGACATTCACTTGGCAGACCACTTGTATACTGCTTTTCTATTTGCTTTCACGAAAATAAAGTGTCATTCATAGGTTGATAGGATTCTCACGATAAGAGACTTTTGTCTTCCACATTTTGTAGATGTTTACAGCTGCAGAACTATAACAAGCCGTCACATACTGTACCACTACTAAGTTATGCAGTCGATATGCTTGCAATGTAAGGAATAAAACATGATATGAAATGCTGTTACAAAAACATAATTCTTGATGTGGTGGTGTGATGTGGGAAAAGTGTTATTCATCACAATTTTTTTAATTAAGATCAGATCCTTGGTTCACCAATGTATCCTATTTTTTTTGATTGCCTAGAGATATTACTAGAACCTGACTGGAGTCCCATTGTAGCAAACAGATTTGCCATGATAGAAATGGCACATACATTTTGTCAGTGTAAAAACCAAGCCATGCCATGTCCAAGGATCTCTCTGTAGACCTCTGTAATCAATCTGTGTCAGGAGATATCTGGGCAGGGATATACACCCTAAAGGCTCCATTTTCCATGGAATGGAAGAACAATAACTTTTAATAGATCTTAATCCAGCCAAACACAGTAACTTGGATAGAGGTTCCTTGTTCAGAGAGGTGACCAAAAACCCGATAACCACTAACAGAAAGCAAAGTCCTCTGAGAGCAGAGGTCTTAAGCAGAAACTAGACAGTAACCACTCCTGACTAACAGGCAGGCATATGTAAGGCAATTAAAGGAGCATGAGGAAGAATATTCACATCTTCTGAGCTAAAAAATAAACATATATGTTTAACTAATGCAGGTACTGCTCAGATAATACCAACTATATGGTGAAGCATGGTGGTGGCAGCACCATGATTATGGGGGTGCGTCTCAGCAGTGAGGATAGGGAAACTGGTTATAGGGAAGAATAAATGCAGCCAAATACAGAGAGGTATTTGAAAACAACCTGCTGTGGATGGCACATAGTCTCAGACTTAGGCAAAATTTCACCTTTCAGCATGACAACAAACCTGAAGCATGCACCCAAGACAGCGGTGTGTTGGAGACAAAGAGCTGACTTGCACAAAGTGCTGACACCCGAGATAATGTTTTTATTATAGACCACTTGTCAACAATGATTTTCTTTGCTGTTTTGCATAGCTGAGGAAGGGTTATTTCCAAAGAATTTACATGTAATGTTCAGATTTATGGTGTCTGGCAGAGATCCTTATCCAGAGAGACTTACAGTTAAGGGTTAAGGTCCTTGCTTAAGGGCTCGAAGGTGGTAGCTTCCGCTACATGTTATGTAGATTTAATACATTTGATTTGCAGTTTTCTTTTTGCTATTTTGTTGAGCATGTGAATCTGAGTTTGTGTTTGAAGTTAGAATAATTTGTCCCTAAGTGTGTGGGTGCGTGTGGGTGTGTGGGTTTGTGTCTGGGCAAAATTATGCAAAACATAATTCAATATGCTGTGCTTCTATTAAATTGAATACAGTTTGAAAGCATCAATGATTAAAATTTAGTGACTATTGAAACTGAGTCATTATTCCCTGAGGAGCAAGTCCCTAGCTAGAACCGAAAGTCCCAGATAATGAAAGATCTTTGTGACTTTACTCCTAAATTACATTTCAGGTCTTTTTTTGAAGTTTGGGTGTTATAATGCTGTTTTTCAAGGTCACTCCACCTGTTTTTTGGATCTCTCATCATTGTAGCAGCATGGGTGTGTTTTAAAAGTGCCATCATTACGTTATACAGGTTACTGCAATGTTTTAGCTCTATATAGTATCTATATGCTGGTAGTAAGATTTTGAGTGTTTCTTTAATGCTACATAACATTTTATTCCTTGTGGTGTGTGTGTGTGTGTGTGTGTGTGTGTGTGTGTGTGTGTGTGTGTGTGTGTGTTTATTTGTGTGTATTTGTGTGTGGTGCCTCCCATAAGTTATTCTGTTTCACAGAGGTTTTATATGAATTGGTCTGTGCTAATATGTAATACTGTATGATAGGTAATAATGAAGGATCTCATTCTGGATTTCTGGAAAAAAAAAATATATATATATATATATATATATAAATGCTATACAAATTAAGTTGAGTTATATGGATGTGAACATGTTGGTGTGAGGGGAAAGATGAGATTAAGGATTCAGGATCAGTCAAGTTTAAGAAAAATATTATTTTTTAATATGACCGATTATTTACGTAAGAATATTATGTTTCTCAGCAAATCATGATTTCATTGCTTATATTACGAGAGAGAGAGAGAGAGAGAGAGAGAAAGAGAGAGAGAGAGATTTCTGCTTTTCTAAATCTATCTATCTATCTATCTATCTATCTATCTATCTATCTATCTATCTATCTATCTATCTATCTATCTATCTATCTATCTATCTATCTATCTATCTATCTATCTATCTATCTATCTATCTATCTATCAGGGTTTTTATATTTGTTAACTTTAGTTCCAGATAAGTCAATGCTTAATAAGGATGATAAAGCCTGTGAGTGCTTGGGCTACCAGCCAAAAGTTTTTCATCTCCTGGCCAGCTAGTCACACCTGTGTGTGTGTGTGTGTGTGTGTGTGTGTGTGTGTGTGTGTGTGTGTGTGTGTGTGTGTGTGTGTGTGTGTGTGTGTGTGTGTGTGTGTGTGTGTGTATAAAACCATTTCTTTGTGTCTTTTTGTGTGTGTGTCACAGATCTGATGAAATTCCCTGCCTCGTTTGTGGGGATAAATATTTACAACTCCCACTATTCTATTATTTTCTCTGCCCTTGTACTCTCTCGCTTTCTCTCACTCTTTTATTTTTTTCTAACCCTGACTTTCAATTTTTTTCCCTCTTCAGGTTTTGCATCCTACTTTAAGAGTCAGCTAAGGCTACAGAGGCTTAGCAAGGCTTGGATCAAACAGTGTGAATAATGAGCCTGTAGAACCTCAACAGCAGCAGCCGACTTGATTTCAGCGTTCAACCTGCTTGTATTAGCATGGATTGCAGGGATTAGCGAAGCAGCTAGGCTAATGCTTTTGCAGCATTGCATTGTTAATGTACTGACAGGGTCTAGTAGCTGTCGCCAAGCTTGTGTGCCCAGGTTTAAAGGATTTAGAGTTACAGCTAATCTAAAGCTGAGAGGTTCTAGCTGCTTGGTTATAGGCTGGAGTGGCGAAAGGCTTTAGCCTCATGGCTACGCTAATATAGTGATAGGCTTTAATGACTTATTGAGAGCTCAGCTGGAATGATCTGCAGGTTAAAATATATCAGGGTAGTGAAGCCTGGGATTATACCATAATACTAAGTAATAATTAGTATGATTTCTAATTAACCGGATCAGTTACCTATCATTAAATAATTGTAGAAAAAAGATTTAAAAAGATCTAAAGATAAAAAATCTAGATCTGAAGATATGGCTTCAGGAATATATCCAGTGATCTGAGCTGCACGCTTTTTTTATTAGGATCCTCTTGTACAGTGTGATTCTACAAATTGTGTTAATAATATTAACAGAATTTGTAGAATCACACTGTACAAGAGGATCCTAATAAAAAAGCGTATTGTCTTATGTCTAATATCTCAGCTGAATTCTAAAAGATTCTGCAGTTATGCTAGAATTACTTAAAGAAATGACTACGTACTGTACTTTTGTATTCTGTCGTGCTATTTTTGGCTTTTAGATCAGCATCGTAACGCTCTGAGAGAGATTTCTTTCACTTCAACAGCATTGTCATTGGCTGTCCATGTTTACAACATGAAATTGGTTACATTATGTTTTCTTTAAAATGTGTTAAAAATCTTTATTAACAGTTGCATATGTTCAATCAGTGACAGCCAAATCATGCCAAGACCTGTATACAGTATAAACTGTAACTTTATGTTAGCATACTCATATAAGAAAATATCTTGTTTCAACCTGAAACATGAAGCTACATTAACTTTTTTCTCAAAAGCTTAATCTATACTATTGGAATGAAAGCATACATACTGTTATAGAGAATGGAGAAAGCCATTGGGGTCCTTTTGGTTGTCCCTTCATGGGAACCCTTAAAGGTTCTTTACAACATTTGCAGTGCCTTTTGAAAGCGAACAACCCTTTATTATACAATATATCTTTAAACAACTTGTGAAAGAACCCTTTTTTCTAAAAGCCCAAAAGGAAGTCAGTGTGACTAGATTAGTGTCGGAATTGTAAATATGTTTTTAATTGTTAAACAGCCTTAATGGAGGTATTTTCGTACATGTTAGGTATATGCATTCACAATTTAATACAAATTATTAATCCCTACGAAAAACTGTACTGCGTTTACAAGATACCCTTATACAGAAAAGCTTACGTTTATCGCAAGGGCCCAGCAGTGTTAATGCTGGGATTTGAAATCAAAACTACTTTTGATTATTAGCCCAACAGCTTAACCACTGGGCAACCACTACTTAGACACAATGCTGCATTCCACACTAGTCTATGGATTTCTGCAAAAGATGTATTAGCATTTAAAAGACAACTGTGATTTGTACAGCATTGGCTCAGTAGGCTGCTTTTGCCTTACAAAAAACCTCCCCATAAAGATTCATACTTACACATTTTTATTAATACAAACAAAGCAGCATATTTGTAAAAAAATTAATTGCAAATTTTACTTGCCTGGTTGTATGTGCTCAGACGTGGAGATAAGAAACAGTGATAGTGACAGTGATAGATTTTTTTTTTTTTAAAAAGTGGTCCTTTGTGGAGTAGAATGTGCACAGCAAGATGGTCAGGATAATAAAGGGTTACCTGGATAGGCCAAAGTTCTGGTGCTGAGAGAACCAATTGGCATACAGATAGAGTTTTATGGCTGAACTGGGCATGAATATGATTGGTCAGAAGGTAGTAAATAATTTCTCTATACTATCATTCACATTTTAGGTTTACGTGGATGCCCTACATTTTTGTTCTTCTAACCCTAACCCTAACACTGACCCTAACATTACTACATAAACAAATTAAATAAATAACATGTTCTTTAACAAATAATATAATCATTTACATGGTGAAGCTTTCTGTAAGTAAAAGTTTATTCAGAATGTGTGGAAGGAGACTACAATGTCATAGCTTTGTAACAATCAATGAGTTCAATAGAGAGGCTTTACGAAAGTGGCGTTTGTGCTTGCTGGTTTATTGGTTAGATGACAAGCTGCGTTTGGTTGTTGTTTAAGTATGTCATATTAACTGTGATAACTGCAAGCAAAATGTCGCAAGACATTTCACAATATTAATTGTGACTATGAATGGCAATTTTTTTTACTATCACTTATTAATGAATTAAAAATTGTATCAGTATCAAAAAAGTACTGTTGTATAACAGTAATAAAACGCTTCAGGATGTCACACAACCAAACCATTACTTATCTTAACTTAACAACAAACCTTACATGTTGTGTTACTTATTTATTCATGAATCTTCCTCTAATAGAACTTGCATAATTTTTCATACGTTGCGGTCATGTTTTTAAGTAAATTAGCCTGTGCTTGCTTAATATTGTTCCATCGTAATATGGTGTGCTGCACAATCTTCCTCTGGCTTCAGGTAGGTAGACGTCTGCATCAGATTTAACACTGACGCTTGCCTACAAACCTAAAAATGGACCAGTGCCCACTAACCACAAAGCACTTATCACACCCCACACTGCACCACACTTCCTCGAATATTCTAGCACTGTTTGACTGGTCTCACCATTTCTCTGAGTACAAGGAAGGTATGCATCAAGACTCTTCTCTGTTCTGGCTATTAGTTAGTGGAATGAACTTCGCCTAGATAGCCAAACGCATTAGATCCCCATTTTAGAACTAACAAAATGGTTTCCGTCCACTTTTTTTGCTATAATACATACAGAGTTTTTAGACTGATGGTATTCTTAGTCCATGAGCTACTGATGCACTATTGATGTAATCACTGATAGATGCTTTACAGCACTTTTGTATGCTGATCTGGATAAGCCAGACAGCCACATGCCATAAATGTAAATGTAAGCAATCGAAAAAACAGTCAAAATCCAATCAATCAACTGCCATCAATCAAAAGATGACAAAGACTTGATGATTCGACTTTATTCTTTGCCATGGTATGGATCCAGACCCCCTTCAAAATATAGTGATATTCAGCCCATCGTGCAAATTCACTGTGCTGGAAGTGGACAGCTGTTTGTATGTTACCAGAGCCACACTAAGTAAAAATTGTGCAACACTTGACTGAGCTTTCAGGTGTTTGTGTGGAAAATGTGAATGCAATAGCACAAGGTCACAGCGTTCTGTGTTATTATACACGGAATCTGTCAAACATTATTACAATTTTTCTCTTTTCTGAGCTGTGAATAACTTGTCAAGATGGGTATCAGTCTTAAGTATGCACTTTGCCAGCCTTGGATGTGCTTGGAAATCATATAGACAGATTTTGTGGAGATGGTGCAATGAGCATTCTTCTGCAGCGTGTCATTTTGCTTGGCCAGACTGTGGCCTGGCTATTTTTAAAAAATCCCTTTTGTTATGAGATTTCCTCTGTCTGGAAGCCAGTTCACCAAATGTCAGCAAGGCTGATTTGTCAGCTCATGTCAGAAACAGAAGATAATGGCCAGACCAGTTTGAGCTGACATGTAACTCCAATAATCACTCTTTACAATCATGGTGGGTGGAAAAGCATCTCAGAATGCTCTACTCATCAAGGCTTGTGGTGGATAAGCTCCAACAGGAGAAGAACTTACTGGGTTGCAATCCTAAAAGCCAAGAAGCTGACTTGTGTTGAAGAATGGAAAAGTTTTCCACTGTCCAGTTTTGGTAAGTTTGTGCACACCTGAGCTAAGGTCACTGCTTTGTGTGGTTTTGCATGTTTTTGATTGGCCCATGTACGTTTTCTTCAGGTTTTCTGGTTTCCTCCTAATAACATGATGCTCTGTGATGACCCATTCAGGGAGGGTTTAGGGGCTAGACTCTGGATCCATTTCAACCCTGGCCTGGCTAAATTAGTTAATACAGATGAATAATCATTTGTTCATTCACACATCCATTGGTATTGCGGCAGTGACAACTAACCATTTTATTGAAAGACAGCTGAAAAGTTCCTGGAAAAAGAAATTGTTATATTGATTAGAATTATGTTCCATGAAAATTACAAGTTATATGTTTTTACAGTCAACGAGACTGTAAATGAGTCACATTCAGGCTCGAAAGCTCTATATTACCTTTGTGTGGAAATCTCTCAGTGTCTCTTTGCAGGCATTATGCATCTAAATAATCGGTCACATGTCCTTTTTATAGTGCTGCAGGTGTTTTTTATTGTTGTTATCAGATAAACAGGATTGAGTGAGTGCCATTGCTCATACGTTCTGTTCTTATTGGCGCTGATATGCCTTGCTGTCATGGTTACTCAGCTTCTCTCTGCCTGCTGCCTGATTCCCAGCTGTCCTTGATGATGTCACTGCCAAAATAGTTCAATACCGGTACTGACTGTCCCTTTCTGCTTCCTTGCAGGATCTGAAGAAGGTGCTGTCGTTCCCTCCATACCCGGGGGACTTCCTGCACCCGGTCGTGTATGCTTGCACCGCTGTCATGCTGCTCTGCCTTTTTGCTTCCATCATCACTTACATAGTGCACCACAGGTAGGTCAGTTCCATCCGCTCTCATTAGAGTCTAATTTTCCAAGTCATTGGGGCGCTATAGAGATGCACATGGTCCTCTTTTCTTCTTAGCCTTAGTCCAGTTCAGCTCCAGGTAACATTAGTTAAGCCAATTTCAGCTAAACATATGGAATTTTCTAACCAACTTTTGAACATATTTATGATTTTTAATCCAACACATAAATATGACAGACAGTCAGGCCATTACAGTATATATGCTCTGGCTGTATATTTCCCGGTGGCTCAACAGTTAAGGTGTTAAGTTTCATCTACTGTAAACTGGGCCAAAATCACAGCAAGGACACAGGTCTGAAATGATTTCTCAGTAATAGATTTTGAAATTCAAATCTATAACAAGAAGGACTAGACTTCTTGTTGCTCGAGCCTTCCCAAGAGACTTTATGACATGTTTATATTGTGGGACCATTTAAACTTGGGTTATGGAACTATTCAGGCAATTAACAGCTTTCTTCTTTCACAACACTTTACATAAAACTTATTATGTTGGCTTTGTAGAAGCCAACATTCTGATTTCCGTTATAAGCTTATTATTATTATTATTATTATTATTATTATTATTATTATTAGCCAAAAATTTATTAAAACCGTGACATGACGTCACGTGTAGCCCCACCCCCAAAACAAGCGAAAACAAAAATTTGCACAACATGGATGTCACGTGAAAATTAAAAATTTGCACAACATGGACATGTGACATATCAAAACACTCAGCACAATGAGGGGCACTGCCTCACGGGTATTCGGATCACGTCACGTGCTCATGTCCGCTTGCCTCCAAAAGTATTGGCACCTCAGCAGTCCAGTAGCTGTCACAATCTTTCTTTCCACTCGCCTCCAAAAAGCATCGGCCTTTGCGAATACTTGCAGCGTCAAATCCAACATCGAAGTTTGTCGCAACAAACTTTACAAATCTAGTTGAACTTGCATTTAGACTTCTTTAGTCTTGAGCGTTTTTATGGTTCTTTGGCTGACAGTTTTTAAACGTCGGTTTTCACACACAGAGTGCATTTAGGAGATCAGAAGCACTGTTTCAATGTGTCTTGAAGCTCAATGTTAATAAATTGAACATTATTTACAGATTCATTGGGTGAACATTATGGTTGTACTGTTTTGTAAGCGTTGATGTTATTAATTTCTAAGCTTTTGCTGTTGGTATATGTAATTGTGTGTATAATGTGTGTAATGGGACATTACTCATGTGCTCACAGGTGCATGTATCTGTTTCAACATCCAACAGATCTGTAAGGTTAATTCACCCTTCTGACTATCCAGCAAAGCATTGGTAACAGCTGAAAAACAATCCATCTTAAACTAAACTGTCTTGATTTGTTGATCTCACCACTACAGCACACCTCTAGCCTCAGCTTTCATCTTTTTCCTCTTCCTCATCCTTCCTCTTCAGTTGTTTTCTTTAAACTGGCACTGGGCTGCTTGCTATGAGTCAGGCCTGTCTAACAGACTGTCTTAGTCATTGAGATGGGAGCCGTGTCCCTGTGTCTACACACTCATCAACGCCCACAGACTTCTAAAGTGTAGATACTGATCCACACACATTTGCTTCTCACTCAGCCTTTATTTACCTCGGATTAGATAATATTATTCTACACTTCGATGTCACCTTCTTTCATTTGTTGGAGCAGTTTTTCTGTAGCTGTTTGGATGATGATAATGAATGTATTTTATCCTGCAGTCCTGACTGTTGTCCTCTTGTTACCGTACCCACCCAGACATACACACTCTAATACCCAGATAAACACAAACATGGCGTTCACATGGCGTTCTTCTGGGGATGCCAGGTTAATGCTGAATGACCCTCTGAAGCGTTTACAGTCTCGACTGCTCCCTCCTGCCTCAGCATTGCAGATTTATAGACAGATAGAGTCACTTTGTAGTGTGCATAGGGCACTATTTTTGGGAGATATATTTTTAACTCCAGACAAGACGATTTTTCTCTTACTTTCTGTTCAATATTAAAGTATTTAAGTGAGTGACTAAATAGCATGCTGGTTCACGTGCCACATGGTTTTCCTATAACAGTTGGTGTTGTATCGGGTTGTTATTTTTATGATGTTACATATCCTAAACACTTTAACTATTTTTGTGGAAAATGAACATGGAAATTTACAAACAAAATATTTTCAGTCAGTATAAACAATTCTGACATAAATTTTTATACACGCAGGATAGCTTCAAATAAACAGGGTTTAATAAATAATAAACACAGAACAGGAACACAGACGAACTTGACTAGACAGAGGACGAGGGAACACTGACGATGATTCGATGCACGCTTAAATAGACACAACGATTAACAATAGGGAACAGGTGTGTAGAGACGGGGAGGAGTAAATAAAGGCGGGGCAGATACGTGACACGGAACATAAACAGAAGCACATGGCCAAACGTCCGGGTTGAACCGTAACATCTACTCTCATATGAATCATTAACCACATTTTTTGGCCCCCATTCATGCAATTTCGGCCAATCAGTCACAAAGCAGATACAGGTCAAGACAGGCTTCGGTTAATCCTCACATCAAAGAGAATGTGGAAAATATCGTCCACCTTGTCCATGGCATAGATGCTGACGTCGGGTGGGCTTTGAGTATTTTAGAAACTACTGTTCTCCTGATATTTTCCTCCACAGTCTCTAGAGTCTACACAGTAAATGATGTGAAAAACAAAAATAAACATTAGGTGAGCTTGCAGTTCTCGGAGTACAAATGCATTGTTGATGAAAAAGGTCAGAGGGGAATGACCAGAATATCTAGTTAACTAAAATACCAGCGGTTTATACAACCGTGGTTAGCAGAACAGCATCTCGGACTGCATATAGTGAGGCATGAGAGCAGAAAACCAGGAACCTGATGCTGTAGGAGATACAAATAACTTTTCTCTGAAAATTGGACATAGACCAGGGTGTAACTTTTCTGCTCATGCTGGTTGTAAAGAGTGGCTGTTTTTAGGTTATTATAGACTTTTTGTCAGCTCACATTTGTTAGCCAAAAAAATTTTTTGCATTCTTTTTTTATGCAAAATTCTCTAATAATATATAATTCTATAAGAAGAACACTTCAAATAAAGTAGATGATGAGTGCTTATGCATGATGAATGAGAACATGTTTAACATTATTTATCCCAACAGGCAAAAACAGCAGAAACTAAACTTATTAAGTATGGGAAGTGTACACTTCATATGCTTTGTTGTCACAGTACTACAAACAGCAGAAAGATTTGGAACAAACTACAGCCGGGTTTTAAAGGATGATCCCCAGACCCCTATACACAGGCACTCCATTCGATTGAGCTGGAGAATTCTTGATTAAGGCTTTAAAGTGTAAAACGTAGCCCACACACAACTGTGTTATATGTTCTTTTTGTAACAGTACAATCCGGATCAGCAGGAAGGGATGGCACATGCTCCTGAACTTCTGTTTCCACACAGCTCTGACGTTCGCTGTGTTCGCCGGAGGCATCAACCGCATCAAATACCCAATTTTCTGCCAAGCGGTGAGTCCTCAGCCTTTTCATAATCACACACTCTTTAAATCCTTTCATGCTCTCTCTCTCTCTCTCTCTCTCTCTCTCTCACTCTCACTCTCTTTTCCTCTAAGCAATGCTGCCTACTGAAATGTTATTTTTGTGCATACTGATGTGCACTGACTTCCTAATGTATACAGGTTTTTCACTGTGTGTGCTGCCAGTGGTACTAACAATGGCTACATTCTTGATGACCTCTTCCTTAATGGATCTTAGCTATTGGTCTGCATTATTTATCCCCATCCCACTGGAGCTTTTTAAAGATTGGTTTGTGTGCACGTATCTTACCTCCAGGGCACCATTCATTTATTCAGACATGTACTAAGCAAAGTATATATTGACTGCATTCGCATGCATTAATGGTAGCCATTCCTGAAGAGTAGCCCAATCTGTAATATTAAATAGTGACCTATAATATACAAGACGGTTATAGCCCTGCTTTCCAGACCCTAGAGATGTGGCAATTCAAAGACTAATGTGTTGTTATAAATGTAGAGCCGTTGAGCCAATGTCTAGCTGGTCAGTGGTAAACTCAGAAACAGCTGGAATGGAGACTTCAACCTTCTGAATATGGTGAGTCATACAGCATTCCTTTCAGGCTCACTGAATAACATTTCAGCGCTGAAGAGTAAAGTGTGAGAACTAATGCTTTACTCTGTCAAACAAGTGAAAATTGTAGCTATAAAAGTATGTAGGCCATCAGAAGACATCACTGGTTAAGTAGCTTTTAGAAGAAACTACAGTCATGCAGCTCATTAAAGCCTGTAATTGCCTTTTGAAAATACCATTTCATAGCCAGAATCCTGATAAATATAGCTCAAAGTTTATTCATGATACACATTCGCACTCAGCTCTCGCTCACTGAAACGTTTCATTCTACACTCCCGATTTAGCCCACACACAAATTTAGCACCTACTGATAACTTTGGATCTTAAAAAAGTTAAGATCCAAACTTTTTTTTAGACCAGTTTTCTGTAACATTTCATTCTAACTAATTGACATGACATTTGACATAAGAACAGAAAAGAATCAATGAATGTAAAAATTGGAAACATCACCAATCATTTTGGAAGTTAGCATTTCAACCAACATCTCCCTAATTATATGCTGACGAAATAAACAAAAAATGTAATGGCATTTTACTTTACTACAGTAAAGTCACTGTGACAGTAATAAAGTTCACATATCAGTAGGCAGCAATAGGAACCGAAACATGTTAATACAGTTAATAAGTTTTAATTCTCGTTTACAGATACATCAGCACACTGGCGCCATTTTTGTCTTCTTTGTTTTAAAATTGTCTGTGAATAATGTGTTAGCATTGAGTCTTTGCTTTTTTTTAAAAGCTCACCATTGGTGAAGGGCTTCTTGGGCTTGTCCAGGAGTTGACTTGGATGGAATGAAGCCTCAATAGCAGCTTTAGAGCTTTCAGTGGTTTTTGGGAAAAGTGACTGCTGGGCATTTAAAAACAGGCGGTGTGATGCATATTACCCTTTTTTAACAACACTAAACATGGTTGATGCTTGGTCATATGGTGACAATTTTCTTATTTCTTCTGTCATTCAAAATGAAAATATATGAAATATATATGTATATGTTTTTGCCGCCTCTCATTGCTCAGGAATGGTTTCCTGAACAGAGTTCCTTCATTGACAGTATCTGCAAAGGTAACCTAGTTTCAGAACTGTAATGAAAGTGCCCAGAATTAATGTTTAATGTCATCATATATTTTAACACTGGATTAAAATAAATAAATAAATGTTGTGGAGTGTATATGGATGCTTGCTGTTTACTAAAATTACTAAAAAAAATCGACTGACCAGTGGCCTGAAGTCAACCTGCTTTCCACTAGCCCATGAAAACCAGTGTTGCATGGCCTTTATTTTTATACGGGCTAAAAATAGGCTCATGTATTTTATGATGCAATAACACTTGCCTGGTCTCATAAATGCTATTATAAAATAGTTAGTGTTTACAATAAGATTTTCAGCCCACCTGTTTCTTAAAAACTGCTACACTGACAGATTTCTGTTATTTCTGACCCGCCAACTTACTTGAATGCTTTCAGATGAAAACGGCAGCTGGTGGAGCTATTAGATGAGAGGGCTGAAACATGTCAATAGCTGGATTACGTATTAATTTTGACCAGTACATTATACCACAGGGTCTCATTGATAATAATAATAATAATCCTCATGATCATCATCATCATCATTATCATCATCATTATTATCATTGCAAACACTCTACAGTTTCCCAAGTTTTCCAAGAAATCACAGGATAGCACAGCTGTAAACTTTGGTTAAAAAAACAATCAGGACCGATTTTTAGTTTCGCTCATGATATACTGTACGTGTTTTGACCACAGACCGTAGTGGAATTCTCTGCCTGAAGGAGGAGAGGTCTAGATGAACAAATGTGCAGCAGGGTGGCAACTACTGTGACCTGTGGCATTGTCTGTTGTGTGTCTGACCTGCAGTTATGATTGCTACAGCTCTGAAATAAAAATTCTATCCTTCTTGCAATTTAAAAGCATGTTTTTTTTTTCCTCATGGTTTCTCTACTTTGTGCACCAAATTTATATCTGGAGAACAATTCTGAATATCAAAGTTCCTCTGATAGCTTTTGTTTAGACAGGTTTCAACATGATGTGAGCCAAATTTAGTGAAGATTGAACAAAATTGAGTTAGATGGAAACATATTTACTGTACCATGTTGTTGTAACCTTTGACTAGTAGGTGGCAATAGGATTAAATTTGTTGCATAATCCCAAATCATTGCCCTAAATATACCAGGTTTGTGTCAGTGAGATACAGCCTCATGTCCTGTTAGGCAGCTTCGTTGTGAGATATGTTGGGCCAATATGGGCAGACCGTTTGGAGTAACAAAATTATTTTCTGAGGCTTTCTCTGAAATTTGGTGATGATTATATAAAATATATCATATATATCTAAAAAAAAAAAAAACTGGACAAATTCTAAGAAGCACAGAGGTCAAAAGACTATAAAATACATTCAAATTAGGCCTAAATTTGGCACAATGGTGGCATTAGAGCATTGACAGCCCTTTTGGTTCCTTAGACCAGACATTCTTGGTTTATTCAAAAGAAGAGATAGATGAAGAAGAAAAGGTAGAATGACAATAAGGTACTTGGTCCATAATAATTAGAAAAAGGTATTTTTTTTTAATATTGTAAAGGTAAATCTCTCTCTCTCTCTCTCTCTCTCTCACACACACACACACACACACACACACACACACACACACACACACACACACACACACACACACACACACAGAGAGTAGACTAGGAGGTGCATTAGAGATTTTAATAGTTTTTGTATTTCAAACGACTGAACAGTAAACACCGAATAGAAATACATTTTAACTCAGAAATAGAATACAAAATAGAATTGATCAAACCAAAGACATTACAGTTAATTTGTCTGTCCTATCAATTCATTTGTACTTTGGTCAGACGATTCGTGCTCAATCTGTCAACTTTTAGCTTTTCCTCCAAACACAATTTAGGGGAAAATTAATCTATGTAATGTATGTAATCTATTTGTTCCTGTTCATAACATACGTGTCTGACGCCGTATTGCAACTGCTGATGATGCACGACATGCGTCACTGGAACATACTAGAAGATATTAGTCCATATTTAGCTTAAACGTGGGTGACTTAGCCCTTCATACCATTCTGTTTTTTTTTCTTCTGTACATACAAATATAAATTTTTTCATTGAAAGACAGGGAATCTGGTCCCTGCTACCCCGCTGAATCAAACTGACCCTGCATATTAGTAATATATTAACAAATAGTTCATAGACATGAATTGTTAAAGTATTAGTTATAATCTCTAAAATGTTATCATTCATTCATTCATTCATTTTCTACCGCTTATCTGAACTTCTCGGGTCACGGGGAGCCTGTGCCTATCTCTAAACTGTTATTAGAAAGTGTTATAAGACATATAAATATTTTATTTACATACTGTTTCCTCATATCCTGCTCTGTTGTTCTGTCATATTTTTATGAAATATTTCCATTAAATATTATACCATGAATGTTCTACAATAGCAAACACAGACTGATTAAACCTGTATATTTTAGTGTGGTGTAGCTTGTCA
The DNA here is from genome assembly GCF_022655615.1 of Tachysurus fulvidraco. NCBI lineage: Eukaryota > Metazoa > Chordata > Actinopteri > Siluriformes > Bagridae > Tachysurus > Tachysurus fulvidraco. The sequence continues at coordinate 19,966,712 of NC_062521.1, forward strand.
GGATAGTCTTTGGTTCTGTACACACTGTACACATTGTTTCAATCATTTCTCAGTGCACACATGTAATATTAGTCGAGTTGTATAAGCTGATTAGTGATTGGTGTAGCTCAGCAGTTGGAATACTGATTGGAAGGTTGTGAGAATTCCCAGGACCACCAAGCTACCACTGCTGGGCCCTTGAGCAAGGTGCTTAACCCTCAACTGCTTGGTTGTATAAATGAGATCAAGGTAAATCATTCTGGATAAGGGCGTCTGCCAAATGCCGTAAATGTTGTATAGGCCAAGTTTTGTTGAGCAACATTGCAGTTCTTTTGTCTAATATTATAGTCTTGCTCTCTGTGTAATTTGTACTTGGATTAAACATTAAGAGCTTTTGTAGTTCACTACAAAAATGCATTTGGGGGAAAAAGATGATAACCACCTCATACACATTCACATTCATTACACCCATGACTGTATTTCACATGTGCCTCCATATTCACTGCTGATGAAGTGTCACAGATCTGATAGCCAAGAGGGCTGAAAAATATCAAACCAAAATGAAGAGTAGCCCTATGAGGCATTTGTCTGAACATCTGACACGATGGTCTTTGGTAGGCTGCATGAATCTACCATCAAAGATGGAAAGAAACCAGCCCCAGCCTTACTTTTTCATACCAACACAAGTTTGCAATATTAAAAATATGTATGTTCAACATCCCTATTGACTCTTTGTCCTTACACAGGCACACACACACACACACACACACACACACACACACACACACACACACACACACACACACACACACACATGAAACACTTGAACTTTACACATACATCAGCAACTCGGCATGAAATCTTCTCAAAATCAGCATCTTACAGACAGACTCCATTTGAATCCCATTTGAATGGGACTGACCTTGAATATTTTCTGTTATTGGTTCAGGTTTATGACCTATATATGCTTTTAAACATTTGAACTCATACACAATAATAGTCATGGATCATGGGGCCGAACTTTAAATCTGCACCTTGGTGCATATTTTATAAAATTGCGGCTGGCCTGATTGAGATGCTGCCAGAGTTTTATTGATCTGCTTTGTATTTGAATGTGTAAGGGCAGAGTTCCAGCCCTGCCCCACAGGCATGTTTAGTACTATTTCTGTAGAGGCCTAAGATGCTTTTTTACGAATCAATCTCTCTCTCTCTCTCTCTCTCTCTCTCTCTCTCTCTCTCTCTCTCTCTCTCTCTCTCTTTCTCTCTCTCTCTTCCTAAGAAAGGTTCTGGATTTCAATTAGAGCCTGCATTTGCCCAGCTATTTTTCCTTTCTTGGACTATTTTTTTATGGCTGTGGAGCTCCCAGAGTTAGCTTCAGCTTTAATGGCTTCTTATTAAGGTGTTAAAAAGATTAGTTGATTAAACTTAATAACATTAACGGTAACCTTTTGTAATAAGGCCATTTGGGTGGGAATGTTGAAAATGGGACATAATACAGTGGATAGAAAATGAATGGAGGTGGTTTTAAACCAGTTAGATGGCTATGGATTAAGGGAAACATGACCATAAAATATGTGATATGTGATTTTGAACATGCTATTTTAGATGTAGTCATTTTTTGCTGTTAACATAACATCCACTCATCCGGGAAGGCTTTCCACTAGATTTGGGCTGTGGCTGTGGGGAATTGTGCTCATTTGTTCACAAAAGCATTAGTAAGACCAGGGGCTGATGTTGGGTGCAATCAGTATTCCAGTTCATTCCAATGTGGTTCAATGGGGTTGAGGAGATGCGACTGAAATGCTTGCGACTGAAATACTATACTGCCGTCATGGCCTTCATTTTGTGCACACTGGCACTGTCATGCTGGAACAAGTTTGAGCTTCTCAATTATAAGTGCAGGGAAATTGTAATGCCACAGCATACAAAGACATACTGTACAGGAAAAAACACATATAGGTGTGATTGTCAGTTGTCCACATATGTTTGAGCATAAATATAGTAATTCTGCATAGCAATAATAAATATAACAAACTCTTTTTCTTTTATTGATATGATCATGACTGGGTTTTGTATGTTAGCAAAGGCAAAGCAGTTCTTCATGGCAAGTAACTTTTTTTTTGTATTGATTTGTGTTTTTCTGGGGTTTTTTTTTTTTGGATAATTGCACTACTCAGTGTCACCCAGATGATGATGGGTTCCCTTTCAGGTCGGGTTCTTGTAAAAGTGTCTTTCTGATATTGTCTCAGGGATTTATAGATATCTATAAAGCTATAGATGTCCCTCGGTAAAAGTGCTATACAAATACTTACAATTACTTTATTTCATGTAAGGCATAAACAGTGCCTTACATAAACTTTATTTCATGTAAGGCAAAAACACATTTCTTCAGGTATCTTCAGGTCCGTGATTTTGTCCATTCCCAGTTTCGTTCATTCCCCTCAAAACCAAATATCGGCCCTCTTGATCATTGTCTGACGGTCAAGCCTCATCTCTCGGGTGGTGTCTCCCAGCTGTATACTGCTATTCAGGCCATGAAATGCCCATCTCTTCTGTCTCTTAAGGTACAGTCTGAGGAGGATCTAAATACAGAATTGACGGATGAAATTTGGCAAAGAGCTATACATAAAATATACACATCGTCTATCTTTATTAGGCACAGATTGATACAATTCAAAGTATTTAATCGTTGTCACGTAGCCCCGTTGTCACGTTGTCACCAAGCCCCTGCTTCTTTAGCTCATATGTTCTGGTCATGCCCAAGCATAGGCATATTCTGGTCTGAGATATTTAATACATTCACCTACATTTGTAAAAAGAATATCGATTCAGATCCTATCATTGCAATATTTGGGTGGTACACACCAAAGTTGGGGTCTCAAGAGGCCAATCTCAATTAATAGCATTTTCTATACTGTTAGCCTGTCGATTAATTCTTACAAATCTCCCTCACTTCCAAAACACTCACATTGGGTGTGCAAAATTATGTCCTTCCTCCAGCTTGAAAAGTTAAGAACTACAGTCCAAAACTCAGCAGAAAGGTTCCAGAATGTATGGCAACCTTTCTTGGATTATTATGAAAATGCATTTGATGCTAATTCTTTAGTTTAAAAATTAGGTTCTCATCTCCCATTTATTTATTTATTTATTTATTTATTTATTTATTTATTTATCTATTTATTTATTTATTTAAGTTTTGTTTTTGTGTTTTGTGTGCATTCTCAGTGCTTGTACGAACTTTGGATGCAAATCTGTGGCGAAAGGGGTTATGTGAGATAATGTTTGTAAAGTATGAGGTTTGTGGATCAGGATGCCTTGTATGACATAAGAGAATGTTGGTTTGTTTGTGTTATGTGCATTTAAAACAATAAAAACACTTTGGAATAAAAAAAATTGGTTGCATCAGGGATCTGAATGCATTAGCAGTGCCAGACACATCCAAGAATTAGCAGTGTTTAGCAGGCTTAAATAACATGGATCTCACATTGACCCTGAATTGACAGGAAGCTGAGCGTTTTGTTTCAAACTATACCCAGATAAACAAATTGATTGGGAAGGCATATTCTCCAAAATGAATAGTTCAGCCATGAAACTCTAACCTCGTGCTGATTGACTTCCTAGACACTCGCAGCACAGCCTAGTCACTGTGCCTCTCTATCTACTGTACATAACCCTTTATTCTCCAGACTGAACCTCTGGGCTCGGTCTCAGAGAGGGACTCCCCCTGCCTTACCTTGGAGTAGCAGCATATTCCTAATATTTTTATGTCCGTACACGTTCGACAGGCAATCCTCTTTACCTGTACAGCAGCAGCATAGCAATCTGCCAAGAACAAACACCTACATTTAATTCCCATCGAATAAAACTCATAAATTCATTCAGAGAGTTGTCATTACTGAAATCGTACTGTATCTTAGTACTTGCTGACAGTATTTACTAATTGTTCTAATGGAATTCACAAATGACTTTGACCAGTAGATTAAGGAGTTTTACTTATACTTTACTAGTTGTACTTCAGTGATTAAAATTGTTATGAGTTCAACTCTTACAACTGCCAGATTGATGTTAGAGCAAAGTTCTTAGCCTTTATCCAGGATTAGACTCTGCCTCACTTATATATCACTTTGAATAAATATGTCTGCTTAATGAATAAAAAAATATGATGTTGATGTTTAAGAGATGTGATCTTGGCAGTTTCTGGGTGAGCTACAGTATTTAGTGATGTGTGTATAAATGTTTTAAAATGGCTTTGGTCAATTGATTCATTAAACATATTAAATCTGAAGTCTCCTTTTTTGCCTCCCTCATATCACTGTTCATGAATAAACTAATGTGATCAGCTCTATTTATGTTAATATGGAATAAAAGCACTCATTTAACTATGTATCCAGTTTGTGACATATAATAGTGTGAGTAGCATGAAAAAATATACTCTTATTTATAGGGATGTGTAGATATTGCAGATTATCATGGTTTATTTGGATGGTTATTTTTTAAGGATGTTGCAAAGGCGTTTTTTAGTAGTGTCGTGCAGAAATTAACCATATGTCTGATTCCATGTGTGTTGTCTCTTAGGTTGGAGTAATACTTCATTACTCGTCTCTGTCCACTATGCTGTGGCTGGGCTTCACAGCTCGGAACATCTACAAACAGGTTATCAAGAAACCCCCCAAGCCTCAGGACGGAGACATGCCTCCTCACCCCCCCAGGTCGCCCATGCTGAGGTTAGACACACTTGCACACATAATGCACATTCATCGAGTGTCTGTCTCTCTTTATTATTCTCTGTGTTCAACTCTTTTGTGCAGGTTTATGTGATTATGTTCAGACTGATATTGGTGCATGTTCAGTGACTGGAGCTCGGCTTCGAAGATTAAAAAACACAATTGGATTTTGATTGAAATTCATTCTGAATCAAGCTGGTTCACCTGCATTGAAAAGCAACAGAGGTGCTTGTCTCTTTAATGTTTTGTACCAGGGATGTTGTTTTTAACCTTCTCATTGACCCGCTATTGATGTTATGCTAATATGCTACAATTAATTTATGTTGGGCCTGCATGGGGATAGATTTTTCTGGCCACCCATGGAGAAAATGTGCAGAACCAGTAGAAGGTAGAACAAACAGATGTACAGTGATGCCTCGAGATACGAGTTTAATTCGTTCCGTGACCTTGCTCGTATCTCAAAACAATTTTCCCTGTTTAAATTAATTGAAATCCCATTAATCCGTTCCAGCTCACAAAATTCCACTCCAGTTGTTTTGTTTATGTGTTTTGAATATGAAAAATGTACAGTACCTGTATGTATAAATGACAAATATTGTATAAAAACATACAGTAATAAAAAACTGGTTTTACTTTACGGAAGATGCACGGAGGTTGAGGGAGGAGTAAACAGGCAGAGGAGTTAGGAGGAATTACACTTTCACTTTTGTTCACTTACTCGCTACTGTATATTCTTAACTCTACTTTACACTTAAATGGAAGTTAACTAAACTTCAATGAAATTAACAAACTTAACTGAAATTCTCTAAACTTAACTGAAGTTAATTGCTACATTTTCTGTTTTCTTTACATTAATTTTGCTTAATTTTCTTCATCGCTTTTCTCTTCACTTGTTTTTGCTTTTTTTTTTGTCACTCTTTCCTCACTAACATCTGCCGGTCATTTTAATAAAAACCTGTCCGGTCGACATATCGGATGTGGTGTAGTTTCACAAGTTAAAATTTTTTAACGGATCCAACGCTCAAAACGGATCCGCAGATGGTCGGCACCTCACTCAGTGCCTTTGCGACTCTCCATAGGAAATGAATGACTTCCGGTTTATCGGCCGTCGTTTGTCATGTGCAGTGGAAAGGTGGCTTTAACCAAGTGAGACGCAGGAAGCTGAGACGGGGGAAACAGAGCACACGTGGTTGTTGGGGATCTTTGTTTTGGCGGCAGCAGCTTGGATGCTCGTATCTCACACGTGGTTGTTGGGGATCTTTGTTTAGGCGGCAGTGGCTCAGATGCTCATATCTCAAAAATATGCTCGTATCTCACAGCAAAAATTTGGTCGAATCACAGCTCGTATCTCAAAACATTTGTATGTCAAAGCAGTCGATATATCGAGGCATCAATGTATGCATTTTCCCATCAAGCTATATTAAATGCATTAATAGGTTTATTATAAATAATCAGTATACAGTACAAATATAACAGATTTTGTGCCATTACATCAGGATGATTTAAGAATAGTGCAATGGAATAGTGCAGTATTAGCAGCCTGGTGTAGTACTGTAGTCCGTTCGGTGTAGTGGATCACACAACATTGCTAATGAGTTTGTGTGTGAGTGTGTGTGGTGTACAGTCCAGCTGTTTGTGTTCAGATGACATTTTGAATTGATACGCGAGTGTGAAGGTAGGGTTGTTCTAAGACCTAAAAGATTCATGCACAAAACATAGTCAATGTCTTTTGTTTAATGTGGCAGCATCATTATCATTTGTGTCATACAATCACCTGTTTCAACACTTTTGTCAGTTTCGAATTTGTGCCCTTGTCTACAAGGATCTAGGATTTTTTAAAAGTAAACAATGGAGGTTAATGGAAAATCCTGCAGATGAAAGAGGTTGGATGTGAGAAGTGAAATTTTAACTTTACTGAGAGGATATTAGGAATATGGAGATTATTGCAGAATTTTGTGCTTTACTCTCTGACTTTCACAAAGGGGTTACAATCTATTAAACTGAATACCTATCACATTTCAGTCTCTGTCTGGGTATTGGTAATTATTGAAAAAGCAATCTCTGCTTCCACATGTTCAGCAAAAACACACAGTATTGACTGACTTACTTCATGTCAGCATCTGCAGCTGGCAATTTGACATGTTTGTCTACAGAATATTTCCCCAGAGATAAAAAGCATGTGTGTGTGTGTGTGTGTGTTTGTGTGTGTGTGTGTGTGTGTGTTCAGTGCCTAAGAAAAAACACGCATACATTTGTACTAGGAATATACAAAATGTGTTAGGATTTGTTTACATTAAGAGAGTTTGAAAACAGTGATTTTATAGATATAAAATGAAAAAAAAGAAAAGTTGTTCACAGTAAATGACAAATTTATGAATTTAGGATAATGTCCTGGATTTATCTCTTTTTTTTTTTTTTCTGGGCAGTTCTTGCTCCCTAGGGCCCCCTTCAGCTTCAAATAATCAGGATCCCTAACATAATCACTGCCTTAATTTGGGCAAACTGTTGGCACTATCGGCTTAATGGCATAGTTTATTGTATAGGAATTATTCTAGTGCCTAGTGCAGGGCATTCATAGCTTTCTCGACTTGACTCGAATTAACTAACTAAATAACTAGTAGAGTTTTCCACAGTGCACAGTTGGTCAAAGTTCCAGTTTTATGTTTTTGGGTTTTTTTGCTCATGTTAATTAGTTATGAAAGTCACCCTGTTCTTAGTTTCAGGATTGCCTCATGTATTTAGGGACGGGCTTGTTCTATGTAAAATCCTGTTTCTTTTAGAGTTACAGGCTGAGCCATATGTTTGGTTTGTGCTTGATATCTTCTGTTTCGACTTTTGCTTTGTTTCTTTGGTGTTTGATACTGATTAGAACATTGCCCTCGTTTGACTTCAAACCTGTTTTGGTCAATAAGCATTGACTTGTATACTGATTTTTAAAAAATATAAATCCTTCAGATTTCCACCCTGGTGTGAAGAGTCCTTTTATCAGGATCCTGCAGATTTAACCTCTGTTCAGGCAGCCAAACTACAGCTTTACCAGATGAGTCTGATAGAGTATCCTACTTTGTATCTTTGCTGATGGGAAGTGGGCTTTGCAAATTGACAAACAGCTCTAACCTCCCAAAACACTTCAAACCCTTATTGTATCAGTCTCGTTGAACAGTCAGACATTCCTGTTTTCAGACGTGGACTCAACCCAGCTCTGCAGTCTGGACTGGCATGCAAAGATCAGTCTAGAATGTCGTTCTAGAGCAAGGCTAGGTGATGTTATACACAAACTGAGAGCAGGCTAATCAGGATTGCACCTAATTCTACTAATAATTTAATTATAATCATTTGGTGGTATCGTGTGTGCTTGTACTGGTTGATGGACCATTGTGTGTAGTTCTGCACCAGTCTAAAGGAAATAATTCAGTTTTGCATTTGAATGGACATTTTTCTGTGGACTGGTGCACAGGACGTAGGCACTTAGACACGTACACACAGACACGTAGATACCTGCTACCTCTTCCTAGACTGGTTCTGTGGAAAAACCAACCTGGAGCCCCAATTTTGACTTCTGTGGCACAATTAAAAACTTTTAGAATAAACAAAATTAGATTGTCTGCATCACTGATAATCTGTTATAACTTCATTTGAACTCTCAGCTTCCTTAAACATCTGGGAGGATAAATCATACTACATAATAGTTCATAACCATATAGTTCATAAAAGTTAGGGTTAAAGGTACTTAAATCCTTTATGCTTCCACTGTTTGGTGTTTCAATCCCAGCCTGCATGTATGGTTTTTGCGTTCTCCCGATACTTCAGGGGTTTCCTCTGGGCACTCTTCCTCCACTAGTACAAAGGCATGCATTGCAGGCTGATTAGCATCTCTAAAATGTCTATATTGTGTGTGTGTGTGTGTGTGTGTGTGTGTGTGTGTGTGTGTGTGTGTGTGTGTGTGTGTGTGTGTGTGTGTGTGTGTGTGACACCCAGGGTGTCCCCCATCTTGAGTCCCGGTCCCCTGAAATAGGCTTTAGGCTCCTTGTTACCTCTAAGTAAGTGGTCCCTTCAAATGTACTGAAAGATTATCGGAGACATAATGCTGCACTGGTATAATATCATGCATAACAGCTTTGCTGGGATTTCTTTATTATTATTGGAAACACATTCTAATCTTGTTAGTCCACTTTATAGGTGCCCACTTAGAGATTTAAATATATCATCAATATATATCAATTTATCAAATATCCATTTATATCCACAGGACCACTGTTCTCTTGATCTGTTTGACTGGTGGATTATTTTCAACTCAGTGCCCTGAATTATGTATCAATTCCAGCAGCACCATGCCATCTAATATACTAGGTTTATTTGTATTATGGTCAGGAGAATTGCATTTACATGATATCATTAAAATGATACCTGCTACCTCTTCCTAGTGCTGCAGACACCCAGGGAAGGATGATTTTACCAGTGTGGTCCAGTACTGTATCTGCATTTAAATAAAGGATATCTCCTCTACTGCTTGAGCAGCGAAGGTTAAGAGCGTTGTCCAAGGGCCAAACTGTGGCAGCTTGGCAATGCTGTGGCTTGAACCCCAACCATCTGAACAGAAACCCACAGCCTTAACCTTTGAACCATTTACCTAGCATATTAATCTTGTTTCCATGATCCTGTGAGCCATTGGGTATACTGGTACTTGACAACACAGACAGATGTTATTGGGAACTGCACCTTCAGCAGGAAGCTGGCTAGTCTGTTAGCTAGAACAATATTCGGCTTACCAAAATCATCTTGTGCTACAATGTCAATTAGTTTGAGGTGTCTGGTTATCTAGATATAACATTCATTTTACAACCCTTTTTAAATTTCTATTCACCCATCTAAAGTCACAAGACAAATAAACCAGATCTCTCTCTATTTATAATTACCTCCTGCTTTTATAATACAGAGTGAATCCCATTTTTCACATTTTCCTGCTTTAAGCATGTGATTCAGTCTTCAAGCAACCAGCACCCCAACTGACCTTTGTGGAAGGCTCCAGGCCCCAGTAAAGTTATTTATGTTACTTATGACCAATCTTTTTTGTTTTTATAGTTCCATTTTTTTAAGTTCATTGCTCACAAGTTTATTGCTCACACTAAAGGCTTTTAACAAGTCCAGTTCTCCAGTCCAATTCTCTTCTAACAGCAGTGTATATGTAACCTCACAGTTGCAGTAATGTGTGTGTGTGTGTGTGTGTGTGTGTGTGTGTGTGTGTGTGTGTGTGTGTGTGTGTGTGTGTGTGTGTGTGCGTGTGCGCGTGTGTGTGTGTGTGTGTGTGTGTGTGTGTGTGGGTTGGCTGGCTGGCTGGGTGGGAGTGTGTGTACAGGGGCGCATCTAAAAGCAGATAATGTCTTGACTGTGGCACTCGGCTGATCCTTCTGTGATTGACTTTAATGCGAGCTGTCACAAGACCTAGCCGCTGAGGCCCAGCAGCTGGAGACAAATCAATTTCCTTCACCTCTATTGCACTCCTACACACACACACACACACACACACACACACACACACACACACACACACACACACACACACACACACACACACACACACCACTCAGAAACCATTCAAACACAGTCTTAAATGAAAATCCCTTATTGGCCAGGCCACAATATCAGCCTCATAAGCGCTCCCTATTCCAATGTCCTCAGCTGCACTGTCTTTATGTAACTAGTTGTGGTAAGAATTTTATCAGCAATACATAAATTGAGACAAAACACTTAAGAACTTAAGAACCCCATAGGTTTTGTCTGTATGTGTGACATGGAGCATAGTGGGATTTTTCATATTTAGTAAAAAACAATTTAATAAACAAACAAACAAACAAACAAACAAACAAATAAGTAAATAAATAAATTTGTGGTTTCAGCGATGCCAACTTTGGACATAAATACAAGTACAAATGCAGAGGCCGATATTGGTACACTAGTCAGAGTTTAGTCTGAAGCACACACTCTCTCTCATAACTCTTACTCTCTCTGTTGTATGTGGCACTGTAACTGATTACAGATATGGCTGTCCCATAAAATCAGTCGATTGTGTGATCTTTAGGTTGAAAAATCTGTTTCTCTGATGCATGATGAATAATGATGATCTCAATGTCTTACAGTAAAGTTGGCGAGTCTACAAATAAAAGGCCGATGGTTACAGAATAGGCTATCATAAAAAGCAATTGCATGCATTTACAAATGTGCAAATGTGTGTGCATTTCTTGGGTTTATGATAATGGGTATGTGAAATATTGACACGTATATGTTTCATTTATTCCTTTTAAATACAGTAAAATATGACTGGAAATAAAACATTGTAAAATTGAAAACTTGTTCTACACACACACACACACACACACACACACAAGCTCAGTAATAACTCTATATGAGTGGTGAGTGGTTATGATCAGGTAAAAGCCTCTAAAGAAGCTTTGTCATGTCAGGGATGTCAGGAATGTTAATGAGAACCCCTCAAGTACCACCTTGATTGAATTTCACAAGCTTTAGATTCACAAGCTTTGGGGGAGTCAAGGATGAGCTGGCAAAGTGTGAATGGGCTTCTACACAGAAAAATGCTTGGGGAAATTATTTAGGATATTTAATGATGGTGTGATTAAAAAGTTCATTCATATTCATCACCTAAAAAACATGAATACAATTTGAATTCAAAACTCAGTCGTAATGATCTGTATTTTTCACTTTTTATCGATCACATACAAGGAGCTGTACATTGTATTTCTACTGTGTTCATTACCACACTGCTGTTTGTTTCAGCTATCGCTTTATTGCCTCCTGATAGGACTACCTGCAGAATAGCATCTCATCCTGTGACACACAACTCTGTATTTGTGTCTCTGCAGGTTTTATTTAATCGGCGGTGGAATTCCCTTCATTATCTGTGGCATCACAGCTGCTATCAACCTAGAAAATTATGGCAGCGGAGAGCAAACTCCATAGTAAGTAAACAATTTCTTTGCGGGTAATACTCAGAACAGTGCAGTACACATAACACGTTAGAAATTTTGCCTTAGAAATGTCTCTGTTGCAGCCAGTGCTATGTATTCTTTGCTCTATAAATAGCTCGAGTTGCTGCTTTTCTCTTCATTCTACCTGAACAAAAATGCAATTACTGAGTGCTCTGCGGTTTGTTTTGTGCTATATGTGGTATAAACATAGCAGGTAATTGTACTACTTTTGTATTGCAGCTGCTGGATGGCATGGGAGCCTAGTCTCGGGGCTTTCTATGGACCTGTGGCATTCATCGTTTTGGTGACATGTGTCTACTTCCTGTGCACCTTCATCCAGCTGCGTAAACACCCAGAGAGGAAATACGAGCTAAAGGTGCTGTCTGAGGAGCAGCAGAGACTGTCTGCTGCTGATGTGCCCCACTGTCACCATCAAGGTGAACCTGGAATGCCAGGAGGTGATGGGACCCGCTGCCATGCCGGCTGCCCGGGCTTGATCAACCCATCTTTACTCGCCAATGAGCACTCATTCAAGGCTCAGCTAAGGAGTGCTGCATTCACACTGTTTTTGTTCTTAGCTACATGGACATTTGGGGCTCTGGCTGTGTCTCAGGCTCATTTCCTGGACATGATATTCAGTTGTCTGTATGGAGCGTTCTCAGTCACTCTGGGTCTTTTTGTGCTGATTCACCACTGCGCTAAGCGTGACGATGTCTGGCATTGCTGGTGCACCTGTTGCCCTGGTCACCAAGCTAATACCTGCCAAGGGCATGGGCATGCCCATGGGCGCCCTAAGGTCAATGTTAATGGGGATGTACACAGGCATGGGCACGGGCATGATCACTGCCACCTGGACTCGCCCTGCACAGGCAAATCTGTCCTCAGTCACACACACTCACATGGCCTGTGTAAGCTCAGCAACCTGCAAGCACAGAACCATGTAACCTGCCTCACCCCTGTGAGCCCAGTGACCCCTTGTTGCTCAGCTCTCCACACAGAGAAGCTGCTGGAAGAGCGACCCATTCACTTGCACAGCTGCCTAAAACCAGGCAGGACTAAAGGAAGGCAGCGGGCATCACCAGTTGGAGAGAGAGAGCTGGCTTTCCATCTTCCAGCCAGTGCAGATGCAGGCAGCGGACAAAGCTCGCCCACTGACAGCCCACAGAGCACCTGCCAACGCCAGGGTCACATCTGCCACCTGGCCCAAGATGAGCACCAGGAGTGGCACCATGCATGCTCTCACCATGACACTCCAATGTGCCATGCTGCACTTTGCCATCGGCACTCATGCTGTACCAAGGCAGAGATTCTGCCTTCGCCCTTGTGCCACACTGAGAGCCGGGAGCCGGAAACCCTCCTTTGTGGCTGTGGGAAGATGGCAGATGATGAGCTTGTAGTGCCGTGTCACGGCCATGTTGAGATACACCCTCGCAGACAGTCCTTCCCACAGTGTGTACCCAACCAGAACGGGCTTCTCAAAGGAAGTGGACACGAGGGGCACCTGTACCCATCTGACAGCACGGGGAATATACGCACTGGACCCTGGAAGAATGAAACTACTGTGTAGTTCAAGGGCTCGACGTGCATTCTGTGTTAACCACCTTCTCTACAATTTAAAAACAAAGCAGACATTATAAAGTTTCATATCTGTTTTGGTTTAATATTATCACAATCCTTCATTTCAGCTTTGTTTTCATTTATTGTTTATCCGACAAACCATCAATCCAGAATGGATACACAAACCTGACAAAAGGAAACATTGTTAGACACTTGCTGCCAGATTGGAGTCATGCTCTATATTCCGGATTTTAACTTTTACCACAAAGCTAATTTTATCACTACAGGATAACAAACATTCTCCGAGTGTGACTTTGTGTGACTGGGTTTTGCGTATGTGCGAGTGCACTTGAATGTACTTTGTGTATGTCCTTCTGCAAATGCAATCAATTTAGTGTTTTGTGAAAAGATTTCTTTCATAAGATACCAGATTATAATCTAATGAGATCTAAGTTATTAAATAAAATGTTATTGACAGTGCCCAAACTGTGCAACACAAGTGAAGTGACAAGCACGTAGAATAAGAGCCAAGTGTCCAAGTACAACATGAATACATCACCAGCAATTTTAACTCATCTGTGTTTTCATGTCACTTTAACAATCATGCTTACTGTATACTGTGAACAACTGCTGAAACTTAGTACAATACAAAACAGACAAAAAATAGACCTAGTTCTTTCTCAGTTCTTTTCGGCCTCTATATCGTGCAAACTAACAAAAAAAAATGAGACAGTCTGCTTTACTGCAAATCTGTATTGATTATTCAATTTCCATGGTGAAGTTCCGATCCGTTGAGGTGTTTGTACAAGAAACCTGTCGTGTTACTCTCTGGTGCTAGAAAATCAACTAACACAATTACATATCCATGATCCAATGATCAGTTGGAGCAACCAAACTAACCACTGCTGAGAAATAAAACAAGAAGTCACTTATGTACGATCGCCATCATTTTATTAGGAACACCTATAGACACATTATGCAGTTATCCAGATCCGTTATCGGTCATATGGCAACAAAGTGATAAATTCATGTGGATACAAAGCAGGAGCAGATAAAGTTGACATCAAACAAGAATCTCTGTGACTTTGACTATGGGTTGGTTGGTTGTGCCAAACTAATTTAAGTATTTTGGAAACTGCTAATTTCCTGGGCTTTTCATGTAAATCTGGCATGTCAGTTTACACTGAATTAGAATAAAAACATTCATTTGACAGTAGTTCTGCAGGTAGAAATGTTCTGTTGATGAGCGATTTCAAAGGACAATGGCCAGTCTCAAACAGACAGGAAGGCTGCAGTAACTCAAATAGTTGTCTTTAGCAGGAAAGCCTCTCAGAATCGGGTCTTTTTTCAAATCTGTGGCCTCGGCTTCTTCTTTTTAGCTGACAGAGGTAGAAGTTGATGTGGGCTCTCTCCACCTAGGTTTATCATGTTGTGTGTTCTGGGATGTTTTTCTTCTCATCACAGGTGTACAGAGTGGTTTACAGAGTTACTGTATCTTTCAAGTCATGTCACCAATCTGGCCATTCTCCTCTGAGCTGGCTCATCAAAATGGAGTCTTTGTAGAACATCCACTCACTGAATGTTGGTTTTTTGTTTGCTTATTTGTTTCTTTAAACCATTCTGTGAGCATTTATGGCATTTGGCAGACTCTTTTATTTAGATTTCTGAGCAGTTGCAGGTTAAAGGCTGTTCCCAAGGGTCCAGCAGTGGTGGCTGATTGGGATTTGAACACATACCCTTTGGAGCAGTAGTCCAACATCTTAACTGCTGACCTAACATTTCCACTTTATAATGTCTAGAGACTAAATAGGTTTTGGAAATACTCAAAATTAGCTACAGTCACAACCATGCTGTGGTCACAGTCACATCACTGTGATTATATTTTCCCCTCACCCTGATGTTTGCTTTTAACATTATCTGAAGCTTTTGACCTGTATCTGCATGAGTTTATGTACTGTGCTGCCACATGATTCACCGATCGGACAATGTATGAATAAGCATGTATACAGGTGTTCCTAATATAACAGATTAGTCAGCGAGTGTATATACAGCAAGCCGTTAATTAAAGTTTGGATTAAAGAACACTGATTATCTTCCAACTCAGTTTTTGAAAATATAACCTATTTTCTGCCGTTCTCGACTGCCCTGTGGTGTCAATGCTCCAGTGGTGCTTAGTGTGCTCACACACTCAACATTTTACATGGAAGTAAAGTCTTAATATCAAAATCAGTAATATCAATATCAGTAATATCACTTGAATAGAACATATGATATTTGACCTGGGTGGTGACCCCTAGCAGAGCTTCACCTCAGCCATTTCTCCTCCCGTCTGCTTTATCACCAGTGATTGAAAATCTGGACCTATTTAAATATAAGTAAGTGTGAAAAAAGTAACATTTCAGTAACTGAGGTATGCCTTGTATTGTATGATCTATATTTGCCTATTGCTCAGCATCTGAGTTTTGGTATGTTATTGATTAGGGTTGTTTAAATGCATCTCTGTTACAGATGGTTTGTGAACATGCAAATACAATGAGAGAGACGGTTGCTCTGGTTTGAATGATGAGTGACAATAGTGCGTTTGTGAATCTACTCCTCCCTGTTTTTCTCTCTGTTAAATAGAAGTTCGCACAAGTTTGAATACTTGTTTAACTAATTTTTGCCTTTTTAATATGGAAAATCCAAAACAAAAGACAATCCGAGACAAATTTCTCAATTTACCCTGATGGTTCAAAGGCAAAAATTGCTTATAACAGAGGTCTATCTGCTCTTCTTTGAGAAACTGGGCTTTTAGACTCAATCAAGTTCAAGGACCTGTTCAGTCTAAGTTACTTCAATCGATCTTTTCACATCTTTGCATATTGTTATAACAAAAAATGTCCTCTTGCTCAGACTATATTTTATAAGTGACTTCTTCCTTTCATCTTCTAACAGAAAAATGGTTCAACAAGTAGCCAACTTGGTGTAATGTATGGATGTGCAAAGCAAGTTGTTCACAATCCATTGGTTTGAAAAAGAGAAAATAGTTTTGCCCATCCTGAGGAAATCCGGATGCCAAATATTTTGTCTTCTGTTTGTTCTACTGCACCTTTGTATTTTCTCAGCTCTCAAATAAAACACAATAAACAAGACGTTATAGCCGTGACCATCTTTAGTAACCTTCTTCCCATTCATTTCAGACTTCTAACATTTGTAATCATTACTACATGAGTAGCAGTTTAATGGCATGTGTGTTGTTTTGCCATCAGTGTATCCAAGTGGAAAAGAGGAAATCTGCATTAAGATGTGTGCTTACTCAAATCCCCATTGCTGTGGTGAGCTTTGCTCTTCAGAGACTGGCTGGCTTGCTGTCTAAGCGAGTGTGTGTTTAACTATCTGAACCATTCTGGAGCGCATTACTGCTTGCGGTGTACATATATGCACAAGCATGTGTGTACTTGGGACTATGAGTACGTTGTGGATTATGCCAGAAATGCTGTAAGCACAGCAAACAACCTCAATCACCCTTTTTTTTTTTTTTTTTACTTTTCCCATGGACTTCAATAAATGTATTTTTTCACCAATGAATTTATGTGGCAGATTTGCTTTTGTGGCAAAGATATGTGCATAAGTGTGTGGCTTTGTGTCATACTGCATTGTGGGTTCCACTCTCTAGGTCTTTTTTAACAGCATAAATGATGAAGATGCCTCGAGTCAATCTATGCCGTTTAACAAATAGTTATAGCAATAAATACAGAATAGATTTGATTTAAAGATTGTACATCCAGATCCATTACCTGCCATGAACCAAATACCCATTTCATACCAAATAAATTAGTACAGTCATTTCCGCTGTTTCTGATGCAGTGAGCTGTGTCATTAGCTCATACTTAATTAAACTGGTTAAACAGTCTGACTACACAGAATATGCAAGTTGATACTGAAAATGCTGGAACACATAGAAAAGGAAAAGAGCTGATGTACTGTATGAAGAGAGGACCACCACTCAAACAGTGTCGGTGCCAGAGAATAGAGAATGAGGGGGCGGGCTATCTCGTTCACCTACTATTACTATTATTAAACTTCAATAAACATAATAAAATATTAAACGTGTCACTCACTGTAAACTATAATTTATCATGACTCTAAAGTGCAAGACTCGCGAAAACACACGCAAATTAGCCACCAGCATGTAACCAAACGTACTAAAGCAAAAAGGCATAATACCTTTAGAAGAGCTGCAGGCGATGAGAGGAGGAATTAAATTTTTGAAGAACAAGGTGACCATTTAGCCTACTGATTTACGTTACTGACGTAGTGGCAGTGTGAATGTAATTGGCTGATTATGTTAGCACTGCATTATGGGTTAGTACAATAATTATTTTTTAAGTTAACTTATACTCTTTATTCTTTAACCAGTATTCATGGTATAATAAAAGTAATTTGTAAAACATTTTTTTTAATTATTAAGTTTGTTATTATTTTGAGAAGTAAGGGGGCACAGTGACTCAAGTGGCCGGGCCACACACCCCCCAGGGCCCGCTCGTGGCGCTGACACTGCACTCAAATAATACAAATTGTGTAACTCCAACATACGTGCTGCTGTCAATAAATGTACAAAAACCAAGTGCTGTATGTGTACCTAATAAAGTGGTCCATGTCTGTAGCTAGGTTGGATAGGTAGGTGTACATCAAATCTACCATCAGTATATACTAATGTATGGTAACCTTTCTAGTATTTATGCAAGGTTGTTCCAAAAAAAAAAAAAGCAAGATTTCTGGCAAGTATAAATAAAAACAAAAAAAATCACAGCAAGTAAAAAATATCTTAAATAAAAGAAAGTTTATGTAATATTTCTCATTTGAGATGTTTGAAACAGAAAGATTACAGTCCCTCAGACCAGAATTACAAATTGTATACCAAATACCAAAGGTGAAATTCGCTAATGTTTAAAAACAGTAAATTGAAATACATGTTAAATTAAAGTATGACATTCATTCAAGTCATTTGGCCAAAAAATATTTAACAGTGTATATTCTACTAATCAAAGTTATTATTGAGTTAATAATTAAACCTAAAAAGCCTGAAGGGTTGTTTGGGAATCATTCTTTAGGGAATAAAATACTATAGCATTGTTTTAAAACAGGGTTCTTAAACCTCAATTTAACCTCAAGTTCTCAAACCCTTATTATTATTATTATTATTATTATTATTATTATTATTATTATTGTTATTAGAATATATAACAATAATAATAATAATAATAATAATAATAATAATAATAATAATAATAATAATAATAATAATAATAGTGACATACGGCTAAGTATGGTGACCCATACTCAGTGATTGAAAATCTGGACCTATTTAAATATATGTAAGTGTGAAAAAAGTAACATTTCAGTAACTGAGGTATGCCTTGTATTTTATGATCTATATTTGCCTATTGCTCAGCATCTGAGTTTTGGTATGTTTTTGATTAGGTTGTTTAAATGCATCTCTGTTACAGATGCTCAAGGGCACCTCAGTCGTGGCCGGCTCGAGACTCGAACCCACAACCTTTGGGTTACGAATCAGACTCTCTAACCATTAGACCACGACTGCATAATAATAATAATAATAATAATAATAATAATAATAATAATAATAATAATGATAATAATAATAATATTTTTAAGAGTTAACATTAATTTACCAAAAAAAATTTTCATTGACAGGGTCTGTAAAATTTTTGAGGTTTAAGAACCCCTGTTTTAGAACAATGCTATAGTATTTTATTCCCTAAAGAATGATTCCCAAACAACCCCTCAGTCTATGATTCTTTTGTTCTTATTCCATTTTGTTGTTGCCATGATAAACTAAACAGTCATTTTCTATCACGAAGATTCTTTTACAGAATGGTAATTTTTATGATGGGAAGACTATCCTTTTTCCAACAAGAATGGTAATTTCTCTAAAGAAGCATTTCTGGTCCTAGAATAGGAACGGTGTAGATTTGAAACATGGTCTATAGGAACGGGTTTGCCAACAGATTGGATTTGGCGATGTAGAACACCGTCTCTTACATGTTCAAATGTGGAAAAACCAATTGTTTCAGTAAAAAATGGTCATAATATTCAAACAGAACAGAATCTGGCATTGACTAATTACACAGCCTCTTATGTAAGCAATCCGGTTACTTAAAACTGCTTTGCATTCAGAGCAGATGATGTTGCATTATGTATAAAGGCCGAATGTAATTGACAGAAACTGATGTTTTCACACTGCAACATGTGGGTAAAGGACATAAATCCAACCAGGTGTTCAAGCAGGACCGAGCAAATGGTGATTTAGTTGTGAATAACATTGCAATTATGCCGTTAACATGAGCACATATCCCTACCAACACACACACACACATTCAGGTGGAATGCTCAATGAGCATTATGAAGTATGCTGAATATGAGAGCTGAAACCATACACAGTGATCTGACTGCATTGCAAAGAAATGTGAAAGATAAAAGCAGACAGATTACTAGTTCATTCATGCACATTCAGCAGATGACAAAGAGTTTAAACACAAAGGTGAAACAGAGAGAAGAAGGATGTAACAGAGGACAAGCTGAGGACTTAGAAGGGCTTTTAAATCTATAATGAACGGTGTCATGTGGTTTATAATGCAACCATTCTTTTTTATTTTCAAAAGCACTACCACTAAAGTTTTATTTTATTACTATTTTCTTAAGAAAGAGTCAGGACATCACATTCAGTGAATTCAGTGTCCTACAAAAACACACGCACATAACCACTCATAACTGTCATTAAACATTACCAGCACTGTGTTTTGGGTCCTTCTCATTCTTTTTCTCACACTGTGAGCTGCTAGTTTAGCTCACCCATCAGCTGCACGTGAGCCAATCCAGGCGGCACCTTCGGAAAAGTAATCTGTCATACGGTAGGCGGCTGGGACAGATGCAGTTGCAGTCGAGGCTGATTCTAATACATAACCAGGTAAACAAATCCTATGCATGTGGCTTCAGAGGTCCATTGTGCCCATGTGTGTAGGTCATAGTTTGTTTTGTGAAACTGTGGACAGAAAGTAATACATAGCTTACTTATTTATGTTAATTTGTAACCTCCTGGCACAAGCAATTAATGGGGAAATACATTATTACTTTCCAGAATAATTAATACCCTCAATAAAGAGCCCTGGAGCACTAGCTGCTAAACAGTCAAAAAAGCAGCATGTAGAGAACTTGAGCAAAACTGAATAAATAAAATAAATAAAACACACACACACGCACACACATGCACACACACACACACACACACGCAATGAGTGATGCAATGAGTTTAAATAAACATTCCAGTGTTTTTCAAGATCTAAGATCTATCTACTATACAGTACATCTTAGTGTATCTGCAATTCTTAGAATCTCTCTGCAACAGTTACTGTAACTGTCCAAACCCATTTTCTTTTATTTCTCAATAGTGACACATGGATTGTCACAAGCAAATACGTCAAAATAAACTATTTAAAAGTTTTTACATAACAATATAACTCTGCTCTCTAAGCACAATGGGGAAATTTCTCTGTTACAGCAGCAAAGCGAAAGAAATGCAAATATATAAATGAATAGAGACATAGAGGCTCTAAAAACTCTAGCAATGTATTTGACCAATACTGTTTCTGTCGAGTTTACTGAAAATCAGAAAATCCTTTTGACATCTATCATCATGGGAAAAACCAAAAAGCTTGATGATTTTAAATCATCAAAGAACAGCTGAAAATTTGCCAGAAAATGGATGAATGTGTTAAAATACAATCATTTTTAGCTCTTGAAAATTGCTGATCATTCCAGAGGTGACTATATGCATATGTATATGATATGAATAATTATTCCAACAGTCTTAAGTGCTACACATTTACCTCTCTGGATAAAGTATAGGAGTTTTAATCTAGGACCTTCCGTTTTTCCTGATTTCTGAAGGGCTCTCAGGTTTTGAAGACAGGTGTGACATCTCCAAACACACCCCCCCCCCATCAATCAATCAATCAATCAATCAATCAATCAATAAATAAATAAATAAAAATCACAAAGTATTTGTTTAATTTCCATTTATTCATTTGTGTGTGTGTGTGTGTGTGTGTGTGTGTGTGTGTGTGTGTGAGAGTGAGAGAGAGAGAGAGAGAGAGAGAGAGAGAGAGAGAGAGAGAGAGAGAGAGAGAGAGAGAGAGAGAGAGAGAGAGAGAGAGAGAGAGAGAGAGAGATTATGACTGGTGTTGTTTATTGTAAGTGTTTGTTGCCTTTTTGGACTCCTTTATCATTTGTAATGTTGTTCTCATTTAAAACAGTTCGGCTCAAGCCCAGACATTTTTAGGGTCACAATCGAGGACAATGTCCGACTATCGAACATACCCACTCTAATGAATATGTTTTTTGTTTTTTTCATTGATTGTTGCGTTAAATCTTACCCATATACAATAGTGCTATTTTCTGATTGGCTATTGTGTAGCCTCTTTTTTTTGATTGGCTGATAAGTGTCAGGCTTGACTAAGAGCTCCAGCGCTTTGATTCCTGCCCGGTTCTATAGAGACAGCGGTGTGGACTGATACATTTTGGACGCTGCGGCTTATTTACATATATGATAAATTGTCAAAAAGTTTTTCTGCATGAGAAATACGATGTGTGGCGGGAGAGCTTGATAAAAGACCCAAATGCGTGACTGTCCCTCAATGTTCAAATCAAATCAAAGTTGTGTTATTGTACTGGAAAATCTATCACATCACTGATTATAGACAGGTCAGGCATAAAACAACATATTTCTCATACCCACCTTAAGTTGAGCTACTGTTCCAGCCATACTTAAATTATATGTAATCATATTTATATTTCGTTATTAATCATGGTTGTGATATGATTAGGTCCTAAAAATCAATTAACTATTCCCTTTAACAATATGAATGTCATATAGGTAAATAGTCAGGTTTGTAAATTTAAAAAAAAATGAACATGTCTGTTTATTTCTCTGTCATTTTATTTTTTTCTGTTTTTTTTTTATTTATTTGTATTTTTTATTGTATTTATTCTTCTGTTTCCATGATACTGCAATGTCCTTTTTATGTTCTGATATGGTGCTGCCACCAAGTGGAAATATTCTATACATTGTTTGCTTGTATTTGAGTAACAATAAATACAAATACAAAGTGCATTATTGAAAAATATTAAAATGTTAAACATTTTAACATTGCGGTTGTTAGGGAGAATGTCATGAATATGATGTAGCTTATGTGTTATTCAAAGATCCTGTTCTCTACGATTCTCTAAGATTCTGTTGTCTACAGTCACAGATCCAGGTGTGACCTGAGATTGCTTCGCTCAAGGACACATTGATTGTAGAGGGATCTTATGGGCTCAGATCGACAACATAATTTTAGGGGCTCATGACCAAATTCTTTGACTTTTTTGACCTTTTAGAGGATGTTTTTTCTTGAAGCAAATAAATCACAAGCAGCATTACGGTAGGTGCCAAAGAGCATAAAAATGACTCCATAAACCTGTGTTTGTCTTTATCCGTGTGAGGATTGTTTAAACACACTAAAAACAGATTGGAGCCATGAAGACCAATATATCTGATGCTGCTTGGTGAAATTACTGAATTCATTGCTTGTCCCTTCTGGGGTTCTACATGGCTGATGATCTACAAGGTCAGAAGAACACGAACATGGCACCCTAGTTGACATACTCGAGGCCAATATGTCGCATTACTGCCTTGGTATGATCTGGATAAAATGATTGCTTTATTTCTGTTAAAGATCAGCTTTCTGTCATAATTCAGTGCTCGCACATGGAGCCCTTCTTAGGGTTTACAGATGCTACCATTTGTTTTTGTTTTGTTTTGTTTTATTTCCAGATGGATGTCTAACCCATATATTTACTTCAGTTTTAATTAGTTCATTGGCATTGTTGTTTGTATCGCGGTTGCCTGAAGCCTTGACTGTTACAGATTCTGAACAAACAGTTTTTCTCTTCATGTGTTTATCTCCCTCATGATATTAACTGAGGTAATTTTAATTAATCAGAATAAACTACGCAATGCATTGAAAATTGAATTAACTGACATTCAAATTAATAAGCATATGTCATACAATGTCAACAGCATACAGAAATGAAGAATAATAATTGCTTAAAGTTGCGAGGCATTTGCTTACTTCTGGTCAAATACACTATACACTAAATATAAATACGTTATAGTGACAATGATAACTGAAGACTTTCAAACGCAAATCATTTTCACAGGTGAAACAATAAATCTTCGTAATCATAAGATCTCATCATAAGTCATCTTCACTGAGGCCTCAAAAGAACATGAAAACTGTGTCCTACCATATAAATCACATTTGTCACCACCAATAGTCAATCCACTCATAGTAAGGAACTGCATTATGACCACCTCTGACTTATAGTTCATGCATTCCAATAAAACATTGTGAGTTAATCATCCTCTACCATACATTTGTGTCAGCTTAAGTGTTAAATATTACTTAATATAACTTAAATATTAATACACTTAAAACCATACCAGTGGGTCAGAACAACAGAACAACCTGCTGGAGCAACGAGGCCCTGGCATCTCACAATGTTTGGGACCAAAAGCAGAACTGGAGCTGTTTGTATTCCTGTACCATTGCCATCAAGACCTACTGATCTGATATAGTTGCTCTCCAGTGAATGATAATTTAGGTTAAAAAATCTTCATGGCTTAGCTCTGTTAAACCATTTAGTGGTGGGGGACCATTCATGTACCTGCTAGAGGCCTGGCCTACATGCATGACATTCCCAAACTGGGGCTTGTGCAAGGTGAGGGAATGTTTATGGGGGTTTGAATATGAAACCAGGTTGCAGTGACCTACACGTGTCACATAGCCGATCTGTTTGGCCATGATGGTTCATGACTCTGAAACCTGCACTCTCCTCTTCAGGGATTCATTGGTGGCAGGGAAATAAGTGTGACCATTGCAACAGAAGGAAGATTTTACCAGGTTGATACACACACATCTAGCAAAGAAAACCGTGCTAAATATATTTGGTGTCATGCATAAACCAGGTTTGGAAAAGCAGTCCCATACTGTATCTTGCCCTGTATCCTGCCCCATATTCCATCTGTCGTTTAGCTCTGAAACAGAGCAGTGGATTGAAGTAATCACATTTTGTGTGTATGCCACATACCCTGTAAAGTTCTTACAGGAAGGTCATCAATTTATCTACATTTAGTACATGGGTACAATAGGCATCAATAACACCTAAGTGTTCCAGGCCAACCTACATGTGATCCATTGTACAACCTACAGCATTTGTCACAGAGCCAGGGTGAGGTTGAGCTGCTGGTCCGAAACCGTCCTTTAATGCAGTCTGAATTCTAACACTGTGTAAAAGAATGCATCTGGTGCTGTGATTTGTACGTCACTGTTCAACCACACTTTTTTTTTTTTTTTTTGAGAGTGGAAGTTACAGCTAGTTTAGAGTCTGCCAGTTACAAGTGTTTGCAGTCAGAGATAAATCCGTACTTGTTTTTATATGCTACTAAAGCATTGAGTTGAATATGACGGTATAACTGCTGGACAATTATTAGCCAAGGGACTGGGAGGAAAATTGGATGAAGGACATGAAAGAGATGAGCTTCCACATGAGTGTATGAATCATGAAATTCAAATGAGCCATGGGTACCCCTAGGTCATCCATATGCCTGGAAATTGACTGAGACACTCTGCTTCCGTACCTATCAGAACATGTTGTACATCAGCATCTTTGACTAGCAAGTTTCTTCTACTTCTTTCGGCTTTTCCCTTCAGGGGTCGCCACAGCGAATCATCTCTCTCCACCTATCCCTATCTTCTGCTGTTTAAGTTGTTGAATTTGCATCAGATTCGACTCTGAATCAGGGTTCAAGTCCACTAGCTGGATGTGCCATGATAGCATTGGCATCACTGCACATTCAGCACAGGTGTCCAAACCACTAAACACTGTACCTTTCAGATAATATTTGCCAAGGCAGAAAGCATATAGTTGCTGACCGTCTTAAATTCCAAGGAATTCAGGGGTTAATTACATGGAGGAAAAAAACAACCCCATCCTAAAAAACATATTAGATTAAACTGAAAACATTATCTGTTATAGTGAGTGGAAGCCATGTAAACATGGTACAGTATCTAACCACTGACCTAGTATTCACTGAAACATCTGAGGATAAGAAAAACACTGAGAAAGACCACAGTAGTGGTGAATATAGGGAAAGCAAGTCCGGTCTCAGACAATCCGAGTAGTCTAGCTTGCTCATCAATTAACATTGTATGTGGTATAGAGAGGGAAGCACACATGACCATGTTAACAGAATCTAGCAATAGTTAAGCAGATTACACTTAGGGAGAATTCATTCAACCCAGGAGGGACATTAACGTGTGAATGGATTTTAATCAGTATATCTTATGTCTTACAGATACAGTTTGTATTAATTTGTTTTTTCGTTTGTATTGAACGTGTAAGAATATTATCATCTCACGGTCTGCTAACATAGGCTGGTGTTTTTTTAATTGTTTCTTCTCTCTCATATTTTTAGTGAACCCTGTCTCACACTCCTAAAAAATGCCAACAGACAGACTGTCATCATATTGCATGACTCTTCAGTCGGCATGTTCTACATTGGGCTCCACTACACTACAGTCCCAAAGGAAGTGTGGGAGAGTGACAGGCTAACTAAACACCACTACAGCAGCCATGTTCTCAGACTGTCCTGTCAGCTTCCTGTCGTAATCCCCTGTGTCCTGTTGCATATCACCTACTTGACACTGCTTAATAAGAAAAAGTCTGTGTTGTCAATGTGAATCAGTGTCAGAATAACTGTTACTGTAGAAAAGAATTACATAGCTTAAAATAGCAATAACTTGTATTTTCAATAGAATCGTCTAAAAAACTATTTTGTCTTGATAATTAGACCAAATGTGAGATCAGCTATTTGATATAATATGTCTCAATATAATATTTTTTCTGTTTTCAATGCACAGTGATCATTTGCATACTTAGTCACTTGAGAGAGCTAAATTAGATCCCATTACTACACCTATCATGTCCTGCTAGGAAATACGTTTATGTCTAATGTCACAATTATTCTTAGAAATCATTTACTGAGGGCCAATGTTAAATCAAAAGAATATATCAGCATGAGAGAACAAACATAAGTATTAAAGCAGATCTTTTTCCATGCTAACTAGAAACATTCTGTACCTGCATCATTTTCCACACCATGCTGGAGTTCTGATAAAGGCCGGATTGTCATATTTAGAGCCCTCTGCTGCCTGTGAAGGAAATTGCAATAAAAAGACTGACAAGATTTAATCTCGCCCTAACTGACCCTGCTTCAGGTATTGCTACCACTCGTCCCTTGTGAATTGCTTTTTACAAAAAAAAAAACAACAACAAAAAAACAACAACAACAGGAAAACCAGATCAAGTTGATGGCAGCGCTGATTTGCAGGCCACAAGGGTTGAGGGTCGAGGAGAATCAGGAGCTTATTCGTATATCACTTTGGATAAAAGATTCCTAAATAAAGAAATGTACCAGCATGTTTTGAGAGGTGGGAAGAAACAAGGCAATCCTGAGGAAACTTACATTTACATTGGAAAACTATGTACAGAAATTCCAGTAACACATATTTGTGTTTGTTGTGAGCATGGAGTAGCCTGGTGGTTAAGGTGGCAGGCTACCAATCGGAAGTTTGTGAGTTTGATCTCAGGTCCAACAAGCTGCCACTGTTGGGCCCCTGAGCAAGGCCCTTAATGCTCAATTTCTCAGATGTATAAAAATGAGATAATATTTGAATGAGATAAGGTGCTTCGTATAAGGGTGTCTGCCAAATGCTGGAAATGTAATGTTTTCTAGAAACAATTTTTTTATTTTTATTTATTTATTTTGCTGTAAAAGACAATTCACCAAAACTACACCATTAACTTTATAAGCAAGACAATAAATACACCAGCATCCTTCCATATTATTATTATTATTATTATTATTATTATTATTATTATTATTATTATTATTTATTTTATTTTTTTTTAAAAACCGGTGCAATCATCATGATGCTCTTTTTAAAATTGTCACATAATAAGTGTCTTGTCACACCAGGTAATCCAAGCCTTAGACACAAATATCCCCAAATTGTTGTTTTTAAAAGTTAATCCTATTTGGGATAGGAGTTATATTTTAAGGGAAAGGTTTCATGCACCAAATCTCTGACGGTTCTCTGTTTACAGACAAACATTCTGTGTAAACACTATTTACATAGAATTATATTTCCGTATAAATAACCACATCTTGGTTTTAGGTCTTGATCTTATTTAATTACAGCTCCCCTGTGCTTCTGTGTTACAGATACTGACCTTAAATAACATATTTCACAGCACACCACCCACAGACTAGGTCATACTTACATAAGTGTTTTTAACATGTGAAGCATACACATTGACACGAGTCCATGACGTCGGCTGCTTGTTTAGCCTGCGTCATATCTGAGAAACGTCAATAATTCATCGGTCATGACCAAAGTCAGCGGCGCTCACGTTAAAATGCATTGCGCCTGCGCGTTCCCAGACTGGGTTGCCAGATTGTTACTCAGCTCACCGATATGAAAAGACTCACTACTATCTTTAACTATCAACACGGTTGGTTCAATTGACACGGCAGTTTTTATTACAAATAACATAATAATGAATAATACAAACTAATAAATAATGCATTTTTGAACGCGGTCAGTTTAATCATGAGTTGATTTTAATAAAATATAAATAATTATAATAGCTTGTCAATTATAGATCTGTTCGTGATATATGAGAACTTGGTGAAAGTTTCATTTCCACATGTTTCAGATCTTTGGTGCAGAAAATGAAAAGGTTTTTGTAATCACATCTCTTTGTCATGTTTTGTTGTGTTGTTTTTTTGTTTTTTTTTTTAAGCTAGCTTTAGGTTGTGTTGTACGGGTGATAATTTATCATTTGGCAAGCCGACTGTCCGCGTGCGATTTCTTTGTGGAGGCGCGCGGCGCCGCTCGTTGCCATGACTACAGAGTTAGCAAACTGCCCTGTTGCCGTGAGCTCATTAACAACCGCAGCGAGTCGGGACAAACGCCTCTGGTTATTCCTGTCACTTATTCTGTTTTTGGCATTAAAAATACATCTAGAGCCACTGTGTCAGGGCTCTACAGTGCCGCAGGTCGATCGTCGGAAGTCACGCAGCACCAACACCAACCTATTTTTCCATGAGAGGATCGTTTTAGTTGTCCAACATGATTTAACTGCTAATAAAAAACAAAGCAGAGATGGAGACGTTTGGAGGCGGTGTAGCTGCTCTGGGGGGTGAAGAGGATCCAGAGGAGGAAGAGAGGAGAAAAGTTGAGGCTTTACCCCCGCTGTTCGAGGATGAGGTGAGAAATCTGGATGGAAAAATGAATAAAAAAAAAATAGCCTGCATGAAGTACAAACCTGTCTAACATGAAGAGAATAACAATTTCATCTGTACTTGAGTTTATTAGACATGATTAACAGTTCAACATAGAACCAGATGTAGTTATTTGCTTTGTCCCACAATGTTTTTCTATTAAAACGGTTCAATGTATAAGGTAAGAGAACCAATAACTATTCACAGAAAACTCCAGGGAACCATTTTGTTTTCTATAAGAAACTGGGGCTAGAAAACTGAATGCTATATAATTATTATACTCAATAAATATTAACAAATTTCCCTTCCCTGTCAGAATGCTGTTTGTTTTTGACAAACGTTGATGATCCTATTAGAAAGAAAAACCATAAGTGATCTCTAGAACCTTGGATTGTCTCTCTAAGGACATTAGGATTTTATGTAAACAGTATCCTTAAAAAATTATAGATTTTTTTAACATTAGAGGTATAACTTCACCCTTGTAAGCATAGGAAACCTATTTTCTGTCTAAAGAATAAAGTTTTCTCCTCCTGAATAACTTATTCCTTCTGTAGGAAAAGTTGCTAAACAGTCTAAAAGCTGAGGTCATGATTTCTTGATTTTATTTTTTTAATGTTAATTTAAGTTAATTTAATTCCTAACACTCACTAGATTTGGTTTAAAAATATCCAAATATCTGTATATTTTTAGCCCTGAATTGTCCATGTTAACCTGAATATGGTATAATGTGCAAAAATCAGTAAGGAAAATGTTATACTAATCTCCAGGATGGAAGAAGTAAGGCTTAAGACTCTGCAATCTTTTTATCACCTTTATTATTTGTTTAACAGACGCACAAATGTATATGATGTAAATAGTGTACACTGCAAATAAAGAACACCACATCTAAATAAATTAAAATTGCAAATAACTGACATTTTGGGGTTGTGGATATGTATTAGAAGGTTCATCCTATTTATATCAGGAAGCACGAGCAGAGGGAGCTTATCTTCTGATGCAGAAGCGTCTGTGCTGTTTTGTGGCGTTAATATAGCATATCTCTAACCATGACTCATGCACTATAAAGGCAAAATTACTTGCATCTTATTTCTATAGAGCACTCCAGGAATGGATCAGTTTTCCTCATACCGATGTTTCTTGGTTGAACCGAGCAAACATCATGCTTGTTATGCAGAGTTAGAGAAGTGAAGTTCAGGGGATTAGGGGAACATATCCCATAAACAGTGCTGTCATTTAAAGGAGGATGGATAAATCTTATTTTAACTTCATCACATCATTTAGTTAGGACACTCATCTTCATTTTTATTCTAAAGTCTGGTAATGAGTATAAATCGAGGATACAGTAAAATGTATTTCTTCGAAATCTCATTCTTTCTAAAATGCAGTCCAGACAGAAATGTCAGCCACATAAGTACTGTCTAAAGAAAATGTTAAACCATCAACAAGCACGCAATAATGTAAGCACATAATAATAACCCATCCACCTAAGAACAGTTTGCTTCAAGTAACAATGAAAACACAAAGCACAGCTGGTAAGGAAAGATAGAGTTACAGGAATTTCCACTTAATCCAAAAGTATATAACCACAACGTGTTTGATATGAGACTTTACATATTTTATTTGTTGACTGGATGAATAAGGAAAAAGCCTTTCTCAGTGTGATGATGGATACGACTGGTGGGAGATCAGTTTACAGAACATAAGTATGCAAAACTAGAAGGAAAAGGAAACTTATCTAGGGCGAAGTGTGTAATTTGCAGAGATGGAGAGCGAGCGAGATGGAGGGGCTGTGTTTCTCTGCACTGTCTCGTGGGAGTTTGCCTATTTATGGGGCGCACTTTTGCTGTAGCACTTTCAGGCTCTGTGTCTTATACTGCAGCTTTCTGGGTCTGGCCTGTTCAGTCCCAGTGCTGACTGTGTGAGAGTGTGTTTTTTCACCTTGAAGATGCTCCAAAAGATGCATGTTCTTTGGAAGAGCAGTATAGATTAAAATAAATGACCAGAAATGTGGAACTCCTGCTGATTTCAAATGTTATCACACAAAACAACTCTTCAGTAATTTGTATTGAACAACAGTTTCCAGTCATACTTGACAGAACAATGAATGTCTGTGATAAAAACAACAACTCTTTCACTGTACATGACATCATCACAGCAAGACATTTTGTGTAAAATCTATTTAGGGAACTAGAGATGTAGAACAAAAGTTTCTCCTCAGTTAAAGTTGTGTGACGTGAGACACGGCAGATGCAAGGCTTTGAGTCAAAATGTTTCTCAGTTTTGACCTGCTTTTCATTTAGAGACAGTACCTGATTCCCTGTGCATTTTGCTCAGCAGATTTTCAAGAGACAGCAAATACCTTTGTGTTCAGAAGATATTCATAGCTCTTAATAGGTACATTTTGTTACATTAAAAGCTTTATTGTAAAATATTTCTGCTCCTCATTTGTTAAAGCATTCACAGGTCACAAGTTTTGTAAATGTGTTAAGAATAAATTTTAAAAGGTCGCATTTACATAAGTACTCAGTTCCATTAATATAACTTTGAAATTATGCTAATTGTAATCCAATTTCTGAAGTTAATCCTTGAGATGTTTTTTTTTAACTTGATTAAAGTTCACCTATGATATATTTAGTTGATTAGACATGATTTGGAAAGAAACACTTGTCTATGGAAAGCCATAGTATGTGTGAAACTAGTGTATGAGTGAAACAAATATTCAAAGGATTGGGTAACATAACAAGCCCAATAAAAACACACACATTGAATATGTAAAACATCTTTTAAAAAGTGGAAGAAGTTTCTAACTTCAGAGGAAGTTGAACTGACCACCCAGTCAATCTGGAGCAAATGGTGAGAAGGACTTGATGGAGGATGAAGAAGAATCGAAAATTCCGTCCAATGGCTCTTGAGAAATCCTGCGTTGAGGTCGGAGAACCTGAAGTTGACAGATGGAAGCTATCCGGATTAAAGGGCGCATAACAGATTGTTTAGAGTTTCCCAAAAGACACCTAAAGAACTTTCAGGCCATGAGAAACAATATGTTATGGTGTTATGCCAAATCAAGAGTATCTGTTTATATACACCTAGGGCTGGTGTGGGTATCAAGCAAGCCTGTTTTGTCAGTTGATCTTGATTGTCAGTAGACTCAGGTGTGGTGTCTGCTTGAATGGACTGGACAACATGGTCTAATTACCCAAAAATGGAACATTTTGTCCTGAATAACTGTGAATATCATCCCTGTTTTCATTCATCCACAAAACTATGTTCAAACTTTTTCTTTTTCCTTATGGAGTGATTTTATCATTCCAGAGAGAAAATGACTGTAACAAAAAAGAAAGGTCAAAAGCAATGATCCTGAATGCACTGTCAGAGAACTAGGTCAGATTTAGAGATGACATCATGAGTCTTATAGTCCTGAATTCTGTCTTTCACATCTAGAAATGTGAACTCTCATCATAATTTCTGAATAATAGCCCATTTATATCCTAGAACCGCAACTACACTGGCATTAAAGTGATTAAATACACAATGAACAACATCGCCGACAAAGAAGTTCAAGAGTGGTGAAACAGGGTGTCTCATATCTGTAAAGCAAGATAAGAAATATGTTCTACATATAATCCAAATGGAGAGAGATTCAGGGTTAAAAATATCTATAAGAATCCTGTTTATAAAATTAGGAGAGGGATTGTGAAACTCTCCTAAAGCTCCAATTGTCCAACAAATCAATAATGTACCGAATTTAAATGTAAACTCTTATCATTCAACATCTTTCATAATAATGTACTTCTTTCTTTAACAGGAGAATGTGTCTTTGGCAGATATCCTGTGTCTGAGAGACAGCTGTCTGTCTGAACAGGAGGTGTGGGCAGTTTGTGCAGAATGTGTGCTCTCACTGCAGAGCATTTCTTGCTCTCCGCTTTTTTACACACTCTGCATCACCCCGGACACTCTGGCCTTTAATGCTCATGGCAACGTGTGCTTTATGGAACAGCTCAGTGGTCAGTAATCTTCACATTTACCCTTGCGTGTGTATGTACCCCACTCTCATCAGTGTCACTGATTGTTTGGGTTTAAAGGGCCTAGTTTTGTTGAACAGAACTTTTGGAGGTGTCTTTAAAATTGTTGTCCTTGCAAATTATTCGTTACAAAGCCTAGAGGCTGTTCTATAATGTTTAAAAAAGAACAATAAGTTTTACTAGAGTTGCAGATTTAAAGTATGCAATATTAAAGGTTATATATTAATCATTTTGTCTTGATTTGCTGCCAGAGTTTCTGCTGGCAGTAACTGTGTCTTTGTGCTGAAATTTGCAAGCCTATGCACACAATCCAGATAAACAGGAAGATCTAAATATTAGAAAGCAGGCAATAGGGTTAAAACTAAATCTGAATCTCTAGGGTAAGGATTATCCATGTAGTATGGAGTACTGGACTTGCCACTTGTGTACAAATAAAATTGATATAAAACAAGTTTCAAGTAATTGCTTATTAGTTGAATTTACATCCTATAACACATATTTTACTCATAAATAAGTCCAGGCTAGAAATTTCTTCAGCTGAAAATGATCCAGCTGTGGAAACATGGCTCATGAATGAGCAAATTGTGCAGCCAAAGGACAAAGCCCTCAAAGAGTCGACGCAGGCACAGATGTCTGACTTCCTCATTCACATCCTAATATATCCCCTAATTATTGGTCACACTGGACAGTGACAGTTGTTTTATTACTCTATCATACAAGTTACAAATACTATACAACTACAGTGGTGAACCAAAACCTTGTTTTATATTGTCTCATTTCCTAGAACCATGTAAGAGAGAGAAGAATTACTTCCTAAATTCCAAATGGTTATTTCCTAAATTCAAAAGGGTATAAAAATACTGTTTCCCCTGATACATTATCATTATTCATCCGAGTCGACGTGGCACAGACAGAGAGCCAGACTGTATTTCTTCCAAGGATTGTTATCTGAGCAGCCCACACACTCGCTTAGACTAATCCATAGGTTAAACACTTTAAACTATTTATTTGCAAAGATATTGCACCAACTACAAAACAACTAAAATAAATACATGCAATGAAAGTAATGAAGAAGCCTTTTCTAATTTCAAATAAACATGTTATTACAATTATATTTCTACTTATACAATTTCATTTTGGGCTTAAATTTTCTTTATTTCCACCACATTTACAGTTCAAGTGATCTGTTTTAACATGTACTATTTGGATGACTAGTGGCCGTAGGTGTAGTACACAAGTAATGAAAATATGAATAGGGCTTTTCAGAGACAAAAATATTACATCTAGATGGCCACATCCCAAATCAGTCATTCAGAAATATCCAAGCAATGAAGTGAAAATCATTTGATTCTCAAATTACAACACTGGAATCAGCTGGAAGGTGATGGGAAGATGGGCTACCAAGAAATTGTAGCTTGTCATGTTATGCACTTATTATGATTAATATCAGTAGAGTATCTACTGTGACTTTCTTCTTCATTTTCCTCCTTGAACATTTTAAGAGTGCTGGATCAGTAATATATCTCTCAACGCTTCTTTGATGTAGTAGTATAGTGTTCTGTGGCCAGTGAAGACTCCGTGCTCTTTGCCTTTATCTTTCATAGTTTCTACATCTTTCATAGTTGAGAATATGCAATACAGTACACCAAGGATAGCAAGAAGAAATGAGTCTGACCTATAAAACATGTCCAACTCCGCAGTCTGGAGGAGGCTGGGGATCCTCAGAATCTTTGGCCTACTTAGAAGAGGCTATGCTGCGGCAAGCTCCACAGCAGCCTGCACTTGGGTTTTAGAAAGTAATTTTGTGTGCCTGGATTACTATTTGGAGGAAATAATCCCTCCTGTTCTACTTAGAACTACTTAGCAATGCTGTACTGTTCCACAGGTCTCAGGAACCCTGGTTATTTTACAGCAACACGATTGTCAAATGTTTTTTTAAAATCTTAATTTTCTTATATGTCCAATATTTATGGATTGTTTTTCTTTTTTCTACGTACTGAGGATTCTGTATAGAGGGAAATGCGAAAAGTAAATGAAAGTCATCATTTATTTCACCGTAGTATTTTCAGGTGGAAATGACTGATTTTTGTAATGTACACTTTTTTTTTTTTTTTTTTTTGCAATTGACTGTTTATATTCAGAGCTTTAAGGTTAAACTTTTGATTTAATTTTAGTTGATATTTAATTTTTAATAATTTCCCGCAGATGACCCTGAAGGCTCCTTTGTACCACCAGAGTTTGACAAGACTGGGAACACATTTGAGGTGAACTTTTTTTTCCCTGACATTGATACTAGTCTGTTAATTTAAACTCTTATGGGTTTGTGCTCATTTAGTAAGAACATGACTAGGATTGTCTCAAACTATTTACATATTGTAAAGAGGGTTCCCTCTGGTGGCTGGAAGAAGGAGTGGATATTACGCATGTCTCTGTATTTTTATACCTAATCTTAAAAATTGCACTACATTTGATGTTTGATTATGGATGCATGGTGTTTGGTGTTTGGCATGAAGCCGGTGTCTTACTTATTGGTGTAACAAAAAGATAAGAATTACACTGTCACAAGTTTATTTATTTATTTGTTTGGTTGTTTGTTTGGTTGTTTGGTTGTTTAAAGCTGGATATTTAATTATAAATTAAAAAAGATTATTACTATGCCATATAACTATTATGATATTGATATATTTATTGGTAGTTGTAATGTTAACTCCTCTTTTCCATCTTATATTTTTCAATGACACGTGTGTTGAAAGTATTTGTGTCTATATCAGCTTGAGTGCACACTGTCATTAAAGCAACCAGGGGACATAACAAATACTAAGAGATTCTGAAATTCATATAAATATTTTTCAGATTTATCTTTTCACTCATGTTGCTGGTAATATTATTTGCAATGAACATTTGTGAAATCCTGTATACAAGAATGCAAATATAGATTTTTTATTACAACCTAAAGAGCATCTTTTCACATACCAGTATACCTGTAAAAGAAAAGTGGACCATGACATGGATACAGAAGATCATTTATGATGTCCTGTTTGAGTGTATAGATAAGCACTCATTTGGTAGCCTAGATGAGGGAGTGCATGACCTGCCACAGATGATAGATACTGCCTGGCCTGGATGCAGGCAGGAAAATGGATGACACTGTACACTTTTATTTGGATTTGTCTGTGCTCACTACTTAATGGCTTTAGGAATAGCAGGATGATATAACCAAAACAGAATTATGTGTGGGTGGTCTAGTTTCATGCAGGCATGACTAAGTTTCACACTTGGAATTTAGCACTAATATCAGTGTCTCGACAGTCACAATGAAAAAAAACATTCATTTCAAAGAAACATATTTTTAAACTAAAGAAACCTATTTCCACTGGTAAAGATAAAGAGCTGAGTAGCACTAATATTATTACTACTTGTCACTACCTGCTTCTATAATCTTATCCTGTGCAACACTTCTGCTGTGCAACACTTCTGCTGTCCTTTTTTCTTGTTCTTTTTCCCTAGTTTTTGTGGCTGTCTTCTGTTCTTTATCTTTTTTTTACTTTTCCTCTGTTTTAGGCCCACGTGTTCTCGCTCGGATCCACACTTTCAGCAGCTCTAGGCTACAATATAGAACCAGAAACAGAGGTGGAGTTGGGCGTCGATACGTGCAGGTTGCTTGAACAAATGCAAGAAGAAAAGCCAGGAGACAGACCTTGCCCAAAGGTTTACTTTGTATTTTGTATTCCCTATTTATTGTATTGGAAAGAAATGATTTGTTATTTATGTCATCATGTATAATGCTGCACTGATAACCTCTGAGCACAGCCTAATACAGACTTGTGACTACTTTAGAGGGTATAAACACTGAAATATAAACCAAACAACATTGTTCAAAAATGGATGCTCACTCTAAAGGTATTTGGTGCAGTATAAACTGTAGCGCAGCATCCACTATATAAAAATCATTTTAGAGTCTTCATTAGATTATTAGATCCTTTTTTCCCCCTTCTTATAGAAAATGTCACTGTGGCCCCCTACAATTATTCCATCCTGACATTTCAGATACTCACTCAGTTGGAGCTGGAATGCTATGAATTATGTTTTACTGGCACATATTTATTTAGAAGAATGCTTCATAACATCTATTGTTTTTTGTACCCCAACACTGGTTTTTCCATTTTCCAACTACATGCTAACTCTCCCCTATCAAAATCTCCCAGAGCAAGCATGCAGTCTCTGAGACATGTGAAGACACATTTTCTGAGCTTATAAATGGAGAGTAATGAGTATCATCACATAGGAGAAAGCAACATTTTCCCTCATATCCACCAGAGTAAGATAGTGTAGATACTTTAGGATTCAAACCACTGACCTGTGGATGATATGGTGAACGCTTTTCTGCTGCACCACTAGTGCTGTTTACTAGTTCATTGAGTACAGATACAACTTTTGACATTTTAATATCTACACTTGGTGACCCACAATTTGAGAACCGCCATATAGCAGTTAGAAGTTATTCTGTACCTTAAATATGTTTCTGGGATCTACCCAGGTCTAGGGACATGGAATGTCACCTCGCTGGGGGGAAGGAGCCTAAGCTGGTGCGGGAGGTTGAGAGATACCGACTAGAGATAGTTGGGCTCGCCTCCACGCACAGCTTGGGCTCTGGAACCCAACTCCTCGAGAGAGGCTGGACTCTCTACTACTCTGGAGTTGCCCGCGGTGAGAGGCGGCGGGCTGGTGTGGGCTTGCTCATAGCCCCCCAGCTCAGCAGCCATGTGCTGGAGTTCACCCCAGTGAACGAGAGGGTCGTTTCCCTGCGCCTTCGGGTCGGGGAGAGGTCTCTCACTGTTATTTGTGCTTATGGGCCAAATGGCAGTGTAGAGTACCCGACCTTCTTTGCATCTCTGGGAGGGGTGCTAGAAAGTACCCCGACTGGGGACTCCGTCGTTCTACTGGGGGACTTCAACGCTCACGTGGGCAGCGACAGTGACACCTGGAGGGGCGTGATTGGGAGGAACGGCCCCCCCGAACTGAACCTGAGTGGTGTTCTGTTATTGGACTTCTGTGCTAGTCACAGTTTGTCCATAACAAACACCATGTTCAAGCATAAGGGTGTCCATCAGTACACATGGCACGAGGACACCCTAGGTCGGAAGTCGATGATCGACTTTGTGGTTGTTTCATCTGACCTCCGGCCGTATGTCTTGGACACTCGGGTAAAGAGAGGGGCGGAGCTGTCAACTGATCACCATCTGGTGGTGAGTTGGGTCCGATGGCAGGGGAGGAAGTTGGACAGACTTGGCAGACCCAAACGTACTGTGAGGGTCCGTTGGGAACGTTTGGCAGAGTCTCCTGTCAGAGAGATCTTCAACTCTCACCTCCGGCAGAGCTTCAACCAGATCCCGAGGGAGATTGGAGACATTGAGTCCGAGTGGACCATGTTCTCCACCTCCATTGTTGATGCAGCCGCACGGAGCTGTGGCCGTAAGGTCTCCGGTGCCTGTCGTGGCGGCAATCCCCGAACCCGGTGGTGGACCCCGGAAGTAAGGGATGCCGTCAAGCTGAAGAAGGAGTCCTATCGAGCCTGGTTGGCTCGGGGGACTCCAGAGGCAGCTGATAGTTACCGGAGGGCCAAGCGAGCTTCAGCCCGGGTGGTTGCAGAGGCAAAAACTGGGGTCTGGGAGGAGTTCGGTGAGGCCATGGAGAAGGACTATCGGTTGGCCTCGAAGAAATTCTGGCAAACCGTCCGGCGTCTCAGGAGGGGGAAGCAGTGCCCTGCTCACACTGTTTACAGTGGGAGTGGGAATCTGCTGACTTCGACTGGTGACATCCTCGGACAGTGGAAGGAGTACTTCGAGGATCTCCTCAACCCCACCAACATGTCTTCCATTGAGGAAGCATAGGCGGAGGGCTCGGTTGTGGACTCGTCGATCCCCCAAGCTGAGGTCACTGAGGTAGTTGAGAAGCTCCTCAGTGGCAAGGCACCGGGGGTGGATGAGATCCGCCCTGAGTACCTTAAGTCTCTAGATGTTGTGGGGCTGTCTTGGCTGACACCCCTCTGCAACATCGCGTGGCGGTTGGGAACAGTGCATCTGGACTGGCAAACTGGGGTGGTGGTCCCTCTGTTTAAGAAGGGGGACCGGAGGGTGTGTTCCAACTATAGGGGGATTCAGGAGGAACAATGCGGGTTTCGTCCTGGTCGTGGAACACTGGACCATCTCTATACCCTCACCAGGTTGCTGGAGGGTTCATGGGAGTTTGCCCAACCAGTCCACATGTGTTTTGTGGATCTGGAGAAGGCATTTGACTGTGTCCCTCGTGATGACCTGTGGGGGGTGCTCTGGGAGTATGGGGTCCGGGGCCCTCTGTTAAGGGCTGTCCGGTCCCTATATGACCGGAGATGGAGTTTGGTTCGCATTGCCGGGTGTAAGTCAGACTTGTTCCCGGTGCATGTTGGACTCCGGCAGGGCTGCCTTTTGTCACCGGTCCTGTTCATTATTTATATGGACAGGATTTCTAGGCGCAGTCGGGGGCCGGAGGGAGTCAGGTTTGGGGACCACAGGATTTCGTCTCTGCTTTTTGCAGATGATGTCCTGTTGGCTTCTTCAAATCAGGACCTTCAGCGTGCACTGGGACGGTTTGCAGCCGAGTGTGAAGCGGCGGGGATGAGAATCAGCACCTCCAAGTCCGAGGCCATGGTTCTCAGCCGGAAAAGGGTGGCTTGCCCTCTTCAGGTTGGTGGAGAGTTCCTGCCTCAAGTGGAGGAGTTTAAGTATCTTGGGGTCCTGTTCACGAGTGAGGGAAGGATGGAGCAGGAGATCGACAGGCGGATCGGTGTATCTTCTGCAGTGATGCGGTCGATATACCGATCTGTTGTGGGGAAGAAAGAGCTGAGCCGCAAGGCGAAGCTCTCTATTTACCAGTCGATCTACGTTCCTACCCTCACCTATGACCATGAGCTTTGGGTCATGACCGAGAGGACAAGATCCCAGATACAGACGGCCGAAATGAGTTTTCTCCGCAGGGTGGCTGGGCGCACCCTTAGAGATAGGGTGAGGAGCTCAGTCACTCGGGAGGAGCTCAGAGTAGAGCCGCTGCTCCTCCACATTGAGAGGGGTCAGCTGAGGTGGCTCGGGCATCTGTTTCGGATGGCTCCTGGACGCCTCCCTGGGGAGGTGTTCCGGCCATGTCCAACCGGGAGGAGGCCCCGGGGAAGACCTAGGACTATGGAGGGACTATGTCTCTCGGCTGGCCTGGGAACGCCTCTGTATTCCTCCGGAAGAGCTGGAGGAAGTGTCTGGGGAGAGGGAAGTCTGGGCATCCCTGCTTAGACTGCTGCCCCCGCGACCCGGCCCCGGATAAGCGGTAGAAAATGGATGGATGGATGGAAATATCTACCCAGGTTCAAGCAGAATCCTGAACAGCATAAAGTGGTTGCTAAAGATGAACGGATTAATAAAAAGTCAACATTTTAGAGCATCAATTTTTAATTAGCTACTTTTAACGTATGTTTATGTCACATTTTGACACGTTTCTCTAATGCTGGTTTGTAGGAATGTGGTAGTCTAGTGATTAAGGTGTTGGACTGCTGATCATAATGGCAGGAGTTTGAATCCCAGGTCCACCAAGCTGCCACTGGGCCCTTAACTCTCAATTGCTCAGTTGTATAAATTGAAGTCACTCTGGATAAGGGTGTCTGCTAAATGCCGTAAATATAATGTTTGTGTGCTGGTTTAAGCAGATCCTTGAGAGTGAACAAGAGAACTATCCTTTGATAAATGCAAAGAAATAGGAAATCACTTTTTCAATTAGAAGTAGAAATGAAACCTAGACTGATTTCAAGCACATTTGCTTGTTTAAGCACTTAGATGTTTCCGCTGCAGAGCTCTTAATTAAGAGCGCTTTGCTGAGATCAGTGAATATTTCTGTTAGTGTGTGCTAAGAGACAGCATTGTTTTTCATCTGACCTTGGGATCAAGCATTTTTTTTAAAAGAACACACATTTTAAAGCTTAATTATGATGCTTTCTGACTTTGAGCCAGATCCTGTCTATTCCGAAATCTTACAATCCATAATCCATGCTGTAATAAAAGGCAAAGTAGAAGAGAATTATTTTTCTTAGAGGACCTTGTGGAAAAAATGTATAAGATGCAGATGCAGGAGCGAGCGAGGCTTAAGACATGAGTACATATTTACAAAGTGTTTATTAGGATTCAAGGCAAGGAAAAAACTAGCAGAACACCAGAGGACTACTAAGGAAACAGAGCAGAATGGCACAGTAGAAACACAATAGCTGCTAAATGGACAAACCAGACAGGCATAAGTAAATAAACTAGAGAACAGCTGAACAGACTAAATAACTGCCATGACAGCGGGGTAATGAGAACAGGAAGCATTAGACATATAAAGAAAGTGGAGTGGAAAAGCAGCACAATGGTGAACAGAGGCTGAGGGGAAAATTGGGACAGAATCAGGCGGATGTGACAGTGCATTAAACGTGGCTATTGAAAAGTCCTGCAATTATAGCAAAGCAACAAAAAGCCATTTCTTTCAAAGACTAGCATACCTTTCAAATTGTTCTGTTTCTGCCTGTTTGATGAAAGCCCTGGCATTTCTGTACCTTAAAATCCTGTTGCATAATATCTTGTGTAAATGGATCTCAAATACATTTTCAAACTGATCTCTCCCTCTCAGCTGTAAAGTTATAGATTTATTAATCAATATATTACGGTACCCAGCAATATGCCATTCATCTTAGTGTTTACTTCTTCACAGGTTATTCTATCTCTAGCGGAAGCCAAAATCACAGGCACTACATCAAGAGCAGTGTGTCGAAAGCTCTCAGCCATCGGAAGAAGAGTACTGTCCATAGAATCAGTCGCAACTTACCAAGGTTTTACTGTCCTCTTCTCTCCAACTATAAACCTTCTACTGTTGTTATTGTCTTAATAGTGAAATAGATTTTTAATGTCATTGATAGATGAGTGGGACAAATCATATCATCACTTTATGGAATGTAAAGGCTCGCGGTCAAGCTCAGTTGAGAACCATACATATGACCAGCGCATGGCCAGACATTATTCTTCAGAATCTCATGAAGATGAGGAGCATATGGTTAAACAACGGCGAAGAGTCTGCAATGGGTCCTTCCGCTCTGGGAGTGTGGATGGATATCACAGTGGTCCAATGTCCTGTTCGTCTCAGAATAGCGCACCCATTTTTAGGATGAGCCAAGAGGTGAGGTGGAGGAGATCACGGAGTGCCCTCAACCGATCCTGCTCAATTCCTGACTCCAACAACCCCCCTGTGTTCTCAACTCCATCACACACAAACCTGAGCATGATGGTAGCAGACTTGTCAGAGATTGGAGGAGAGGAGAGTATGATGATGCAATGGGAGGACCATATGCCGAAGGAAACACACAAGAAGTCTGCACAGGATGAAGATTCAGGTGGAACAGAGGAAAGTTTCAGCCACGCTATAGACTCTGTAAATAGAATAAGTAATGACACCCTTGCTCATCTCAGCTTTGATGCAGATCCAGATTGCACAGGTCAAAATGTAGTTGGAAGGGAGGAAACCCCTGTGCTCTTCACACGTGTAGATAAGGAGATAAACAATAGCAATTTGTGCTGTTCTAATCATATGACCAAAAGCATGCTGTGCCTCAATGAGGAATCTCAGGACGAGGTAAGATGTAGATTCAGAGTCTGTGTTTTATAATGAGATATTCTTTCCGTTTCTTTGTGATTTGGCATATTAGGTGCTAAGCAGTTTATTATTGCACATTTGGAAAACTGTTGTACTGGCTTTTATTTGCAGTGGGTCCCTCTGCGGAAACTGTTGTCGCACTGTACACGGCCGTTGTCTGTGAATGATTTGTGGGCACTGTGTTACACCTGCCTGTCTACACTGCAAACCTACACTGATTTCCCAGGTTAGTCCTCCACAGGGAATAGATGTATAGTGCTTCCTGGAATTAAAGGCCAACCCAGGAAATGTTGAGCTTAAAAGAAAATCAAACTCATACTTATTGGTTTTCAGTATGCACAGTAATCCTTGGCAGTGCCATAGAGGATTGTAGGTATATGTGGAAGAGTTCATGAAGATTTAGGATGAATTATCATAGCATCACCTTGTACTCTAGCAATTTTACACAGGATTTGTAGCAGCACTGAAAAAAAAAAACACCTGAAAGTAGCCTACTTTGTGCATTTGCATGTGAAATGCATGTTTTTTTTATTTGTTTTGAAAGATTACCTATGCCTGGACTCTGTGTACGTGGGCTGTGATGGAGAGTTGCTGTTCCTTTTGCCGAAAAACACAGGTACTTCTTTTCACAGCACACTGGTGATGACAGAGCATGCAAACATAATAGACATGTATGGAATAATGGAAAGATTAAAATTTAATCATAAGTTAATCACAAATAATTGTGGTAATTTAATCACAATTGCATGTACAGTGGCTACTCAGGTCATTATAT
The DNA here is from genome assembly GCF_022655615.1 of Tachysurus fulvidraco. Lineage (NCBI taxonomy): Eukaryota > Metazoa > Chordata > Actinopteri > Siluriformes > Bagridae > Tachysurus > Tachysurus fulvidraco. The sequence goes on from NC_062521.1 coordinate 20,009,899, forward strand.
TCATTAGATATAAATTAAAATTGAATTAGTATAATCTGTCAGTGCCTTTTATAGGATATCATGGCACACCCTAGACTCATAGATGTGTCTAGACTTTTTCAATATTTGAGATCTATAGGTTAGGGTGCTTAGGTTTGTCAATATGTAATAGTTCTAAGTGACAACAACTAAGTGACTAAGTGACGTGACATACGGCCAAGTACGGTGACCCATACTCAGAATTTGTTCTCTGCATTTAACCCATCCAAAGTGCACACACACAGCAGTGAACACACACACACACACACACACACTGAACACACACCCGGAGCAGTGGGCAGCCATTTATGCTGCGGCGCCCGGGGAGCAGTTGGGGGGTTGGTGCTTTGCTCAAGGGCACCTCAGTCGTGGCCGGCCCGAGACTCGAACCCACAACCTTTGGGTTACGAATCAGACTCTCTAACCATTAGGCCACGACTGCATTGGAATAATTTTTAACACTCCTCTCCCACAGAATCCAATTAAACACGACATACTATTCCATATCATATCATACCATACAATATATAATACATTTCACTAATCCAGAGTGACTAATCCCTGTCTCCATTGTGCACGCTTGGTGATCAACTGGTTATCATCTTTACCCTACCTGTTTTTTTGCTTGTTAAGCTGCTCGACTGCTTGGTAGCTAACACTATATGTGACATTATAAGTTTTGACTTATACTGCTGTCCCTTGCTCTCCTGTTACAATGAATTATACTGATTCATTGTATTTATTGTAAAATTAAATCTGCTGATGGGTATAATGTCTGAGAATGTCTTGGTCTTTAAGTACTGTTGTGGCAGTGTCTGTTTTTCAAGGCCCATATTCAGTGCTACAGGCATACAGTCTTTTCTTTTATAATTTGTAGGATCCAACGATGTCTTTTATGTAGCTCCAGAATTCCAGGAACATGGTATTATAACAGAAAAGGTGAGTTTGAGTGGTAACCGTGTTTTATAGTGAATTGTCAGCTAATGCTTTTTTTAACTTTTAAATGCTAGGGTTTGCAAGTAAAATGTGTTTTGTTCCTTCCTAGGCCTGCATTTATGGAGTAGCAGCTATTTTGTGGGCCACAGCTAAATTTCATTTGTCCCCTAATCAGAAGCTAGCTATGCCAAGAAAACTCAAGAGGCTTCTGCTTGAGATGGCCAAAAAAACTCCTATTGAAAGGCCATCTATTGTTATGGCAAAAAAGGTAATAAACAAATTTAAGTTAATTGCATGCGTTTAATATATTTCTTCATATACTTATATGAAAATCTCAGTTCTACATCACATTAATTAAACAGGTTTTATATAATTAATAATTATATCTTCATATTTCATTGAAGCAGCATGTATAGATACAATGGTTTAAATACTCGTATTTCTCTCATGCTGCATCAGATTTGTCGGGATTATCTGTCACGTCAGGGGACTGATGCTGAGACTGTGTGGACACATCTAATCAACAGACTTCATAGGGTATGAATTAGCATATAGGGTTTCCAGGAACCTTAAATATCAAATTAAGGGAAATATGAAATATTGTAGTCCTCATTAAAGCTGTAGTCAGTTCATTTTAAAATTAATAAATAAAGTAAAAAAAATAAGAATTTTTATTTTTCAAATCATGGTATACAATGATACCAACTGTTTATAACAACACAAAATACAATAATTTGAATGGCTTAAAGGTTAATCTGTAAAGATCACTGACTGCAGCTTTTATAAGAAATGCTCCATATACCCCCTTTTGGCATCTTTTTTTTTTTAAATGAAGAAAGAAAGAAAAGAAAGAAAACTTTTAAAAAGTGTTAGTATCACAATCTGCTTGTTCTTGTTCGGGTCTTGTGGTGTGTATACTTTAATGTTAACACAGCATGAAACATCATAGAAATATAGTAAATATAGTCAAATAATATAACAAATAATTTATCACATGGAGTGTTCCTAATTTTTATATGATTTAATTACTGTGTAAACTGGTTACTTACACTTGTTTTATTGTGTAATTTTAGGCATCCCATAGGATTAATAACGAAGAACGTTTCCCAGATGTGGGCCCATTAAAAAACACATCTACACCTGAGAGGAAAACTGGTACATTTATACTCTGACTCTGTCTTTACTGGTTAAAGCTCATTACATTCCGTATTAGTACATGAAGAGTAGCTAATCCTTCTCTAGGAAATATAAATCTATCTGAATTGCTTAGATTTATTTATTTCCTCTAATCTAGTAAATTTAAATTCAAATATTGTTGAAATGCTTTTGAAAACCCAAATTACTTTGATCAAGTTTGATTACATTGGGGTTGGACCCCTGCTGGAATGGAGATCTTATAGATTATATCTTTCAATGTGGAAATCTTTAACTATACATTATTAGCATGTTTAATACAACATTTTAAATCTTTATTTTAAATATTAAACATTTATTTTCTGTATAAATACATGTTCCATTTCTTTATGTTGGTGTTTGCAGGTTTCATCCCTCTGGGTCATGATGTAAGGTTGGCCCCTGTATCTGGTCCTCTTCCCCAGAGCAACTCACTCTCTATGACAGCAAGGCTGCCTGAGGCTTTTACTTCTTTAGCGACCCACTTTACTCCTATAGTAGTGGCTCAGGAGGATGTCGAGGAAGAGGAAGGCATAGACAGGTAAGCCACTGAATTTTACTTTATAGTGTGATGGTAACAAGTAAGCTAATTAGTTCCCGACCCCATAAATGAACAATTGCATACTAACCAATCTGACATGAAAAAGATTTGTAGTCCATAGTATAATTTTGCATTTTATAATGTGCCAAATCTTAATGTGCATTTTCTAAGAGATCTGACTACTTATTTTCATTGTGTCAAAGTGTCCCCAGTGAAATTGGAATTGAAAATGAGGTTGAGGACCTGACCACTGACACAGTACTTCATCAAGAAAGCTGGTTGCAGGGAGAGCAAGAGGATGACAATTGCTCATCCTTGTCTAGTAGCACAACTGTTTTTACCTCTTCACCTCACACCGACCTCCAAACAGCCTATCCAGTGTCAAACAGCCAGATTCTGCCAACCTGTCCTAGCGTCTCATGCTCTGCTGGCATTTACAACAACTTCCTCCTACAGCAGGACCCTCAGAGTGGCCGCCTGACACTGTTTCCTGTTCACGTAGCTGTTTCTCAGCCAATCACAGGCATAGATCTTAACCTGCAATTGAGAGCAGATTCAGAATCTGACTCAAGAACTCAAAACACTGGGCATGATATGTATCGTGTAACCAAGAATGGAGAATCTGCTCACCATTTCACATCTCCTTACCACAAGGACAGCAAAAGCAACATTCCAAATAATAGAGCTCACCTGAATATCACTGAGCCTTCTCAGAATACCAGGGTATTGAGCACTGTACAGCAGAGCCAGCCTGTCCTGCAGCAGGTCATTGGTCTTATCAGAGAGGAGTTTGCCTTTGACTGTTATCTGGATAATGGACCAGAGGAGCTGGTAATGGGTAATTGAATTATGTTTTTCTGATTAAGTCAGCCATGTCTTCATGCAAATGCTGAGAGCTTTCTTGTTTGATAATAGAGCTAATATTTCAGGGCATAGTGCTCTCTTGTGCTTTGCTGTGGAAATTAGATTAGGGCTTTAGATTCTCAAGCATAATACCTTTTTTATTGCTTTAAAGAAAATTGGCTCACATTTCTCAAGCATATTAAGCTAATTAAGGATCTATTTAATTAAGCTGTAATTACATCATTAATTTTACTATAACTACACTATGACCAAAAAAGGGTACAGTTAATTGGAGCCATTGCATATTTTATTATTTGATGTCACAGAATTAATGTATTATTATTATTATTATTATTATTATTATTATTGCTGTTTGTTGTTAATAATAATACTTATTATTTTTCATTATTATTATTATTATTATTATTATTATTATCATTTTGTTTATTTTGTTTATTTTAAATGGGATTTTAGCAATTAATTGATTCTCTTGTAACCTTGCTGTGTATATTGGTCATTTTTATATTCTCTGTTTCTAGGAGAGTACATCCTTTCTTTAACAAACCTGCACTTTGAGACCTTCTGTAGAGCAATAGTGGAGAAGTTCGGTGATCTCCACTGGGATAAAGACCTGCTACGATTGCTGCACTGTCTTGTTAATCAAGATCCCTCTTTCCTGTAAGTAGCAGGTAACTTATTGCATGTGCCAGACTTTACAAAACCACTTTTTATGTTAACTTATTTATTGTTTATTGTCTTTAAAGACAGTACTGGAATATCAGTATTTGATTCAGATCATTATGATAAAACCATTATTTTATTATTGCCAAGCCATTCAGGTCACAACCAATAGCAGACACTCACTTTTTCTGTATATCGACTTTAGAACCACTTAAATTGGTTAGCTTGGTTGTGCTCTATGAATTTTAATTTACTCCCAATGAGAATTGCAGAATACATACTTAGGATACTGAACCCTCCTCTACCCCATTCTACTCATCATTAGCATGCATACTAGAATCATTTCAAAAAGCACTTCACCCAGTCCTTATCCAAGCTAATGGGTCCCTATTTTAACACAAGAGCCTGGGCTTGGGACTAACAAGAAGACACTTGAGCTTGTTTCAAGGCTTGGAAGGGTTTGTAGAAGCCAGATGTATACATAGAGGAAGCCAGATGTATTAACAGAGGAGAGAAAGCCATGCAGTTGATGCTGTGCGTGTCTATAATTTGTTTCCAGAGGGGTCACATGAGGGAGAAGAGTTACAATGAGGGTGTGTAGCATGGAGGATAGAGCATAGTCAGACACAATAGACCCTTTCTGCTGGATGAATCACATGACACTCAGGCCCTTTTCTGTGTAGGCTTAGAGGGCTGGGATTATGAGATGATGGAGGGAGAGAAGCAGAGAGTAAAAGTCACAGTTCTGTTTCTAACTGAAACTGCAAACTCTTGTAAAGAGATTTCTAAGGATTTAGGATGGATGCCAAGAGAATACTCGAGTGGCATGTTACCTGCTTTCTAACTGGTATGTTTTGCTGTAGTTACTGGTCAATTATCTTCAACTAGCTGTTATTTGTTTCTGCTTCATTTAAAAGGAAGAATCCTAATTTCTAAACAAAACTGCAATCATAGTCATATACTGTAAATACAGGTTATTATTTGTGTTCAAATTGCTTAGGTTTGTCATTTTGTCCATTGCCAGTTTTATAAAAAGGGTGTTGTTTTTTTTCTAAAAATGTGTTAAGTCATGCTCTGCTTTATATAACTGATTGCACTGTTCTGTGGTCTGTGCCAGGTACTCTGTATGTTACATAGTTTTTTGTTGACATTTTCAATTGTTCATTGATTAGGCAATCAAATGCCCACAATTAATGTATAATGATATTCCAAGCACCTAGAGAGTCAAAGTCCTGGAAAGTTATTTGCAGCTTTAATAGTCATATTCACCCATCTTTGTTTTACACTTGAAGAAATGACCAAAAAACAGTGTTTCAAGTGATCCAGAACATCAACCACAAAAAGCTTAAAAAAAGAACACTATATACACACTTGTTAAGGTCTAGCTGATATTATATGGTTTAAAATGTGCTTTAGTTGTGATTCTTGTCATGTCTCCACCCTGTCTTGGCAGATTACCTGATTGTGTGTGTTTTGTATCAGTTCCCTACATGTGTTTTTTTTTTCTGGTCTTTGTTCTAATCCCCACTAAGGACTTTTTCTTTGATTAGCCCTAATCTACACTATGCTAAGCATATAGTTTTTCCTCTTGTCATCTCAAGCATTTTCGTGGTTGATTATTAGGCATATATATTTTACATATAGTATGTGTGTAAGTCTGAGGTATTGTTTATAGGATAAAGCAGGTATGACTAGATGTCTGATTATTATGATGTGGTGACGCCAAGAAGAGATCTTAATTGAGTCCTGATTGAAACCTTTTTGCGAAACCTTTTTGAGAAGTAGCCTTGTAAAGGAAGTGAAGACCTGACAACAGCTCTTGCAGATTGTTGGGTATCTAGCGCTGTCAAATGCCATACACCCCAGTGCCTCACCCAACCAAGGTGCCAGCCTTCATGCAAGACTTCTTTTGATTCACCAGGTTTGAGGAAGGAAGATACTTTAATTCTATTATGTGTATGTTGAGTGAATGTTTACATTAGCCTGCTTGAATTTGGTGGGCGTATCACCTGCTGGAGATTTGAAAGACCTGCACTTCACTTTTCTTTTTCTCTTCATGTTTTTTCCTTCTCTCAGAGCATCTGTTGAAGACCCTTTATCAGATCAGGAGGAAAGGTCATTGACATCACCCTTGAATGCCAAGAGGTGTGAAGTAGAGAAAGAAGGCAACACAGAATGCAGTCAGCTTGACCACAATGCAAACAAGTGCCATGTGCCAGAAGAGAGAGAACATAAAGGAACTAGACAACAAATCAAAGAAGAAACTAAAGATAAACAAGGACACATAAGAACGGGTAGAAGAGGAGAAGGAAATGCAGCTAATGAGATCAGGAACCTGCAGAAAGAGACTCAACCAATCACGAAGTGTCATTTTAATGACAGTGCAGGTAGGTGTGGCAACAGTGATATTTGTCACGACAAAGGTAAACCTAAGTAGTTTTTTTTAGCAAGAGGATGTATTTACATCTTTGTGATTTGAATTAACTGTGGAGTGACTCTATAAATGCACCAGTGTTCTGTTAGATGAACTTATAATGGATGAAATGTTTTCAGTACTGCCAGACACACACAGTAGCCTGAATGCTTCTGTCTAACTGAAAGTTTCTCTGGAAACACTTGGAGAGTGAACATTACTCTTCTTTCTCTTCCTCCCCCTCCCCTCCCCCCTGTTTTTAATAACACACTTACATGATGTTTTTTCTGTTCTTTTTGCATATCATTAATAGTATCGGCTAGATAACACCTGGATAACAACCCATCATATCGTAGTGGTACTGTACATCAAATCACAGTTTTAAACACGATAAATTTGCTGTTATTTAAGAAAGAAAATGTCTTTAGCTGCTTGGCGGTGTTCTGCAGGAAGACATTTATGTAACATTTATGAAAGGAACCTCTAGCGCAAGCGCTTTGTAACAGTAACAGGTAAAACGGTTCCTCTTCAGCCACAGGCAGTCTAAATACAGAATGTTGTGTTTTGACATTGCTTTGTAATATATTCTCTATAATAAGGTAATTGATAAGAGCAAAGTTGTTCCACAACAATAAATATAACTTTAAACTGACAAAAAGTGTCATGATATAAACAAACAATCATTGGAAATTGCAGTACTATAAGATTGACAAACACTTGTTACCTGTTTGGAAAGTATTTAGGATATCACACAAGTTAAGTTTAATTATTTTGTCACACACACTTCAACACACTAATCCAGATTAGTTTTGTTTTTTGCTCTAGTTTTGAGCGAACTCAGTATGGACGTGGCGAGCAGCAGCTGTCCAGTAGATGGAGCTGAAGTGTGTAGGTGTAGTGATGATCCTCTGTGCCAGCATTCTGAACTGGGGGAGAGTATAGACACACAGCTTTCCCTGGACTGCTCAGATACAGAAATGGATGATTCTGACTCAGTGATGTCAGACAGGACAGTGTCCTCCTGCTCAGCCTTTCAGGGCCCTCTGTGCCGCCCTACATGGGCCCTGGCTCTGTACGGAGAAGACTTCTTCAGTCAAGAAGTGGTGGAGTATGCTTACAAACTTGGCAGTCACACTGACTCACCAAGCTTGGAAGATAAATCACAGGTAGGAGCTACAGTGCAAGATGACACTGTTATGTAATAACCTGTTGTGGTTAAATGTAAAATTTTGCTTACTGGCTTTGTCTTCTGTCCTAATTTTTTTTAAATGTTTGATTAATGCTAACTGTACTAAAAGGAGCCACCATTCTTAGACCAAGAATTTTACCAGGTATGTTTTATTTAATTAAAAAAATAGTTTGCTCCAATAAAATCAATTCTTTAGATATGACCTTAGTATTATAAGGATCTGTCTTTCATATATTATTCTAAGGCCAAGATATGTTAGGCAAATTATTTATTATATTTATTTTCAGTGCTAGAATTGCTAATCAAGGTTACCAGGCATTTATACGCAATATTTGCTGTGGTCATACAATATGATCATAATATACATATGATGTGTGTGCTTAGACTGTTACTAAAAGAGCTGAGTGCTTTGATTATTATGATGAGAGCTTTGAATGGCTCACCGGTCAGACAGTAAGAACTCTACGGGAGGACAGAAGCTACAGCTGAGCTCCACACACACCTCCTGCTTCAAAGCACTAGCCATCAATGATGTTACCATAGTGAAGGGTACAGATACAGCAAAGCACTGAACCCAGATTTAGAACTCAGTAACATACCAGTACCCAGTAACATACCGGTATCTGCAAACACATCATGCTCCTTTTGTTGTCTTTTAGGATCACTGTGGATCTTTTAATGCCGGCTGTTTCTTACCCCACTCTGAGATCTCAGATTTCTGCTCAGCCTTATGGACTGAACTGTTAATTTTTATCTGTAATTTCCTGCAGGAACTTCACCAACAACTGATGATTGAGAGCAGAAATTTAAAGAAGACCAGAAACTTTTACCACAAACTAATTCAGCAACAAAGGAAAAATAAAGGTATGGCAAACTGTATCATAGAAAAGGGGCAATAATACTGTTTTGTATAATTTTTAAAACATAATGCTTTGTTGTTGTTTTTTTGCAGGTTCAGAAGCAAGGGTGATGCTCTCTAAACTGAGGGCCCAGTTTGATGAACTAAGAACTAAAGTAGAGTTCCTTGACTCTGTAAGGCAATATCTCCAGGTAGGTCCTTAAAGATTCTATGTCACATGTTTTTCATGCTGGTCACATATTGATAAAACACGTGGCCATCCAGTTCTAGTCTCTAAAATAGATAGGCTATTGAAACAATTTTGGAATTATGAAAAAACCCTGGAACAAGAGACAGATCAGATGCTGTGGTATTATTTTATGCGGTATTGTGTTTTATTTTAAAAATGGAAAACACTTATTACTCACCAACCATTTTTCTCTGTATTGAAGTTAATAATCTCTGCTTATCAGAGAAAACTCAGTGCCTGTTACAAAAGCACTGACACTGGAGACTAACTTCCATGAATGTTAAATAAATAACTTGGAAAAGAAAACTTCAGCATATCAATGATTATATATTCTGTATAGTTTAACATGTTAAATAACACATTTTAATCTTAGATTAACTCCCTATTAACTACCTATCCTATTATTATAGAACTGATTAGAGTATTAAAACGAGCACATTGACATAAGCCTGTGATTTGAATTACCACTGTAATTTTTGTCAGATTCAAGATGTTATAGAAAATTAATTAGCACTTCCTGACTAAACATATTCGAGAATTCAACAGCATGGTGGTATATTATAAACCCTGCGTAAAATGGTAGGAAATTCAGATAAACTAAACATCTAAATATTTTGGATCTAAACGTTTTCTAATTATTTTTTGAATGAGCAAGACCTCATATAACACCTGATTTGTTATGTAGCCTAATTCCATTACAAAAGTATTCCCATGTTGCATCAACACCATAATCTGTTTTGCAACTTAAATATACACCCATAGAGAAATTGCAAATTCTCCTAACTAATGACTACTGATATATATAGATGTGTTGCTGAGGCACTCTGACATTTAACCTCTTACGGGCCAGAAGTGACCACTAGGGGATGGCCCAGAAACAAGCTTCAATTCAACTTTAAAGCATCAAATCCTCCAAAAACACGAAAAAACCTATTTACCTAGTAAAATTTATACTCTCAATAATTTTTTAAGCCCACACACAAAGCACAATATGATTCCCAGCCTTCATACAATTAGAAAAAAATTTCGGACAAAACTGACCTAGGTGGCGCTAGACCGGTTTTTCCCTTACCTTTAGACGCGTCTCTTTCTTCACTGGGGTAATATATTCCAACACAAATAATCCACAAAAATCCACACAGGTCCAAGGAATTGAAATCTGTAAGCATTTTAATCCAAAACGCTCTGGTCGCGCCGCAAATATTCCGTTAGTGTTCTGAAAACTGGAAACAGAAGTGCGCCATCATCAAGTTTTGCCGCTCTAACTCCTAATTGGGATATCCAAAGTCTACGTCATATTTATAGCCCAGGTCCTAACGAATCAAATAAGCCCTCATTTGAGCCAATCGGTGCTTGTATGGCAGAGATAGACGGCTGAGAAGCCAATGGTGGCATGACCTAATTTTTGGGAACCCGCCTTTGACTGACAATTACTCCTTCCAATAGCAATGAAATGGGCTGGGACCTATACAGCCGTTTAGCCAATAAGCAGACGATTCCAACGGTATGCGACATGCCGTATGTTCTTTGACTGTGTCTGCGTGAACTGGATGCGCAGAAGAATTCTTGCGTAATCCCTGACCTTTTGTCCCTCTCACAGCTCAGGGTGTCAAGTTACAGGCCTGTTTTCACACCAGAGTGATAGAGAGAGAGTCTAGGCTTATTTATGGCTTGTCAGACTGAGCCTGCAGCCTTTTATTTCAAAGTTATATAGTAAACAAGTACACAAAAACGCTGCACCCGACGACCAGGGCCGTAGAAAAATATTCATATAAAATCCATTTTTGGGTCTTTTGACTTGAATTTTTTTTTGGTGAAAGCCAAGACATGTGGCTATGACTCTCAGTTGTTGGTTTGTCCCTAACATGTTCCAGAAAAATAAGATTAATCAGTTTATCAGAAAAACAACCCAGGCGGACAGGAAAATCTGCATTCAAACCCCTGTAACTTTGTGCCAGTAAGGCCTAGAATCAATCTAGAGAATCTCTTCTTTCAAATGAGACCAGGCTCACCCCTGTGTGTCAAAGTATGTGGGAGCTGTACCACTTTTTGTTGGACAATGGATATAGGTGGAGGTCCATAAGAGGTTTTAAGGCAGGATGTTGCCAGTACGTTTCGGAATTAGTTCTTTAGCAAGATCACTTTAATTACTTATATAAACATGATTACACAAGCCCTGTACCCTGCACTGTAGTCCAGCTCATACACTGACCATAATGATGACTTACAGTATGTCTTTGCCAGGTGTTGTATGTAGATCAATGGGGTTTGCCACTTTCTCTGCTGCCATCTCTGGCTTCTTCTGGATCTTCTACAATAGACCTTAAAGCCACTGAAGATGCAACCATATTGAGTCTGGTGTGTGAGCAGCGCAGAACAAGAGGTTGTTGTCCCGTACTGGCTGGAACACCCAAAGGCCTGATGGCTCATTTATATTCCAGGTAGAGCAGAAAATAAGTGAAGTAGTTAGAGTGTTTTTGGTTATTCCTATGTTTTCCTATTGCTTTATTAGCTCATTCAAAACCTTATACCACAAATGTTTCTTGTAGTAAAAACAACGGCATCAACATTTTCTTTCCTTTTCCTGTATACTTGACTTATTTTCGATTACAGTGTCTGCATTACCTTAATTTTTATGCCTTGTAGAAGCATTTACCTTTATCATTATGTTCATAGTATCTTATCACTTGATAATTCCCCTAAAACAACATCACATTAAAGCTCCAGGAAAAAATATGAACTATATTATAAAGCAGGTCAGACATCTTTCAGGGAGCCCTTGTGATTGACTCTTACAGTGTTTTAGGATAAAACATTGCCTGCTTTATATATATTTTCCTCTTCCTTCTCTACTTCCTTCTCTATTTATATAAATCAAATTTCCCTGATAGTCACATACAACATTACAATTATTCTGTCCACTGTCTCCTAATGGTCTACTGTAAACTGATATTGAACTACAGGAAGTTGCACAGTCCAGTACACACCCCCATACACATCAACAAAGCTGTCATGGGAAGAGTCAGTAACTTGAAGTTTCTCTGTGTACACATCACACTGAGACTATCATTAGGCCTGCCTGTCAGAGAAACTCTATTTCCTGTGGAAGCTCAAGAAGTTTAGACTGGTTCCTTTACATCCTCACCAACTTCTACCACTGTACCACAGAGAGCATCCTGACTGGTTGCATCACTGTATGGTTTGGTGGTCACTCCGCCCACAACCATAAGGCTCTCCAGAAAGCACTAAGAACAGCTGAGCACATCATAGGTAACAGAGTCATACAGGACATATGAAGAAAGCTCACAAAGCCTAATTTTTCTCAGACAGGTTCTTAAATATACTGTATTTAATTTTTGTTCCCACTGACACTGAATCATATTACTTATCCACTGTACAAAGTAAAATGACACTACTGACCTTACTATTGCAGCCCTTTGACTTGTGTACACCAAAAATCTTTTTTCTCTCATTTCCCATTTATTTTTTTGTATATTGTGTTGTATTTATATTGTACACTACACAGTCAAAAGTGGACACCTGACAGTCACACACATATTTGGTTGTTTCCCAAATGTGGAAGTACAAATTTGTCTAGAAAGACTTTGTAGGCTTAGATTACCAAACCTGTTCCAGCATGACAATGCGCCTGTGCAAAAACCAAGGACATGGTTTGCCAAGGTTGGTGTGGTGTTTGCCAAGGTTGGTGTGGACCTCAACCCCACTGAACACTTTTAAGATGAATTGTGATGTTAAGTGGGGCACTTTATTTTTATTTTTTCCCTAGTCAGAGGTTTGAAATGATGATTTATGATCTTCAGTCAAATGCAGCATAAGTGGTACCAGGACGGAAATGTTTATATCAACGTTTCTTTCCTTCTCTGACAGAAATGCTCTTGTAGAAGGATACATCCAACACTTTCTCTATACATACCGCTACTTCTGTACTCCTGAGGAATTCCTCCAGTTTCTAATGGACAAGTTTAACAGCTCTGTAGTGTAAGCATCATGACATATCAATACCTTTAATTTTGAGAAATGTTATTTAATAGTTAATTACTAACATTTGCTATCCTGCTGTCTGTTATAAAATATGCATACAGAGCCAACAAGGACTTCACTACTGACAGTGCTAAGGTGTACCATCGCACCCTGGACCTCTTAGAGTGTTGGATTGAAGACAGACGATCAGTGGATTTTACCTTCAGCTGCTCCCTTCAAACAATCCTTGACAACTTCCTCACATCTGAGGTATTTTAAGGCTGCATCAATCATCAGTTTAATGCTGAATCACAACAGCCTTTCATGGCCTTCATGATGGTTGCTAGTCTATTGTCTTTGTTAGAGAATTACCAATGCAACTGCTATTGTTTTGTGGCTGCAGGTGGCTCCAGTGGACAGTCGTGGAGAGAGTCTTCTCACCATGCTACAAAACAGTCCCAAAAAGAGGCGGGGATGTGGGGTATCAAATCGTGGTGAGAGTCCAGCCAGCGGAAGGGAGGATCTTGATGTTCAGTCAGTTCAATCCTATTGCAGGAAATCTTCTGTTGATGATGCAGCAAAAAAGGTCAGCATGATAGTCCTATCCTCATTTTCCTTTAAAAAACTCATAATGGTGCTGTCCTGTAAATAGAATTATTATTCAAATTAACAGCAATAATAATAATAATAATAATAATAATAATAATAATAATAATAATAATAATAATAATAATAATAATAATGGGGGCATGGTGGCTTAGTGGTTAGCACGTTCGCCTCACACCTCCAGGGTTGGGGGTTTGATTCCCGCCTCTGCCTTGTGTGTGGAGTTTACATGTTCTCCCTGTGTCTCGGGGGTGTCCTCCTCGGGGGTGTCCTGGTAGGTTGATTGGCATCTCTGGAAAATTGTGTGAGTGTGTGAGTGAAGGAGAGTGTGTGGGTGCCCTGCGATGGGTTGGCACTCCGTCCAGGGTGTATCCTGCCTTGATGCCTGATGACGCCTGAGATAGGCACAGGCTCCCCGTGACCCCGTAGTAATAATAATAATAATAATAATAATAATAATAATAATAATAATAATAATAATAATCTTCATCATCATCATCATCATCATCATCATCATCATCATCACCACCACCACAATACTAATAACAACAACAATCATCATCATCATAATTATAATAATAATAATAATAATAATAATAATAATAATAATAATAATAATAATAATAATGTTCTTATATAATTCGTTGTTTGCAAAGTGCTTTATTTCTACTCATATTGCCAGTTATTTCCACTTGCGTGTTTATGTGTGTTACACACAGACTTTTCAGTGGCGTATATCCCGGGTGGTGGAGCCCCAGGTGAACCAACCTAAGGAGAAGGTGTACTCAATTGCTTCAGCACTGCCCCGACCCTGCTACAGTTCTGTGCTGAGCCAGATAACCAGAGTGTCTCTGAGGAATGAAGAGAGAGTGGCATTCAGTCAGACAGAGCACAGTCCCCTGAACACAGCACTACAGCTCACACTACTCCAACAGGTACCAAGAGAGCAGGAAGCTCTTGTTTTTCCACTCATTTGTCTTTGGTCATTCTTTGTTGCTCCTGGCTATTCCCAGAGTTAGAGGAGTATTTTTTTTTCATTAGCCATATAGCCAGTACAGAAGGTTCCATTAGGAAATTGTACATTGGGGCAAAGCTGGCAACATTTTTATATGCAATGCTACAGTATTTACATATCCAAACAATGAACTGTGAAAACACATGATGGCCATTTAGTGCTATGTGCCTTCCATCAAAAGTAACTTTGTGCTATTTTATTTTTTAACATAATTTGATATCGTAATCATTTCTTTAACAATGCAGTAGGAACAAACAGAAATATTCTTCTTTTTCTGATTATACAGGGTGAGAACTTTGCAATTGATTTTTGATGATGCTCTTACAGTGAAAGTGTTGATTTTCCCATCTTATTGTTAAAATTTTAAGCTTTTGTCAGTTAGTTTTTTAAGCATAAATCTCATTGCATCTGATATATAGTTTTTACCCAAGTAGAAGAGAAACAGAGCCAACATTTTATAGAGCAATACAAGCGGCTTTTCCATCCTGAACATTATAATGACATTGTACACCACCTTGACATAATACGCATCATCGAATGAAAATATTCTTGAGCTTCTATTGAACCTTTTATCAGATAGATTCCACTGTAGATTTGGTCATAAAAACAAAATTAACATAACTATTTCTGTAAGAATATTGCTCTTCTTTCTATTTCCCTTGTTATTAATAACTCACTTGCTAACCTCAACCACTAGAGGGAGACAAGATCTCTCTCTCTCTCTCTCTCTCTCTCTCTCTCTCACTTTCTCTCTCTTTCTCTCTCGCTCTTTCTCTCTGCTCATTTCTTTATTGATTTACTTCATCAAGTAAGTGTGTTTTGTTTCATCAGCATCTGTGCCTAAATTCCTCCATCTGTTTTGTCTCTAATTTAGGAAATATTCCAAGATTGTCACCCTGTGCATTTTCTCAACACCAGAGCACAGGGAGTGAAAGAAAGGGCAGGCAGCCTCTCCAAGTGAGTCACCCTTTTAGTCACTATCTGCATATTGCTTTAGTTATAAATCTGATGGTAGCAACATGTAGACCTTGTCTTATCGCTTTATATATAGACAGACATTCAGTGATTGTGTTCTTCATTTCAAACCTGATTGTTGCATATTCTGCATATTAGAATTTATCCATCTGTCATTAACCTCACCAGACCTGTTATACACGGTTTCAAAATCAATACTCACATTAAAGAACTACAAACAAAACTAGGAACAAAAAACACAACGTGACAATCTTCGATCATGATTGTTTATGAGAGAAATGTTTGATCTGGGGTTCCAATGAGCTGTTCATGATTAGGCCAAATAGGTAAAGAAAATAAGCCAGTACTGGAACATAAGCTGTTACTGGCACTCCTGCTGTATGTGAAGAAATGTGTGAGTGTTGGATAAGAGCCAGCAGTGACATGTGGGATATGCAGTGAAGTGTGATGCAAAAATCTTGATCTAAGCTTTTCCATTTTGACTGCATGGATGTGTATTGGATATGAAGCCTCTCATTTCCAATATCACATTTAAAATTGGTTGATGTTTTACTTTAAGATTCCCTTAAGTGCAGATATTTAACATATTAGTGTCAACAAATTAGACATGAATACACCTAAACTAACATTAATAAGATAAGAGATAGATAGATCGATAGATCGATAGATAGATAGATAGATAGATAGATAGATAGATAGATAGATAGATAGATAGATAGATAGATAGATAGATGGATTATTTATTGAATTAACCAAATAAAACAACAAACATCTGCATTAAGCAGTGTTAATACCAGCCATAATTATGCTTATTTATCTTTTCTGGACAGATCTGAAGCCCCACCCGTAGAGGGCAGTAGTTTGTTTGTGGGTGATGAGTCAGGGGCCTCTGATGGGCCTCTGCAACACCTCTTGAGATATGCAGAAAGCATCAGTAACTGGGTCTCAGCTGAGATTGTCATCACAGACTCAGTGAAGGTAATACTGTAATGAGCCAATAATGAATGTGCTAAGTTTGGGCACACTGTGTGTAGATCTGAAAGTATTAAATAGTTACTCACTATACAGATTGTTGGTCTAGTTATATAACATTCAAATATTCTACCTTCATCTTTTTAGTGCATGATACTAAATCTTAAATTTTGAATATATTCTTTAGAAAGTTTTGACCCAAATGTTGTTCTCAAAATGGAGATGTTGTTGTGCTTCCTTCTAAACCGGTCTCCAACTCAACTCTGTTGTTTAACTTTCCTTAGGAACTAAACTGAATTCATGTTTTTGTCTTTTAGGTTCAAACAGCCTTGCTTGGCAAGTTTCTCTCTATTGCTAAACACTGTTATGAGGCAAGAAACTTTGCTACGGCCATGCAGATTCTTGGAGGACTGGAGAATGTGATTGTCCGACAATTACCGGTAAAATTGGACAAAAATGACAGTAATATTGCTTTTGCATTTTCTCTTTCTCAAGCTAGGAACATTATGTTTGCAATATTAAATACAATTTATATTATCTCCATATTATTGAGTCTAGCTGTAAATTCCATATATTTCATACAGTTTACATGTTTTACTGCTACACAGAAAAAACAAACCTCCAGAGCTATATGTCAGTCAATATTTGTATTATTTTAATAGTGTCAGGACAAATAGCAAATTGGTTCATTTGTAGCTTGGAGGTAAGCTATTTTATTGACTAAGTAGTGAAGCAGCATCTATAATTATACCACAGTTTATTTTTAATCCATCATATTCCTGCTTGCCAATTAGTGGGAAGCATAGTTGACTGAAGATTATAAGCTGCTAATGAGTCAACATAATTGCACATAATTTTTTCTCTGTGCAGTCTCTGGTTTGATCTAATGATGGAGAAAGGGTTTTTTATTTTTCTCTTTTCACACATGCATAGATGAGTAAAATAAATAATATTATTATTGGGTTAAGTCCTGTGTTTTTTTTTTTTTGTAATTCAATATAAGATACTAAAATATACTGTTTACTCATAAGAAAATGTGGTAACTGCTAAAATGTTAAAAAAAAACTAAACAACTGCATAATCAGGCAATTTACATTCTCAGTGACAACTTTGAATGGTAAAAAACTATATTACGTTTTGGGACTGCTTTCACTTGCAGGCTTGGAAGCAGCTATCAGCAAAGATGTCAGATGTTCTTGAGGAGATCAGAGCAGTTCAGGTAAGAGAGAGAGCTTGGGGCTAGAGATAAAGATAGCATTTATGCTGAAACAGAAATATCTGGATTAACTGGATCTGGCTAACTCAAGGCTGATCTACTTCGTGTCTGTGTTGCAGGTGTTTTTGAAGAGTGACAGTCTGTGTCTGATGGAGGGAGAGAGAGGAAGGAGGCAGCCCACGCTACCAGATGCACACATCCTGGCTATGCACATACAACAGCTTGAGATTGGTGCCTTCACTTTGACTAACGGAGCGTACAAGTGGCCCAAGTTACGGTCAGAAACTGTGGCATTATTCAGATTTACAGAGACGTTACAGAGACGCATTTATAAAGATCCCAGATAATGTGTGCTAATGTGTGTGCATTGGGATCATCTTCCTATTAATCTGTGGGCATGCTGTAGGCGATTTACAAAGAATAATTGTGCAAATTACATCATGTGCCATGTACACACACAAGAATTTTAGTAATTGAACTAACGGTAATAAAACATAATACTAATCTAATCAAGATACCTTCTTGTCTGAGAACACATTTCCACAGATAGAACTCCCACTGGCCATATTAAGGTAGAAAAAATATATAAATTAGGTTTTTGCGTGCTCTCTTGGATCTTGATAGCTGTGCTGAGATCAGAGCTTTACGGGATTTCAGGAAGATTATAACTGAAAAGAGATTAAATGTGGTGAGATACATCAAATATGCAAGATAAAAGAGTGCATCATCTTTTCACTGGATTTGTATCCATTCTTTACGTGCACCATTTAAATGCTGTCAGTCTCAGGTGTGGACATTCCAGGGGAATCCAATATGAATCCAGCTTTCCAGTTGTGCTCATTTGAGCACACAATCACCAAGACTGGACTTTCAGGCTTAGTAATGCTTCAAGGTTATAACTAAAATAACGTCATCATTTTCTAGAACAAAAATAAAATGTCCCCTCCTGACCGAAAATTGTCCTCAAAACCAGGGTTGAGCATATGACATCATGTCAGTAAAATGTCACTTAAATCAACTTATGATCACTAATGCTGCTGACTAGATAGTTGCCAGCAAATCATGTCCATGTTTTGGGCAGTATTTGGGAGACACCCTTATCCAGAGCGACTTAGATTTGATCTCAACTGAGCAAGTGAGGGCTTAGGACCTTCCTAGGGGGCCCAGCAGTGGCAGCTTGGTGGACCAGGGATTTGAACTCACCTTTCCAATTGGTAGTCCTTAAACACTAGGCTACAACATCCCCCACATCTTTCCTACTTTGTAGCTCAAATAGACAGAGCTGATATTTATGTAATTCCAAGTTCAGACTTCCCACTGACAGGTTAAGTTGGACACTGTATAAATTAAACTATTAACCACATAGCTCAAACTAACAGACCTCTAGGAAATCATGGCCCAAAGTAGTATATATATATATATATATATATATATATATATATATATATATATATATATATATATATATATATATATGCATCTGGTACACATGTACATATAAATATATATACAGTACAGACCAAAAGTTTGGACACACCACCTTTTCAACAGGACAATGACCCCAAACACACCTCCAGGCTGTGTAAAGGCTATTTGACCATGAGGGAGAGTGATGGGGTGCTGCGCCAGATGACCTGGCCTCCACAGTCACCGGACCTGAACCCAATCGAGATGGTTTGGGGTGAGCTGGACCGCAGAGTGAAGGCAAAAGGGCCAACAAGTGCTAAGCATCTCTGGGAACTCCTTCAAGACTGTTGGAAGACCATTTCAGGTCTCTTGAAGCTCATGAAGAGAATGCCAAGAGTGTGCAAAGCAGTAATCAAAGCAAAAGGTGGCTACTTTGAAGAACCTAGAATACGACATATTTTCAGTTGTTTCACACTTTTTTGTTATGTACGTATATAATTCCACATGTGTTAATTCATAGTTTTGATGCCTTCAGTGTGAATCTACAATTTTTATAGTCACGAAAATAAAGAAAACTCTTTGAATGAGAAGGTGTGTCCAAACTTTTGGTCTGTACTGTATATATATAGGCTCCACAAAGCTGAAACTTTTATCACTGTCACTACATCCATCACAAAATGTTTACAATAACACACACACGTACATTGGTAGACATCTGTGGGGATCAAAGGTCATAGAGATTCTGAGCGAGTGGTAATGACACAGCTGGTGACTGTACATGTCGCTGTGTCCAGTTGGGTTCGCACATCCTGAGTGTTCACAAGATTGTGTACACCATGCGTGAGAAGTGTGTGCAGCCAGATGGTGCATCAATAGTGATGGCCTGCTTGGGGTGATGGGTTTGTGCCAGGTACCTGAGGGGTTGGGTGTTGTTGGCAGATGCCAGGGTCTGAGAGAGTGCTTCTGAGAGTTAGACACACAGCTGGTTGTTTTACACTCAGAGTTGTCTGATGGAATGAGGACACACACTTTTCCCAAGCCAAAGGGGAAGTTCAGCTAAAGGCCTGCTGAACTGGCCTCATTTGTTATTGTGCTCTTACTTGTTTGTGTATAGTGTATGGTTTGCACTTATTCCTTCATGGCACAGCCTGGCTCATACTAATTAACTCACGTTTGACACTTTCCAAAAACAATGCCTAGCTACCTCCGCTGAACTTATTTTTTTTTTGCTCAGGTACTACGCAAACCATGAACATATATTTTGAGTTAAAAATATTATAGACTATTGAAAGGTCAAAGTTTTCTGTTTTGCCTAATACAATCAACTTTCTTTAGACTGAACATCAGTCCCATGCAAAAAGCCTTTATGACAATAACCTACTGTCCACTATGTTGGAATGTGTAAAATATAGACAATACTATTTTACAGTATACATACAAAATTGTTTCCTCTTTTCCTACATTCATTCATTCATTATTCATATTTGGAAAGCACTTGATCCTTGTCAGGGTTTTAGTTGATACAATAGTAGGAACACAAGGCTTAAGGTTAAAATACATTCTGGATGGGATGCTAGTCCGTCAGAAAACACCATGCAAACACACATTCACACAGTTATTGACACTAGTGTAGCTAATCCTTTTGGGAAGTGGGACGGAACTGATAAACCTTAAGGAAACATGAAACATGAGATGCTCTCTCTGTTCAAGTAATATGCAGTTTGATTAGTCTTGGTTTTGGGATACTGTGCCATACAGTACTGTACTGCCTGAGGAAAAATGCTAATACACATGTCCTCTCTGTTTCATTCAAAATATATTTATTATGTGCTAGTAAACAGTTATACAACACACTGTACAATATATTCAACACATGAAGATATTGGTCTTGGGGAAGCATCAAACTGTTGTTATGCCCCTTTAGCTACATCCTAAGACTGAATATTATCACATATTTTATCAGTTAGTGCAACCCAATAATTAATAGATAGTTTTAAAAACAACATTGATTTCTGCACATGCCTAACATATGCATAAACTTCTACACTCAATATGGATCTAAATAAACATCTGGATTTCTTTAAATCTGCTTTGTTACAATGCCTGTAAGTGCTATACTATAAAAAGACTCACCATCACATTTCTTCTTTCCCTTTTCTTTCTCTGCAGGAGTATAGCACGTGTGGTAAGTCAGGTTCATGCTTTCCAGGAGCACATGTATACATACACTCCTGAACTAGAGCTTCAGTCATATCTTCAAGCTCGTATCAGCCGTCTGGGAGTATTTGATGTATCACTACTTGCCGCTGACAATGACGCCAACTTTAACCAGCCTGCTGCAGAGCGGCACACACGCCGGATTCAGGACACACTGCGCAGGGTCAAGGCCTCTTTTCAGTGATCCAACAGCTCTCGTGTTCTGTGCAGAAATTAATACACATGGTTATTAGACGCTTCAAAAACTTTGTAATCAAGTACAAGGCTGTGTGTATTAGAGGAATGGGAACTCTGAGAATCTTTACTCAGCTGTTTTAGTGTGTACAGTTCAAGGAAGTATCCATTTTTTATTTAATTTTTTTAAGGAGGTCAAAGTTTTTCCATTTTTTTGTGCACATTTATGGTGAAAACAACCAATAATCAAAACAAACAATAATTTTATCTTACTTCCCTGTACCGAAGTACTGAGGGGATCAGCAAACGTTTTTGAAGAACAGGGTTTTCATTCTGCAGATGTAGTGGTTTGATAAAAGCATCTGAAAAATCCTTAAATAATTCTTTATATTCTAAAACATGTGCCAATTATTCAATTTACTACTGCAGTAACAGGAATGGAAATATCTATAATAAACAGCCATGGCTTAATTCTATTAAAGTACATGTTAAGAACTGCACACACAGCGTAGCTCAGTTACAGCAAAGCATGGTAGCTATGCTCAGATGTAAAATTATAAGAGGGTTATTTTAAGTAGGCTTATTCTAATTTAGAAGTACAAACCTAAAGCTTTTTTTTTTGTACTGGTTATATTTTTCTGCATATATTGTATTTTCTATATCTGTCAAGCAGTCACATAATTCAGCTTTCTAAATTAGAGTATATGGCTATTATTGTTATTATTAGGCTGTTGGACCGTGTGTGTGTGTGTGTGTGTGTGTGTGTGTGTGTGTGTGTGTGTGTGTGTGTGTGTGTGTGTGTGTGTGTGTGTGTGTGTGTGTGTGTGTGTGTGTCCACCCCTCATCCCGAGGTGAGGAAACAGGCGCTCCTGGAGGTCGATGCTTCTCTGTAGTCGCCACTTCAAAGCGCTTCAGATAAACACACTTAATTGGGAGGCGAAGAGCTCCGACCTCTCTAAGCACAGATCTGAGATAAAGGAAGCAACTACCATGCTGTTATCATCCTCACTAGAGCTAAACGATCCCTTTAGGAACACATTGTTAGCCGGCGGCGGCTTGAGCGCTCAAAGGGATTAAACTACTCTTGAGTGAGTCAACACATACAGTGAGATATAACCTGATGAGTGGGATTAACATTGCGTTCACATTGTCTGTGTGCCAATGCATTTAACATTCCATCTCTTACTAATACGTCTTACTTTCGCAGTGTATGTTAAATCGAATGAAACATGAATATACATTTAAATAAACTTGCAATAAGAGGATGGAGAGTTTCTGCGTGTTTCCTTGCTTTATATTGCATCCTAACGACAGAGGTTTCTGGATCGCTTTAGGACTTGTCTGCATTATTAGTATTGAAGAGTGTATTGTTTGGGCAGTTTGCATGTGAAATAAAGCTCCATCAGCTCTTACTGTGCTGCTACTGTAATCCGTTTGATGTTCTCTGTCCAAACGGCGGCGGCGCCAGCGGCTCTCCGGGAGACCAGAGACGTGTTACTGCAAAGCCATTTGAACTCTATTGTCATTTCTATTGTGTCCTTCACAAAAAGGAAGGTGTGCTCAGGAAAACGAGAAACTCAATACCGAAACCGTCTGAGAGATTGACTAGCAGATAGATACATGACTGTCAGTCAAATTTAAATGTAATCTTTGCATTTACACTTTCAGTCACTTTGCAGCTGAGACAGAATTATCTAGGTATAAACTGTAGTCTGTCTAAATCACAACAGGATAAAAGACTCAGCACGGGCTTTCTGACATGACCTCATCAATGCTCTTGCCAGTATTTCATAATGTTTAATATAATACGTTCAGATTGTTGAATATAATCTATTCCAATAATACGAGCTCATATTAGATCTACTGTACGAGTTTGCCATCTCCAAATATTATTATATATATCATTTACAAATATCTATATCATGTAAAAGTGAGATATGTAAATGCCTAAAGGTCTTTTACAACAACATGTGTGTGTGCTTTAGATAAAAGAAACTAATAAAAACCTACAAAACACCAACCCTCTTGGCTATAACTTTACTTTGAACTGAAATACAATAATTAAATACTTCAGAATTGTTTGCATCGAACTGTCTTACAAACACTCAGCCCTGGCCTATGTATTGTCCATTTTTCTTGGAACAATACGTTTACATACGTTTTATTCCTGTGTATAGGCTGATACTGATAAACAATAGGAATACTGTTAATCAGAAATGTAGTCCTATGGGTTATATGCCTTATTCTCAGCCAGCTGTTGGATTAGTGTAAAGGAGAAGCAGACAGCTGATGTCTCTAGAGATGTTCTCACAGACTCAGTGGCGCCAGGTTTTCACACAATCACAGGAAATGTAAAGACTTCAATAACGACCCATTAGCCCTAATGATTGCGAGTCGAGTAGGCGTTAAAAACATACATGCATATGCTAATGCAGCCTAGTGTCAAGGGGTGTATATATACCGAGGTTTCCCTCCAGGCCGCCGCAACACTCTTGAGACTTTCACTGGATACACTTGGAACACCTCGAGCTCAAACATGGTGAAAATCTTTTCCGTGGACTGGCTTGCCAAGAGCTACCATGACTCCAAACAGGACCCTGAAACAGTGGAAACTTCTCAGGCTCCGTTAAGGCGACACGTGCCTTGTCTGGTCCAGCCACGACCTCCGACATCTTACGACAAGGTTTACATTCAGCCTAAGTTGAAAGGTAGCCGGATTGAGGAGTACACAAGCACAGAGGAACAGAAGGACAAGGAAGGCATCGTGTTTACGCACTCAGCTCAACGGAACTGCACCTCTCCAAGCTGTAAGTATCTCCACTATCTTCTTTTGTACTTGTATCTGACTGTGAAAGTTACTGAAAACGGATTATAGGGTGCAAATCAATAACCGGATGTGCTTTTATTTTATTCAGCTTCAGAGAACAGTGGTTACTCTTCTGGGTATGAGAGCGAGGCCGCTACGTCCGAGTGCCCCACCATTGAAGACGGAAGTGAGGGAGAGAGAGATGGAGGCGCCCAACGCCGAATCAGGACCAAATTCACTCCTGAGCAAATTGAAAAGTTGGAGAAAATTTTCAGCAAACACAAATACCTGGATGCGAGGGAGAGGGTTAAAACCGCAAAGAAACTCAACCTATCCGAAACTCAGGTAAGATCTTCAATTGCATCGTTAACTATCTTGTCCCTCACTGAAACTCCCATGATTGCTGAAACTCTACGCCCATGTCTCTAAACACATTTTTTTTTAAATCTGATGCAGGTACGCACTTGGTTTCAAAATCGCAGAATGAAACTGAAACGTGAGGTTCAGGAGTTGAGGGCTGAATATTCGCTCCCAGCTTTGCCTCACGTCCTCTTCCCACCGGTTCCTTCACTTCCTTTCCACTTCTCCGGACAGAGCGTGACCTTCCCCGCAACTTCGCACGTGCAGAACCCACGCGTGATCCCAGCTATCCCTGTTCACCACCGCGCTATCCCGCACCAGCAGATCATTCATCACCAAAGCCACCACATGATCCCTATACAACATTACTACTAGGCTTCACAAAATACCATAGAGAATATGTGGACACTTAACTTTTTTTTTTTTTAATTGACGTGCAATATACATGATGTACAGTTTTGTATAAAGAATTGTCTAGACATTTGTAAAGAATTTATGAGGAAAAAACTTTTATTTATTGAGAAGATATTAAATATATTTGATTTTAAAATGGCTGTCATTTGTTGTACCTATTACAATCATATTTTCATAAAGACAATAATCCAAGAAATTGAAATCCACTGAAACTTTGGAAAAGGGTATTCTATCATTTGTGGGTATTCATCCACAAGTGGACACATACAATTATGTATTTTAATTCATTTCAAAGTCAAAATGTGAGGATTGTCTATAAAAATGCACCTGCTTAACTGTTCAGAGGCATGTAGGTTCAACACCCGGGTGTTTAAAAATCCCTCTGTGGCTAATGTTAAAGGTTAAATTATCCCAACAGAGGCATATAATGCAATTTAATAGTTTAGTGCTTAATATAAGCAGAGTTCAGCATTATATGCTACTATAAATTAGGATGTCAGTCATATCGGTCTCGTGCCCTTATCAGCAGAGACCATTCTCCTTTGAGTTGATTATATTGCTTCTGGGCTTTGGGGCCTAGAAAGAGGATCTTTGTGCTAACTGATAATCTCACTTCACAAGCACTTCAAATAGCATGACACTTGATTAGAAACCCAGATGCTGATACATGATGATTCAGTCTAACTTTTCATTTGTCCAGTGTATCTAATCAGTCTAATCAGTACAGTGATTTAGAA
The DNA here is from genome assembly GCF_022655615.1 of Tachysurus fulvidraco. Classification (NCBI taxonomy): domain Eukaryota; kingdom Metazoa; phylum Chordata; class Actinopteri; order Siluriformes; family Bagridae; genus Tachysurus; species Tachysurus fulvidraco. Next base: position 20,035,661 of record NC_062521.1, read on the forward strand.
ATTTTGAGATTTTGAAAGAGGTTAAAAATAAATATACTCATATGCTTGTGTGAAGGTGGTATACATATAAATTTAATATGTCTTCTATGTCAGAATAAAGGACGTTAAAATGTTTGGGTATCTTAAACATATGTAATATAAGGCACAGCATTTACAAACAATACAAAATATCACAAGGAAGACTATAAAAATACTAATGAATAAGGTCGAAATGGTAAAACTTCAAAGAAAATACAAACAAGTATAAACAACTGAGTGCATGTTGTAACTGTTGCATCACAGAGTTTTTTTTTCCCAGATAGGCTAGCAAGACAGAAGTGGACTGTCGAATGAGATTTCACATTTTGAGCATTGTCTTTCATACCCACCCACACACACACGCGGGTGAATTTCGTGTACGGGGCTTGTTTAAATTTTTGCGCCTTATGCAGCAGTGAGAGAGAGTGTGTGTGTGTGTGTGTGTGTGTGTGTGTGTGTGTGTGTGTGTGTGTGTGTGTGTGTGTGTGTGTGTGTGTGTGTGTGTGTGTGTGTGTGTGTGAGAGAGAGAGAGAGAGAGAGAGAGAGAGAGAGAGAGAGAGAGCGCAAATCCGCGCTGATCCCACACTGCGCTTTCATATGCAGCTCACCTAATTCTGTTTGTCTCTGCAGCCGCACTTCAAAAGCGACCTAACGAGTAGATCATGGCCTACAATTAGTCCTAATTAAGCCTACCATTGATGAGTCTACACTCTTGACAAAAGCCTAAGGGACTGGCTCCATTAAGTCTGGAGTCTGTGTGCTATTCAAGGCTCGATCCCCAGAAGATACTTGATTACCATTTAGTATTTGATCACTCGCTAATGTAATTAAATGGATAAAAAGTGGTAGATATAGTTGGTTAACTCACAGCTGACCTCTTCAACCACAAAATGTTAATTTATTCAAAATCTATGAATCGAAAAGTTAAATTTACATCAATGGGAAGCGTAAAGCGTTGATGTGAATCATGTGCGCTTTTCCAATACACCAAATCGAATCAATTTTAATCCAGGTGTGACTGCAATAAAAGACTGTAATAAGAATCAATAATCGCAATTTTATAGGATTATCAATAGCACACTATATGTCTTAAAAAAATCTCCTAATGTATTCTTAGTGAAAGAAATCAAAGTCTGTAGTCAGTGGTTTCAACTTTTCAGACTGGTCAGTTAAGTAGGAGGCCTGAGGGAACTGGTGGAACAATATGGAGTTATAAGGCGCCAGAACCTACTTCAGAGTCTTCTGTCAATAGACATCAAACAGGACTGTCTCACCTTTGCTTTGCTTTGGTGTTTCACTATCAAGCCCGATTTGGTGACAGAACAATAAGGCTAAAAGTGAGCCCAAGGCAGACAAGTGGGCTCTGTATGCAAGTGATAACATCCAACAGATGATCAATTAGTTTAAATAAATTCTAGAATGTAACTTTTATTAAAACAAGCATAAATATAAATGCATATATATAACATTACAACAAGCATAAATATAAATGTATGCACAAATATAAATGTAAATATATGTATACATAGAATAGAATATATACATACCGGTATATATATATATATATATATATATATATATATATATATATATATATATATATATATATATAGAGAGAGAGAGAGAGAGAGAGAGAGAGAGAGAGATTTTATAAAATCACTGAACATTTAAGCAAAAGTTACTACGCTCTGTTTAGTGTACCGAGGTTTGTGCGGTGGTATGCAGTGTGATATTCCACATAGGCTAAATTCCAATTCAATTCAACTTTGTAATTTACCTCTTCTGTATGATGTTTGCGAACAAACAGGATAACGCAAAAATCGTTCTGTCACTTTAGTGCTCTAAAATGGCCACAGTTTTCTGAAGAACTGCCTTATTTCTTAGACTGAGATTTTGTCTTATGTGATTATATCAGTTTGCTCTCAACATCACTGATTATTCAATTTTCTAAGTCTCTAGTCTCTAGCATCACATGAGCCAATTGCCGATAAGCGCATCAGTACTCAGACACAGTGGCGCCTGGATATAACAAGTGTAGCCGACGTGTGAAAAACTGCAATTGCGACATCTATTAACTTCTATTAAACGCCCATCAAACACTTATCGTTCCCACGAGATCCCTATGCTTATGCAAATAATGTGTAGCACCTCCTACATATAGTCCTAGTCCTGGCACAATAGGTCAGTGCTGCTGATCAAATACAATCATTTTTACTCCACTGTCTGTCAAGAGGAACTACAATATGGCCAAGAACTTTTCGGTAGCATGGCTATCGCAGAGCTCTCAGCCCGACTGCGGCTCCGGGTTAGAGGCCGCTCTGGTGCACGGCCCGAGGTCTCCCACAGTCCAAACCAAACATGCTTCTTATATAGGGAGCCTACGTTCTGATGGGAATGTCAAGGATGTTACCAAGATGCCATTTTCACCAACAAGTAAGCATAGCAATAATAACACTAAAGTGAATGGTCATCTATGTATTCCAGGAAATATTCCATGGGTGTTTTTTCGTGTTGTCATTAACATTATCCCTTCTGTTTCAGATAGCTGTGGTTACACTTCCGGTTCGGAGAGTGAGGTCGGTGATGACAGCGAGGTAGAATTGGGACCAAACCGTCGGATCAGAACAAAATTCACTTCCTGCCAGATCGCTCGGCTGGAGAAAACCTTTCACAAGCACAAATACCTCGGGGCAACACAGAGAAGAAAAATTGCAGAAAAGCTGCATTTGTCTGAAACTCAGGTAAGGCCTAGTTACCATAAACCCTTACATTCAGCTATCGCTTTATTGGGTAGTATATAAGCGCAACTCATTTACCTGTTTATACTCTCATAATGAGAGGTCAGGCTGTATATCTTTGGTTGGAGAACTCTTCTCAACAACATAGTTATATTATTATATTATTGTTTTTTAGAAAAAAATCCAGCTGATCTAATGACCGTTCTCATAGACTATTCTGAATTGTTCTCATCAAAATATTTATATTATTGTCTTAAAAAAAGTCCAGCATTGCTTCACCCAGTGTCACTACTGTGATGAAAGTGGCCCACCATCCAAATAACAACTGGGCAGCGGTTATACCATGGTAGTCCTTTTCACTTTCCAATAAGACAGCGGTCCAGTGACAAATTTTATTAAGTACCAATACTTGCACACATGATAGGTGCTCTTGTTAAAATAGCCAGTGAGTGTGTAGTTATTTGACTCCATTCTTACATGAATTCTCTATCGCTCTCTTTAACTATAGGTGAAAACGTGGTTTCAGAACAGAAGGATGAAGCTGAAACGTGAGGCACAGGACACCCGGGTGGAGTATTATACCCCGGCACTGCTTGCTCCTCTGATTTTGCCACCGCCGCCGTTTCAGCACCATGCGCTGGCTGGACAGCGACTCACACTCTCGCCTGCCGCCGTGTTCCCGCACTTTACACCGCAACTCACCCGCACAGTGTCTCTGCACCAGCAAACAGCACACAGAGCCATGATACACCCGACACTCCTCTCCTCCTGTTACTACTGACCAAACACTCGATTGAAGGATTTCAGATCTCTGACACCTCTAACACTGATTTACACGGTTTTGTTCTTATAGTAGCTACAGCGATATTGTTGCACAAGTTATAGCATAAGTTTATATAACATTAATTTGATGTAAAAATATAAGCTAATCACGTACAGTGTAGATTAATATTTGAATGGTCTTAATGTTTGATGGTTCTTAAAGATAATCGTGTATATAAATAAGCACTGTATATGTAAATAAATAAGATGCTTCTTTATGTGAAAATAAAATTTCTCAATTTGAAAGTATTTTACACATTTCTGTTGGATTTTTGAGACTTTTACAGTTGTGTTTTTACATCAAGGTAGTATGCAATAAATCATACTATTTAAATGACTTTGGAATAAGTGATATAAAGCACAATTATATGAATATGTCAACAGGAAATAACCAGCAAAGGTCAAAAAGGCTTTATTCATTTTGTCCATACTACATTATTCTAAATAATAGACCTTGCCAAAAAATGACCTAAGGTAATTACTGAATGCTCTATGTGAGTAGAGGCGCATAGAGAAATGGGTGGAGGAAGTAGGTCTTTCGTATATAGAACACCCAAATAATGGTTTGCAAACATGGCCGCGTGGTATGCATAATCAAATGTTGATCTTTCATGAACATGTATGCAGTATGTATTTTCCACAGAACGCTTTTTAATAGATATACATACTTCACATCACAATTTTAGCACTTTTGTGATTTAGTTTTAATACTCCAGATCTGGTGTTGACTAGTCTTGGAGCTGGCCCGCCTGTCCGTCTCAGCAGGTTTTCGCACCTTGCGCTCCTCTGTTTGTGCGCTCCTGTTGGTAAATACACTCAGGCGAACATCCAGCGGCGCGGCGCGTCGTTTGCATCCCCAAGGACACATCAAAGCAACTGTAACGGCCACATCATTGCGATACATTGAGCTCTGTTGTGTTTCAATCGTTAAGATTCACACCCACTGGACAGGCGCTAAACTGTGGCGCCATAAAGTCTGCCGACAGCGTATTAGCGCGCACCTTCACCACTCACCAATATCCGCTGTACACTGACTACCAACCAGCAGAATGGAAGGAAGTCATCCGTCTCAGGTCTGGGATACAACGTACCTTCACATTTTGTTACACAAAATACATGTTGTGAAATATTGTCAGTGCTTTCATGTTGCATTTACAAAATATAAACGAGTAGGCTTATATATTATATATCAAATTATTTCATTAGAATGGCAGAATGTTCGGATCCATTTTTACTTACCGTTAAGCTATTTCATTAGTTTCAATGTATCAATATTAATCTATGGTAAGAAGACACTAGACAAGCATACTGTATTTATGGGCTATACATTAGGCCTACATAGAAAATAGGATATAAAAAGATTAACTTCATATACCTGTCACTTTGCAAGACCTGATTCACAGCATTTTTTTCAACCATACCTCAACCACATTTACATTTATTTATCCGTTCATTTTCAGTAACCACGTTATCCTATTCAGTCTAAAAGTATAGATTTTGTGCCAATCCTGGAATACTTGAAGCAAATTTCACCCTGGATATGATGCCAAGCCATCATCCCCACAAACACATTTGCACCATGTCAAATTGTATGGTTTATTTTAAATTGTTGAAAGGAAACAGGAGAAAAAGGAGAATCCAGGTGAAACTCACAGCAACACAGGGAGAACATATGAAACCACACAGGCAGCAACCTTATCAAGATCAAACTCAGTACCCTGTAAGGCTTCAGTGTTAACCCACTGCACCAATACTGTATGCTGCCCCAAGATAGCAAGTTAAGGATACAAATACAAATAAGGATAAAATATTAAAGCATTGTAAAATCTATAAACCTATATAATCTATATGAAAGCATTGTAAAATCTATAAAATCTATAAACCAACTGACTCCACTCTTATGTCAGACAACCAGAGTGTTCGATTGTCCTTTTATTTACATGCCAAAACAATGCTACATATAATTATAGCTTAACTTAAATCTTAAAGATAAGTTTTGTTTGTCTGGAGGTGCCATACTGGTGCCTGAATTTGGATGTGCTGCAAATAGTGCTTTCAACAGCATTTAACTATAGTGTTTATCATGTAGATATTTGGAAACCCACCTTTATTTTGCTCCTAACAGTGAAAACATACCTCCTTCCTGTATAATATGATGACAGAGAGAGATAGAGAGAGAAACTTAACCAAATGTGTGAGTGTATAATTTACTAACTAAAGCTAAGATAATAGGCAATAATGAAGCTTCCATCTTGGGTTGTGCATCAAATAATGGCTGTCTAGGCTCTCATTCTGCTCAACCAACCATACACATTTAAAAAGGTCTAGCACCAATTGAAAGGCATGAGAGAACACAGTGCCATGATTGCTCTACCTCTAAGCTTTAGTGCATGTTGAATTACCTATCAAGTCATTTGCTTTTCCCTTTTGTGTATGGTACAATAGGTTACTTAACCAGCAGATATAAATCTTTGTTTTGTGTAGTTGTCACCACAGGGAGGCACTGTGTGCTTTTAAAACATGCCGTAATGGATTTTTAACAGCCATGTTCACATTGCTGGAGTCCTAGGTATATAGGGCATGAAACTTGGACACTCAAGGCATCTCTTTCACACAATGGGAAAATTAACATGCACCAAGCCTCTGGACGATTGTTGCTGATTTGATCAGTTGAAAGTTTATGTAAGGACATGATGATGTGATGAGCATCATGTGCAAATTATAGCAGGCTGGATATCAACAGCAGAGAAAAAACTGGAAAGACACTGGGAAGAACAATCTCATTTTCACTGTCTTGATTCATTTGCCAGTTAATTGCATCCTCTTCTAATGTTATACATTTCTCTTTCATGAGCATGTATGCAGTATGTGTATTCCACCGAATGCTTTTTAATAGATACACATACCTGTAAGACTGTGACAAATGGAACCGTGAATTCTGCTGTCTACCAAAAAATTCTGAAGGACAATGTGCGGCCATCTCTTTGTGACCTCAAGCTGAAGCGAACTTGGGTTCTGCAGCAGGACAATGATCCAAAACACACCAGCAAGTCCACCTCTGAATGTCTGAAGAAAAACAAAATGAAGACTTAGGAGTGGTCTAATCAGTCAGAGTGGTCTAAGTCTTGACCTGAATCCTATTGAGATGCTGTGGCATGACCTTAAAAAGGTGGTTCATGCTCGAAAAACCACCAGTGTGGCTGAATTACAATTCTGTAAAGATGAGCGGACCAGAATTCCTCCACAGCGATGTAACAGACTCATTGCAAGTTATCACAAACGCTTGATTGCCGTTTTTGCTGCTAAGGGTGGCTCAACCAGTTTTAGGGGCAATCACTTTTTTACACAGGGCCATGTGGATTTGGATTTGGATTTTTCCCTTAATAATAAAAAACATTTGAAAACTGCATGTTGTGTTTACTTGTATTATCTTTGACTAATATTTAAATTTGATTGATCTGAAACATTTAGTGTGACACAAAAATACATAATCAATGAAAGGGGCAAACATTTTTTCACACCACTGTATATCACGGGAATTTACAAATAGTCAGTTCATTAAGTTTTCACAAATCCATTTGAGTTTGCGTTTTTATCCCATCGACCGATGTTTCGCTCGAGCCTCTAGCTTTTTTCTTTTTAAGCATTGAAAAAGAAAGCCTGTTGACTGTCTCTCTCTTCCACTAACTCTAGCCATGCCACTCTACACACGCCATCGATCATAGCAACCTGCTCCATATTTGATGAGGATGGCCGTGGTGTAAATATTTCTCTTTTCTCATACTACCTCAGTAATGAGCACTTCAGGGACAGTAGAACAGTGAGTGGGCACTCGTTGGATTTGATTCAATATAATGATACCCCAGGCCTGTATCCCTCAGTACATGCATCACATTATTGTCTGTTTCCAGTTCTGCTTTGAGTCTTTTATACTCCCAAATACTTCAGAGGACAGGAGAGAGAGAGAGAGAGAGAGAGAGAGAGAGAGAGAGAGAGAGAGAGAGAGAGAGAGAGAGAGAGAGAGAGAGAGAGAGAGAGAGGATATATATATTATATGTAAAACATTGGTTATGTATATGAAATTTATTTTAAAACAAGTTAACCTTCCTAGAATACTACTTACAGGGAATTATCTATTATGTAATGGTTTTGTAAATTCACGGTTTTTATTTAACTTTAATGTTGTGATGAATTGTGATCAATAAAACTATAAATGCTATTCAATCAACCTGTCAAACCCAGTGTCACAATCAGTGTACACAATATACACAAATAGTGTACACAATATACTGAAATAGTGTACACAATATACTGAAATAGTGTACACAAATAATAGAATGTGTGAACAGAGTAAAACAAAACAACATTGTTTTACTTAATAAAATAAAAAAGAAACCTTTCTTGCAAGGGTTATCAAGGGAGTGAAAAATTTAACACAGACACATTTAGGAATGCTTTTCAATTCAGTTTCTTTATTAAATTACAGGCAGGCGGCACATTGCTTACTGACTTTCAATTCTCACTCTGCACTTCACAAGATCACACCATCACTGTTTCTTCACAGCATCCCATGTAGCAAATAAAAACAATCACACTGCTAAGAGTTATATACTACTTTTGAAGAGAGTGGCAGATCATGAACGCATTTTATAAAAAGCATGTTTGCCTAAGCTTTTTCTCTGTAGATGAGGTTTTGTAGAACCATCCTGTGGAACACCTCTGCAGCCCCATTTTCCCATGCCCTATGCCTCTTTAATGCTACGTCTCAAAGAGGTATATGCATAGGAAAAAGGAACAACGAGCAAAGAAAACAGGGGTCAACTCAGCAGATGTCACCCTGGGGAGACGGAGACAGAAAGTAAAAAAAAAAACAAGTTAAAGTTATGCATAAGCACAAGATCAAATCCATACAGGATTAACATCATTGAGAGAACTTTAATCTTTGTGATTAACTTGGAAAAAGATTTATTCCCAGAGACATGCCTAAGTTCCACATTGTTAATTTAACAAACAAAAATTCAACTGCTGATTTGAGACGTCAAATACATGGAGATTAATATTAAATCCCTCTTATTCATTAAAAAGTGTAAAACCTAGCATCATTAACTCTGCACAATACAGAACAACATTTTTAGTCTAACACAAGTTATTGCTTAAAAACATTAAAAAAGTCAGAAAGAGCTTACCCAGTCCAGCGCCAGGCCGATTTTCTCCCAGGAAACTCATTCCCTTGGGAATTTATTCCTTCTCAGAGACCTTGAAGATGTTTAAGCAAGACAGAGTAACTTTTATTCACTGGTTCTCCTCCTCCTCCTCCTCCTCTTCCTCCTCCCCCTCCTTCTCTTTCTGGGACTCCACAAGCACCTGCACTCACTAGAGTCAGATACACACTCCACTCAAAACAACTTGCTGTAAACAACGTCTGTTAAAGGCATGCCGATGCCAAAGTGCATTGGCTGGTGCTGGTGCCAACTCCTGTGCATGCTGAAGGCTCATTCCCTGAGCAGATGATGTGCTATCTAAGGTGTGGACGTCACAGGGGCAGAGAACTCGAGATAGGAGGTTGAGGGTTTGGGACGCTGTGTTCTCTGTTGCCTGAAAAGTATGTTATCTCTCAGGGTCTCGCACTCTCCCAGACAAGAGACAATCCATGCCCCCATGCTTCAGCAAGCTCAAGGTCTCAGGCAAGGCCTCTTAGATCAGGATGAACACACACACACACACACACACACACACACACACACACACACACACACACACACACACACACACACACACACACACACACACACACACACACACACACACACACACACACACTAAACATACAGGCATGTCAAGGTTATCAGTGAGACCCAGAGAGAAATAATTCAATTTAGCACTTTCATCTGTTTTTTTTTTTTCTTCAGTCCCAAGTTCTATAAGTTGAGAGGCATGTTAATAGTTTTTTTTCATAACACTTAAATAAAGAATTTAGACTCGGAGTTGAGGTTAAGGACAGATCGAGTTATAAAAACAGTCGGTTTAATTAAAAAGTGTCTGAATGAATTTGACCTACTACACTATATCGACAAAAAAATCTGGACCCCTCTAAATTCTTGGGTTTAGGTGATTCAGAAAACCCTATTGCAAAGAGTTGCATAAAATCAGGCATATAGTCAGACAATCTCGATAAACCAACACTGGCAGTAGAATGGGTCATACTGAACAGCTAGACTTTAAATGTGGTTCAGTCACAAGAAGCCACCTTTACCACAAATCAGTTTGTAAAACATCTGTCAAACATCGGCCCTGGAAATCAATATAACTGCAATTATTGCAAAATAGAAACATTTAGGGGCAACAACAACTCAGCCTCAAAGCTGTAAACCATGCAAACTCACTGAACTGAGCCAACAAGTGTATAACACATAAAAATCGCTTATCCTCTCCTGCATAACTCACTGCAGCCTTCCAAACTGCCTCTATAAGTAACTTAAGCACAAGAATATTTCTTTGAGAGCTTCATGAAATAGGTTTCCATGGCTGAGCAGCTGCACCCAAAGATTGTTGTGTATAACGCCAAGCAGCAGCTGGAGGGATGTAAAGCACGGTATCACCGGACTCTGATGCACTGGAAACATGTTCTGTAGAGTGATAAATCATGCTTCTCTATCTGGCAGTATGATTGATGAATCTGGGTTTGGTGCATACCAGGAGAACACTTCTGACCGTGGTGCACAGTGGCCAATAGTCAAATTTGGTAGATGTGGGATAATGGTCTGGGGCTGTTTTTTTTTTTTTTTTTTTTATAGTTTAAGCTCTTTGTACTAGTGAAAGGTTATGTTAATGCTACAGCATACAAAGGCTGCTTAGACAATTGAGCATTTAAAAAAATTGTGGCAACAGTCGAGGATAGCCAGTTCCTATTCCAGCATGACTCTGGCCTTGTGTACAAAGAAATGGTTTGAAGAGATACTTGAGAGGAACGTCAGTGGAACTTGAGAGAGTGGTCTGCACAGAGCCTGGACTTCAATACCACTGAGCACCTTAGAGAACATTGAATTAATTAAAAGTATTGAATGTGAGTCAAAACTTTACATTCAGCCTCTGTGCCAAACCTCACAAATGCTCTTTATACTGAACAGGCAAAAAGACACACAGACACACTCTGAAAGTTAGTGGAAAGCCTTTCCAGGAAAGTGAAGGCTGTTAAAACTGCAAGAAGCTGGTGGGTTTGTGGGTGAAAAATGTATTAATGTACATGCTGTTGGAATAAAGAATAAGAAGCCTTTATTTGTCACACATACATTACAACACAGTGAAATTCTTTTCTTTACATATCACAGCTTGTTGGGAGAGTGCAGGGTCAGCCATAATACATTGCCCAGGAGCCTAGAGGGTTATAGGCCCTACTCAAGGGCCCAACAGAAACAGCTTGGTGTTGATGGGGCTTGAGCACCTGACCTTCTGGTACTGAAATAAATTAAAACCAATATCTAATAAGTTCATATAACTGATGGTCAGGTGTCCAGATTTCTTTGGCTACGTAGTGTATATGTAGGTGATGTGAAATGTCTCAAGTTTTTTTTTTTTCTTGGGAAAGATACTTATGCTATTTATCATTACATTAATACGATATACTATGAATACATTTTTGTAAAGCCACTTCATTTTACAAGGTCATTATTAACCACTTAAAAACTTCTACTTTTTACTTCATTTATGTAACCTGTAAATCAGATTTTAATAAAAGAATATGTGGACAGGAAAATGTATTAAATCTTCAGACCTGAGAAAAAAATGGAAAGCCATAAATGACTCAGAGACGCAAGTACACTATTGCTGTAGTTTGGTTATTATGAGTTCACCTGCTCTTGACTGCTGCTTGCTTGGCTGACTTTGATTTGATTTCAGGCATCAAATTAAGCATTTGCTACCAACATTGCTTTTTTCATATTTCTAACTTTGTGACCTGGATGACATCCGAATAATAAGAACTTCACTACCAACATATTTTTGAATGTGTTATTGTGGCACCCTAGTTTCCACTTAAACGTCGGTTCAAGGCGCAATATGAGGAGTCAACATAGAGTCGACTTCTCTTTTTACTACTTTGTGTAATGTGCTTATTTTCCCTCTTGCTGCTCCTCTTCCCATTCAAAATTCTTTTATTGGAAAAGTAGTGGTAGTACTTGAAGAGAAACGTACAAAATCTACAAAAAATTTGTGTGAAAATTTTCTACTCAATTACTGCATTCACCTGTTTATTCTCTTTAAATATAAAAGGAATAACACACAACAGATTGTGTGGATATACAAGAAGAATTCACGCCAAGGTGGTGTGATAGAGCCTGACACAAAGTGAAGTGGAATGTGGTCATATAACAGCATGAGCTGAAGTGTGTTATTCTACTTACAGCACAACAATTTAATTATTTTAAAACAAGGAATGTTTTAAACACATTTTGCACATTTAAAAGTTTTATATTTTGTGCAATCAGAGACAGGTTACTTCCTGATTTCACATATCGTGATTGACATCCTTTCTCTCTTCGTCAGCAATGCAGCTAGTCATATTAAAGTGTAAAATACTCTGTACTGAAGCTTTCCAAAACGGGGAAACTGGGAACAAAGTGCAGAGAGTGTTACATTAAATGCTGTATTAGATCAAGTGCAATCATTTAAAACTATTGTTTACACAAATAATATAATACACACATTCTGACCAATCAGATTTGAGTATTCAAACACACTGTGGAATAAATACATGTCAAATCTAGCTGGCTCACATGATGGCACATGTTCTTTAGTTTGTTAATGTGTTACTTAAAAGAAAATAGATTCATTTTCTTTTATGTCATTTTGCAACATATAATCATATATCCAACATAAATAAACCATTTATCTACAATTTCACAAACTCTTCTGTGATATAATTCTAAAAATTAGAGGAAAAAACATAGGAATATTTATGAATGCAGGTGAATTGAAAATGGAGATGTTTGGATTTGGATTTTTGAAAACTTTGTTTTAAAATACAATACCTTTGTTCATCAACATGTATTCAGGTGTATTCTTGAAAATATCTAGTTCAGATTTCTACCTGAATATGGACAGATACCATACTACTACCTTCACTACTACTACTACTACTACTACTACTACTACTACTACTACTACTACTACTACTACTACTACTACTACTACTACTACTACTACTACTACTACTACTACTACTACTACTACTACTACTACTACTACTACTACTACTACTACTACTACTACTACCTTCACTACTACTACTACTACTACTACTACTACTACTACTACTACTACTACTACTACTACTAATAATAATAATAATAATCATACCACAATTACCTTTATTTGCAGCAACCTTGGACAAAAGCACATTAAACTCAGCTTCACTGAAATATATTTACTCCCTCACCAACTTTTATACATCTTCCCTCAGATCATTTCTAGCCTGCTGAATATTTTCTGCGTTGGCAAATATATAATCTCCAACATAAATTAAAATGTGTTTCAAATTCAAAGAGTGTTCAGTATGCATATGACATGTACATAAGGGACTGTTGGATGGGAGCTTATATTCATAAAACTTGAAACTGATTAATTAATTGTGCTCAAACCAGTGCCCATTTTAATGTTGGTGTAAGATGGTTTCTTGAATCATACATTATTTCTTGCATGCAAACCTGCACTCATTCATGCAACTTGGATGGAAAAAGGTTTGATTAATAACATGTTACTGTTGGGTTCTACACTATTTTATTATTCCAGTGTGAGAAAAGACAGAAAATGTAAACAAATAATAATAAAAATTTAAATAAATAAACAAACAAATAAACAAACAACAAACAAACAAACAGACAAATAAATAAATATAAATATCCATATAATTTAGTGTTTACTGTAGTGTCTCACATTAAATAAAAAAATTATTATTATTATAATACACTAGAAATACTTGCTTAAACTAGACCTAATAAATAACAATGGTAATCAAAAGATGGCTGTTAGGCTTTAATATTAAGGCTTTAATCATTAATGACATTTTTTTAGAGTAAAGAGAGAGAGAGAGAGAGAGAGAGAGAGAGAGAGAGAGAGAGAGAGAGAGAGAGAGAGAGAGAGAGAGAGAGAGAGAGAGAGAGAGGGACCCCTAACATATCTCAAAGCTCGGTAAACGGTATTTGGAGAGGAAGGAGGCACTGCTGTAATGAAATGGCCTGCCCAGTCACCCAACCTTAACGTAATCTCGTTGCTCTGGGAGGAGCTGGATCGAAAGGTTTGAGAGTGATGTCCACCCAGCATCACAAACTTTGAGGAATGGCTAAAAAACACGTTTTGGAGAGAGAAAGTGTGTAGAACACTTACAGTTTTTAAGAAAGTTTTATTTATTTATTTCTTCTTTTTTTAATAAAGGAGTAGTGTAATTGTTTTTTTTTAATTATGGTTATATTTACATATGAAATATTGCTTTCCTTCAAGTACATCTAGTTAGTCTACATTATTGTATTTTTTCAAACTGACAAAGAAAATGCACATTTAATAAAACATTTTAAAATTCTAGATGTCCACAAGCTTTTGTTAAGCAATGCGTCTTTAACCTATAATGTCTTATTTTTAAATCTCGGGTTTATAACCTGACTTATTATAGAGCAAGTTTTCTCATTACTCTCCAAATGCTCTGTCTCTCAGCTGACTGCCTCTGTTAGAGCGCTGTAATGAAATTCCCAGTCTAATCAGAGTTTGGGGGCTCAGTGGGGACTTTAATTGGGGCAAAAATTTTAACATGCAGCATTTCTGGCATTGAGTTTCTCAAAGTTTCAGGGCAAGAAACATGCAGAGTGCAGCAGAAAACACTACAAAAGCCTGTCTACCCGTCTAGGACAAACACACCCTCACTCACACATCCTGAGAAACTTCCTACTGTAGGTTCATATCATAGAAATAAATATGTGAATGTTCCAAAATATTAACACAATTTAAAATATCAGACCAGACATTTTAATAGTTGTAAACATTTCACAGAATGAAATTAGGACACAGCATTAAGACTTTTGATATACATGCAAATGATGTAAGTAAACATACAGTAACCCTCTTTAACAACCCTCAAGACTCCTGGCACTAATGAAAAGCTGTATTTCTTTCCACTAAAGTTATTTATCAGTGTTATTGCCGTAGCAGATTTGAAACATGATTCAGCCTTCAGGCATAATTGACCCTGAGGGCCATTACTGTGTTGTGTCTAGTTCAGTGTACGGCAGCATTTGAAAGAGGAAATTGCTCTGTGTTTCTGTGCATGAGCTTCTGTCGATTAAGCTCCTTTAGTCATTCTGGCTGTAACACCATAACCGTGCACATTCTGCCAAAAAAGCAGATCTTTAAGCCATAACAAGGAACGTCTGAGAGATAATGGGCATGCAAGTCAATAATATGAATAGTTCTACAGTATAGAGTTGTGTACTCTTAATGCTGATGTAGGCCTATTTACAGAAATATAATAAGGATCCTGGCTGCTGGCACAAAAAATGCTGGCACAGCAATGATTAAACAGAACGTTTTGCTCGGAACAACCATTTTAGAGCTGTCAAATGATTCTGTAGTCAAATGCACAGTGTGTCTTAACAGGAAGACACAGAGACTGCAAAAGTGCCTTGTTGATGGGGTGTAAACCTGAGTATAGTCCCGAAACTGGTCTCTTGTCCATCGCTAGTGTTTGGCTTCGTCTCAGTAGTATAGGAGATAGGATAGCTTGCCTTGGATTGATCACTGTGTGGTCGTTGATATAGGTTTACAACTGCAACGTACATCACCACATCATCATTAAGAATATCTTTTTTGTGGTAAATTAATTAACCCCCCCCCCCCAAAAAAAACCCAAAAAAAAGTATCTGCAGCACCAGCAACTACAATCAAGTTAACAGAAGTATCAGTTTAAATTTTTTGTCAGTCTAAGTCACATCTAGTTGGTTTACTTTACTTAGTTTAGTTATAAGATGCTTTTCCAGTAACAGTGGATATAATGCTGTCTTATTTTCTTACCTGCAAATGGAGTCTAAAAGCAAAAAAGCATCATAACATGTATTGTTTTGGGCATTGGGAAATAACAAGACAATATAAACACTATTATAATATGCAAATCCACCTCAATGAAAGGCAAAATAGCTGAGAAGATAGGCTACGCCTCATCTCACTAGATTAGTTTCGCAGCCATGTGCATAGATGTAACAAATTTAGCATTTTTTCCACCAAAAGCAGAATAAAGAACATAACACATTGTCACCAACAGATTGTGACAGTGTGTTATTTTATTTTATTCCTCTTCCTGAAATAAAGATAAGCTTTTGGATGTATGTGATGTTTCTGTGAAGTAAAAGTGAATATCTCTGTCAAGATATGATCTTTAGTCACTACCATATCATTACATCAAACATAAAATTTTGATCCCCAAATGTCTGTGCCCAGACCTGGGGATTAGCAATCAGTAATCATCAAACCTTGACTGAAATGAGTAAGAAATGAATGATTTGAGCCAAGTACGCATAGTGACAGGGGCAATACTTTTTCTGGTAATAATAATAATGACAGTAATTTCAGTACGAACTCCTATACTATATGCTCACATGGTTTGTGATTTGAGATTCATTATATTTATACCAGACTACTGTATACTATTTATTTATTTATTTATTTATTTATTTATTTATTTATTTATTTATTTATTGTTCTAACAGTAATTCTGTCTGCAAAGCAAAGCACGGGTTTATATATCTGCGCACATTCAAAAAAAGTTACAATACATTGATTAGTATGGCAGACACTGCACATAATCGGTTTATAAATGCGGGTAATTGTTGATATGGTGAGGTTTCCTGTGTGGAGATGGCTTTGCAGTTTCTCTGCAACATGACAGTTTTTTGGAGGTTCCACAACATTAAGCATAGCTATGAATGTATACAAGTGTGTTGTTCATTAATGAATAAAAGGTCAAATTGCTGTAGTATATCAGAAATAAAACTGACAGGGAATTCTGTTTTTGGAAAATAATACGTTTTTTATTCGCTATGCATCGGGACACATCACACCACCAGACTGTTGATTACTTTCCCATATCACTGTGCACGTTTTATTAGTTACATATTGCAGAAGTACAACTTTTTCTAAAAACACTGTCCATGTCCAAGTCCAAGAGCTGCTGTATTACACTCTTGTTGCTTCAGCACTGCCTCATACACTTTTCTTTTTGACCCAGCTAGTGGTGTGTGGTGGTGACATCATATATCGGTGGTGTGTGGTGTGTGCAGAAGTCAGACAGATGGAGGTGAGGGATCCCTTTTCTCCACTTATGACAGCCAACCTGCTTTAGCCATTGGGGGTCTGACAGAATGGGGCCAAAGGGGGGTTTGGTATATATATATGTGTGTGTGTGTGCATGTGTGTGGTGTGCAGTCAGGCCCCAGATAAACAGGGCAAGTAACAAGTATAATTGTAGGACTTTGGGTAAATTTTCAAAAACTAGATTTTGCCATATTGCAGTAAATCCATAGCTTAACTAGCACATTATTGTATATAAGTATCACTCACTATCAGGATTTAACATATGTTTGCGTGTCCAATCCCTAAACAAGAGACACATAACATTGGGTCGGGAAACCTGAGCACAGCCGTTGTTATTAGTCACCTGCAGAATTACTGCAGCATGGAAAAAAGTGTCAAACTGAATCAATGATATGAATAACAATGCAGGTAGACAGAGTAGCTAAGCAAAATTGTTCCAAGGTGTAAATGAGTGTGTGAACGTGTGCCGGATTTGTGCCCACAGTCCTCAGGATAGTCTCCACATCCACATCAACCCTGATCAGGATAAAGCTGCTACTGAAGATGAATAAATAAATGTAATCTTGTTTCGCTTGACATGTTAAAAAGCTTGATCTTATTTTATGATGTCTTTTCCAGCAAAAAGAAAACTGTCAACAATAAACCAGCAGCTTGAGAAAAGGTATTATCACTGTTTTTTTTCCCTTCCTTACTTCATTCCTTCCTTTTTCATTCCTTTCTTTGCTAGCTCGCTCACTCTCTCATACACTGTAACTGTGTTATATCGCTGTCATTGTCATTGTACTCTAGATTACTTTTTACTTGTTTATACGTTACTTTGTTATAGGATCGGTCTAAAGTTCCTGCCGGACTAAAGACAAGAGTGGTTTTAGAAGTGGGAAGGAGTAGGGTTAGAAAAAAAACAAAGCCCCCCCCCCCCCCCCCCCCCCCCACACACACACACACACGTCTGGCTGGAGACCTTTTCAAAGGATCTAGAATCACTCCTTTGTGTATTTTTCAAGGTCTTTTACATTCTTGTGTTTGCCCATAATTTGACCACAGATTTCTTTATATATATATATATATAAAATATTCCAAATCCTGGGGCTGATCGAGTGAAAAAAAAATGTTGTGCTCCCACAAAAAAATCTGTGCAAATGTAAATGTTTGCTTAACAGCATTACCACAAAGAATGATTTATCTGTAGCCAAATCTTAAACCTCTGGAAACGAGCCACCTCCTGGTATTTATGAATTCACAATGCTAATTTATTAAGTCACATCATTCAGTTAAACACAAATACTTAAATAGGGACAGCAAATTCCTGTGGATAAACATACATCCAGTCACAAATGGTCACAACACACTCCACAAATTAATGCAAAGTAATTCATATCTGTAGCAAGACTCCTTCAGGCTATGTGCCTCAATTGTCCCACATTAAACAACCCAGTATAATGTACAGTATTTGTATATTGCATTATATTTGGTTATATTCTCAGCATTTTGAAATGTTTTTGTTAAAGAATTCGAATTACTTTGCATTTATTATTGTGATTATATGTGGAATGAGTTTGTGAATCTTGTGACTATTTGAGTTTGTAGGTTTTTGTGCATTTTATGATCATGTTTGTGAAAGACAAGGCACAAAACAGCCCCAAATATTCAACGATCAGCCAACATATTTCGCAGTACTTATGGTGGCTTTGCTTTGCATACAGTCCTCTGTTTCACTAAAAATGCTGCTAGAATAAATGTTTGGTTTTAGATTTATCTGAGTCCAACTGTAGTTAGGTTTAGTAAAGTGCTGCAGGTGCAGCAATTTATGGATTGATTTCAGGCTTCTTTCATGCAAACAGCATGGTGATTAGGGATACAGATGCTAATAGTTAAGTTAAGAAAATTTTCAGCACTTTCTGAAGATTGTGAAACCAAATCCTGTCCATGGCACAGCAATTCACTGCTGGAAACCAAGGAAGCTAGGCAGAAGTGATGGCATACTCTCTCTTTCCTGCCAATCAAAACAGTATTTACCAATCATAGGCATGTGTGACTTCATGTATATGAAAAATAATACATAGATATCCCAGAACTCCTAGTATATCACTTTGTCCTGTGCTATACTAAAGCATTTCTTTGAAAATTCTGTTGGCTAGTTTTAATTGTCTTAAAAAAAGCAAACAATATTGTACAGTATAATAATGCAACTGGCAGGTGAAAGTTGGGGTAACAGGAACAAAAATGCTGAGCAGGTTGTTTTGTGTGTGTGTGTGTGTGTGTGTGTGTGTGTGTGTGTGTGTGTGTGTGTGTGTGTGTGTGTGTGTGTGTGTGTGTGTGTGTGTGTGTGTCCTATAGCAGTGACCGAGGCAATGTATGCATGTTAGTAATGTTTTAGTTCTTAACTTAACTTACTTTACTTTAGTACTTAATTTTTCTTAATACGGATGTATTAACTAAACCAAGTTATAATATAGAATGCTGGAATCCCATTTATCTTAAAAAAGAAGGGCGATGCCTCTGGCAGTGTTGTACCATGTGTTATATCACATCTGAAAAAAGGAAGGAAGGAGGAATTCTTGAATTTTCTCTCAGATCAATAAAGTAAGTTATTAAGTATCTATCTATCTATCTATCTATCTATCTATCTATCTATCTATCTATCTATCTATCTATCTATCTATCTATCTATCTATCTATCTGTCTGTCTGTCTGTCTGTCTGTCTGTCTGTCTGTCTGTCTGTCTATCTATCTATCTATCTATCTATCTATCTATCTATCTATCTATCTATCTATCTATCTATCTATCTATCTATCTATCTATAATAGAAGGCTTGAGTCTGTATGATTTACTTCTGCAGTGTTTTATATCCCCAGTCAACAAAGCATTTTGGGACATACTGCGATAAGGCAGACTGCTGAGGTTAAGGCTATAAAGAGCCAATTGAAACATCAGTCCTACTGAGTATCTGTTCCATCAGCTAGTAACTTTTCAGAAAACCTCTTACATTTCTATACATTTATCTTATGTACAACAAAGGCTCTTTAAGCACTCAATAACTGAGGTGTTTTATTAAAGGCCTATGGGTGAATATGTGAACTTTCATTTATTCAACATTGTCTGCCTTACCCATATGAAATTGCCTTGTCCGTTGTGGAAATAACAGCATTACGACCTTGTCCAATTTTTTTTTACCTAAAGACACATTTTTGTCTTTGTGTTTTCATTTTGTGTGAAATGACATTGTTGTTGCTTCTCATGCACTATTCTTGTTGGAAATGTTCTCTTTTTTCTATCCTGGTATAATATTATTAGCCACTTATATCTGTTATAATCAAGCACAGGATTTCCATTATATGTGTTATTTTAGGTTTTTTAAAATTTTGTAGTTAATTCTGGAGATGTCAGTAATGTGATTTAAAATTGTTTTCTTTTTCTTTTTCTTCAATTGTGTAATTCTCCCCATCTATCGAGATTAGATTAGCCCTATAGCTAGAACTCTCTCTTATTCATGCAACCCAATGACTAGACTCATCAGGTCCTGTCAAAGATGTTTCAATTTGGGCCTCTTCCCTCTAGGGCCCAGCTGAATTAACACTTCTGCGACACAAGGATTCAATTCAGGCGTCCCCTCGAGCCCAAGCCTAAGGACTCCCTCTACACATACTATCATAATGCGCACTTCCATTTTTCTCCCTCTATCTTTGTCTCACACACACACACACACACACACACACACACACACACACACACACACACACACACACACACACACACACACACACACACACACACACACACACACACACACACACACACACATTCTCAATCTCAATTTCTGCCCCGCTCTCCCTAACACGACACAATAAAACTGCCAATGAGTTGCATATTTAGCATAACAATTATGTTTTTATTGTTGTATTACAGGTTTAGTGTCAGAATGCAGAGAGTGGGATTTCACATGTGTGGGTTGATAGATGGAGACATGTATGGACTTAGTATTCAGAAAAGACGATATGTCACTGTGTGGAAGACTGAAGGAAGGAACAATGTTTATCCTTGTATCTACTAAATCATACAAGATTTTTGAAGATTAGTGCTCTATGTACTCCTACTGCTAATGGTATTTCAGAGACTCTGCTGGATAGTGCATGTGTGACGCATGAGAAATGCCTTCTACTGAGTTTTTTTTGGAGAAAAAAGGCATTGTGTTTGAGCTAATGGGACATCACAGGGTCAGTACAAAAACATGCACTCTAAAACTGCTACCCCAGTTTGAGTCACTTCGGTAACGCTGTGCTTGCTGAGTATATGACATGTTGTGTTCCTTTGACTGTGCTATGCTGGGTTCTGTGTAGAATCAAAATTCAGTTTTGCTTTAACTAGCCAAAAAATGATTTATGACTTAGCCATAGGTCATCTGTACTCTGTATAGGTTATTTCATGCTGTTCAGCCTATTTATAGAAAACATTTTTTCTGGAATGTATTTAATTTAGCAAGTTTTTTTTTTTTAAAGTTTAGTTTGTTACAAGGTTAAAACCTACACAATCACAGCAATTCATTTACATTTTTTTTATTTAAAATGCATGTCATCAATAAGATTTATTTTGTATTACACAAAGCAGGGTGTCGTGTATTGCAAGACTTAATCATTAAATATTTCATTAGTATCTAAACACTGCAAAATAAAATGAAAGAGTCTTGATTTATTCATGAAGATGGTTCATTTCTGATGAACACATTCTTCAATTTACGTAATGAAAAAAGTGAATGTCAGGCGGTAGGTGATATGTGCTGCTGAAAACTTTCCCCTCTTTTCGAAGATCGTTTGACTTTTCAAAATACACTATACGACCAAAAGTATGTGGACACCTCTATATATGGGTCTTCACAAACTGTTGCCACAAAGTTGTTGTCTACAATGTCTTATGATGCATTTAGATTTGTTTACCCCATACCATGTGTACAAAGTGATATCAATGCAGACATGCTTTACCAGGTTTGGTGTGAAGAAACTACAGTGTCCAGCACAAATCCCTGACCACATCCGTAACTCCAACACATTTGGGATGAACTGAAATGCTGGCTGCACCCCAGGCCTCCTCACCCATCATCAGTGTCTGACCTCACTAATACTCTTCTAGCTGAATTAGCACAAATCCCAAGAGTCATGCTCCAAAATCTAGTGGAGAGACTTCCCAAAAGAATACTGGATGTTATAACAGCAAAGTGGGACTAAATCTGATATATGACATTAACCAAGCACTTTAGAGTTTAGAAAGATTCGAGCTTTTTATTTAGCATCATTACATACATGCAAGAATATAGTAGAATAAAAATAATGTTCTCCTGAAACTTGGACCTTGGACCATCAGTGGCATTACAGAAGGCACAGATAGCAGTGTATGTAATCAATAACATGGCGTGCAAGAAACTGGGGAAAACAAAATGACAGAGCACAATGGACAAAACAATACATACACACAATGGGACAAACTAGAGTAAATACATTAGATACAATACACAAAAACCCCCCGATTTTGTCAGAGCTGTAATTGAAGTAATATTCAGTCACACATGAGAAATGAGAGAAAAAAATTGAATTGGCTAGTCATGATATGGTTGGGCTTTTTGGCTACACACACACACACACACACACACACACACACACACACACACACATATATATATATATATATGTCCTTCCCTCCTCACCTATGGTCCTGACCTGAGGACACATTTGAAAGCTAACAGTGACTACATTTGTCTTCACAAACTCCTCAGCAGCCTTAGCAGTAAGCTTTGGGATTAATGAGCTTGCATTTTAATTCCTGAACTTATCCTGTTGCTAGTTAGCTATGAATAAAAACTAAACAAATATATTCAGGTGCTAACTAACAATGACTGCAGTCTAATGTTAGCTAGCTGCTGGTGTTAGCTCAATTTCATTTCAAATTATGTCAGATATCTACATAAAAAAATATATAGCATACTGTATGTGGATATATAGCATGTGAAATGAAATTGAGCTAGTAATTCGATTTGGGTAATGCAACGTGTTAAAGCCAAATAAACAAAGTATTAACATACTTAAAGTATATTGATGTACTTTTGCCTAAACTCTGTGCTTTGTTCCTCACTTGTCAGCTGAGAAATCTCAATGGCCTATTTTCTAAATTAAACTGAATGTTGGGTTCTACTGGCAACCCAGATGTTATGTTAACATCCCTATTTTGGGGAGAAACAGTGTTTTTGCTTGAACACAGTGTAAAAGTGTCATCCAGTTATTGACATCAGAGAATTACTGTTAATTGAGTGATAATGTGTTAAATCATCAGAAAGCTCGTCACAAAGCTTCTGTTTAACATGATCTAATTAGAATTGTCCTGATTCCTGCATGAGCATTATGTCTGTACACTGTAGAACTGTACACTTCTGCTGAACCTCTGTGCATCTGCACCTCATATCCCACACAATCCATAGATCATCTTGCATTTAATAGAACACACAGCCTTGATCTCAGCTAATAGCACACAATTCAACAAGTAAAGACCAAGCACTAATGAAGGAAATATATAACGGTGCTACAGATACAGCTTGTTTCCCTATAGATACAGTAAAACAGATCTGAAGGTCTTTGAATACCTTTTTATTTTATTTAATTTCTTTTTTTTTTTGCTTTTTCTGTTTGTTAACATCTTATCAGCCATCCCAGGATTTGTGATATTCAGAGGGGCTGATAATATTTCAAAATTACCTAAAATTTGGGCTGAGATGTATTATTGACCACAACAATAACAAAAAAACTCAATCTTGGAGAGATGAAACCCCAAACTTTCTTTTTAAATGAACAAAGTTGGCAACATTCAGTAAGCGCATAATGCACAACATATCGACATCAATGATTGTGATTCAGCTGTGATTCTTGCCTTCAGATCGTCAGTGTCACAAAACAGAATTCCTTCGACCTGTTTACCAAATTTTGTTTCAATAAACAACTCACTCAATAGACTTTGTGATATTGTGTGAATTTGTCATACAGAAGCTCAGTATTCAAAGAATAGTAATATGCTGCTCTGTGAAATGTGACAATCTCAGGGTTACTACACCTCCTGGTTGCCTTTTTAAATCAGATAAAAGTTACAAAGATACATTCTGTACACCACGTTCCCGTTTTTATCAGTTGTCAGAAAGATGCCATTCTATTTTGACCCTAAAGTCCTTTCTTGCTTTTAAATCACTTAGTAAGACTTAGTAATTACTTTATAAAAGATCTTTTATGTACATAAAAAGTGGCCATTGTTATGTCTAGACTATACATTAAAAACACTTCTCTTTTGACACTTAATCACTTACTGCCTACATTTCACACTTCTTTTAATTTATTTATATGTTTCATTGTGGTCTGTTATTTCCTCCATATGTTTCATTTTGCTTGTGGTTATATAAAGCACAGAATTGTGTTGATGTATGAAACGTGCTATGCAAATACATATCCATCCATTCATCTATCTATTCTCTACACCGCTTATCCTACTGGGTCAAAGTACAAGCTGGATAGGATGCCAGTCTACTGCAGGGCACAATCTCATACATACACACCCCATAATCTCATACAATCTCATACATACTTACCCATGCACACATTACAGCCAATTTAGGGAGGCCAATTAGCAATGCATGTCTTTGGACTTTTAGACTGGGGGAGCAAATAAGAGTACACGGAGGAAACCCTTAGGCATGGGGAGAACATGCAGACTCCATAACCACAGATGGCTGAGACAAATATGCTAACCACCAATTCACCGTTCCCCCAAAACCTGAACATACCTTGTGTCATTTGTTTAATCGCTGCTCAGACGTATATTGAGATATTTATAGATTGAGTATGCGATACAAAGCAAAGTATATATATATATATATGCAACATTTCTTTGTATCGTGTACTCAATCTCCATTTTTCTCGCTGTTTCTTACAGCAGAGTAGTCCCTTCCTTCTCCCACCCATTGCACCCTGCTCCCTTCCTCCCTCGCTGATAACAGCTTTAATCAAAGTGCTTCTCTTAGTGCTGGGAAAAGCCTGGGGGAGTGAGAGAGAGGGAAAATAGAGGGTAGCAAGAGGAGAGAGAGAGAGAGAGAGAGAGAGAGAGAGAGAGAGAGAGAGAGAGAGAGAGAGAGAGAGAGAGAGATTTGGCTTGGCCTTCTACAGAGAACAGAGAGACCTGAGATATTCACGTGAAGAGAGAATGAAGGTCAGAGAGGTTGGTGCCATGCAAAAGGGAATAAAAAGATAGATGATGAGAGGGTGTTGGACTGTTCACATGTTAAACTCCATTGTTTTATAATAGGCTGGTGTTGGTGTGCTTCATTAGCACAGCTGTTAAGAAACAGACGCAGGGCATCGTTGTCCAAACGAAATCAATTTTATTTATTTATTTCAACTATACAGTTCCTGCACATTTCAATTCTTTGAAAAAATGAAATGCAAATCTTTCAGGCATCTGACATCTGTGAATAAATAATCAGTTTCACATGAGCTCCAGCATCTGCTCAAAGACGACAGTGGCATCGCAGAATATTCACGTAAACATTTTTGCAAACCTCATGTGTTATAAACATGGAGCAGAGTGACCCTGCCCTACACAAGGTTTTACTGTGTGTGTGCATGTGTGTGTGTGTTGGAGAGAGAAGGGGGACAGCAACATTACAGATTCTGTGCTAAGTCTGGATGCTTAATTCATAGTACAAACCTTAATTACATCCCAGGTGACACACACATGGACAAACACCTCCAAGGTATAACTCTAGTCAAATATGTGAGGACTTTCAAGGTCGTTATCCACATTAAAGTGAAGGTAATGAACTGTCACTCAAATGTCTTTGCAGTGATGTATCATGCTCATAGAGAGGCTGGTGGCTATCCTGCTTTAGAAAAACCCGAACAGTGATGACAGATAAGAGAAGCATGAAGACAACTGGGATGATGTATCTGGGCATACAAGATGGTAATAAATGCACTGATATTACAGTGGCATTAGAAAATGGTAATACAATGGTGAAACATAAAGCTGTAAATACTGTATGTCTGGAAAGGACAAGAAAGTTCTCCTGCTGTAACATTCCATCACGTTAGATTTCAATTAAAAAACTTTCCACTGTGCATCACTACAGCACTTTTTCCTTATCTGAAGTTTCAGCAAATCTTTGTGGGGAACAAACGCCTCGCGTTTCAAACCCTTTTGTTTCAACTTTCATTAAATATTACTTTGATGTTCAGTGACTGCGTGAGACTGTACTGAAATGTATTTTTTACAATCAGTGTGCAATTTGTGACTTAGGCCCTCCTCATTTAGTCTCGCTCCACTCCACTAAGCAATCGGTGAAAGGAACAATATTCATGCAGTCTTTGTTTCCTTTTAACTGACTTTTTAACAAGGTATTGTAGCCAAAGCCTAGATAGCAGATGGAAAGCTGGGGAGGCTTTCAGTGTTTTATCGCTGTGTTTGTGGGAAAAGCAACAGACCACAGAAAGCAGTTCATTAAACCTGCTACTGTGCGTTCAGCGTATGTGGAATAAGCCGAGAGAAAGAAACTCAGGTTAAAAGAGAGAGAGAGAGAGAGAGAGAGAGAGAGAGAGAGAGAGAGAGAGAGAGAGAGAGAGAGAGTTTATGTTAGAAGGGGAGAGAAGAAAAGACAAGGAGAGAGACTTAGAAAACAGATGCACACTGAAACAAAGGGAGTACAGGATGTACAGGAAGCTTGTGGGGGATAAATATAATCAGAGCCCTAGAACAGGCTTTACAGAGGGCTCATCGATTCTCTGCAAGAGGAATCACACGTTTCAGCACCAAGTGTAGACAAATATTCCTGCCTGCCAGTGCACAAACAGAGAAAAGGGTGGGGAGGCAGAGCGGGTGACAGGTTTCAGGATGAATCGAAGGCTTAACTCATACAAGGGACAAGACAGATACTACAAACAGCCTTTTGCTCTATTGTAGCCCATATATATATATATATATATATATATATATATATATATATATATATATATATATATATATATATATATATATATATACACTCACATCAACTCATTTCATATTTGATTAAAAATAAATAATAAAAAAAAAAAATCACTTTTGTACAGAAAGATTGACAAAACCAAAAACTCTAAAAGGTTGTCTAAGCATGCTTCGTAAGAATAACATTAAATAAAAGATTTACTTGTCATGGATCACATGCATGACATCAGTTCATTGCTAACTATACTGTTAGCTATATAGAATGTTCTATGATGTTTTCTAATAGAAATGATAACATACTTTGTGATAATTGTAATAATTTGTGACGTTACATTTTGAAACGTTATGCTCATGTGTAATGAAGACACAGCCTAAACGTGACAGACAATGAGCTAAGAGGCAAGTGGCATTTTAGAAATTTCTGATAATTACAAAATCTGCATCCAAATAAAGAATATAATGGACATTTGTAAGACCATTAGAAAGAGACAACGTCTATGGCCGTTATATAAAATCTGACAGCTTTCATGAAGTACACATCATGACATCTGTCACAAAACATATGCTACTTAGACATCTAGCAAAACTTTGCATTTGACAAGCTGTCATGAAAATAACCAAGACTGGTAAATTATTGGACACAAATTGTCAGAGAAACTTGTTTGACTTGATGGGATTAAAGCATGGTTACGCCGATCCATGTTCCATGTTAGATTCAGAATCTCAGAAATCAGACTGTATGATTTGTATACAAGGCAAGCAGACTTTGGTGTACAGTTTTCAATAATCACCAGAGGCAAAAATTAGCTACAGTGCATGTAATAATATTTATATGTGAAGCGTTTGCTGTAACAAGTCAGAAAAAAGACCTGAAGCTGAACATAAAGCCAATCTCTGCTTTGCATCTGTCCCTCGTATAGAGGGGATATTTATTAAAACAGACTTGGATTGATGATGAAAATCACCACTGAAGCGAAGCATTTTAGTTTCTGCTGTGGGTGGCAAGTAGCACTCCATCCATCATTCTGTTATGATTTTTTGTTTTCTTTTTAACATAATGATTAAACTCATAGGCTCGTATCTGAGAGTATACATTTTATCCCTCGCTCTAATGGTTTCGCTACTTGGTCTATGCTACCTGATGTATTATCTGTCAGTGACAGTGGCAGACAGTAAGTTGCTTAAAGCAATTCAATAACAACAAAGAATATTTTATATGCATATAACTTGTAATGTGGTCATCTTATAATAGTGGCTGCATCATCATCTTTTAGCACATACTGTATATGGGTATAATGTTGTATTCGGTGATCATTCTTTGCATTTTTTCCTTTAAGAAACCTGATATAGCTGAGAAAACAGTGCCTTTATAGAAGATGATGACAAGTGTCTGGGTGTATTTCAGTGCATAGGGTTTTTACTTTAACTGGCCTAAATGAGCGTGGCCCACCCCAACCCTCACACAAGCACAACTCCCGGATCAAAAGCTTGCCCTCTGAGCTTCACATGATTAAAAATAAATCAACAAATGAATAATTTATTTCAACCAGTTTCACAGTCCTCATTTGCTGGGTTGCTCAAAGGAAAAATAGTGTTTAACTTAAACAAATTATTTTTTTCTCCACCAAGAACACTGTGCATGTCAAGCAGTCTTCCAGTTATGAATTTATGCTTCATGTGAGAGGTGTGTGTGGAAATGTTGGTATTCTGATGCACCGTGCCAGTTCCTGAAGGAATTCTGTCCAACCTCGATCTCTCATGAAGGAAGTCTAGGCTATCTAACCCACTTGTGGAGGAATTCTGTCCAATCTTCCTCACACTTGAAGGAATGCTGACCAATACTATATTTACTTTCAGAACTGTTGAGCAGTTCTGTCTATTTTAGCCCACTTGAAAGAGATTTTTTTTCCTGTTTTGTCTTCCCCTGAAAGAATTCTGACAAATCCCTCCAACTGATGAAGGCATTCTAACCAATTCCTCACACTAATGATTGGACTCAGCCCAACCTCACTCACCCTTTAATGAATTCTGTGGATGAAGGGGAAAAAAAAACAAAGAAACAGGGTAAAACAAGCAAGCACATGCTAATTGTTACTATGGGAACTGTTATGTGAAGCGACAAATCATGGGAGATTTAATAATAAACTTAGTTTTTCCCAAAATATAAACACATTATAAATTTAGACCATAGCAACCCAGACCAAAATGAGCTATGTACTCAAGATAAATGTCTGTGTGCAGAAATTGTGTCACGCTGGATCCAATTTGCTCCTGTGTTAATTGATGTTTTCTTTCTTTGTCCCATAAGCTTTATATGTGACCTAGGCAGTGGTTTTCTATTCTTGTTAGATCCCAGTCCTGACTTCAAATGAAGCAGTTCACAGTGTCAGAGAAGTATTTATTTGTCCAGGGAAGTTATTTCAACCTGTTACACTGAATAACCAAGTGCCAAATCTACTATGCATCACATGCAGCACAAGAAACCACTACAGGCACATTAATAAAATCAATAAAAACAAGGTGGCAGTGTGACGGCCTACCAATCTCTCTCTCTCTCTCTCTCACACACACACACACATTCTATATAATATATATAATGTTGCAGTGAGTAGGCATGTACGTTGCAGCATGACACTACAATCATTAAAATTTTTCCTCATTAATCTATACTCAGTACTCCACAATAATGAAAACAGAATTCTAGAAATGTTTGCAAATGTATGAAAAATAAAAAACAGAAATATCACATGTACATGAGTGTTCAGACCCTTTATATCACTTAAAATTTAGCTCAGATGCCTCCCATTTCTCTTGATTGTTGCGGGGATGTTTCTACACCATGATTGGATTCAACCTGTGGTCATTTGAATTGTCTGGACATGATTTGGAAAGGCACACAACCGTTAACGGAACTGCCTACAGAGCTCAGAGACAGGATTGCTGCAAGGCACAGATCTGGGGAAGAGCAAATTGGCCTCCATAATTCTTACACTGAATTCCAAGAGCTGGTTGCCTGGCCAAAGTGAGAAATTGGGTGAGTGGCTAGACAGAAGCCTCTCCTCAGAACAAAACACATGAAATGATGCTTGGAGATTGCAAAAAATGCACCTGAGGATTGGGCAGAAGGTTCATAGCTGAATGGAGCAAAGTACAGAGATATCATTAAAACCCTGTTCCATAGCATTCAGTACCTCAGATGGGGCTGAAGGTTCACTTTACAACATGACATCGAGCCTAAGCACACAGCCAAGACAACATAGGAGTGGCTTGGGGACAACTCTGTGAATGTCCTAGAGTGGACCAGCCGAAGTCCTGACTTGAACTCCATTGAACATCCCTGGAGAGCTGGCTGTCCACTGATGGTCCTCATCCAACCTTACAGAGCTTGACAGGATTTGCAGAAAAACCCATTCCAGGTCTGCAAAGCTTATTGCATTATAAAGACTAAAAAGCCTTGAGGTTGTAATTGCTGCCAAAGGTGCTTCAACTAAGTACTGAATAAATATGGGTCTGAATACTTATGTACATGCTATAATTCAGTTTGGGTTTTTTTTTTAAAATAAATTTACAGACATTTCTAGAATAGTCTTTTCACTTCGTTATTATGGTGTACAGAGTGTAGATTAATGAATAAAAAAACAAAACACATGAGGTTCTTTAGTGGCTGGCTGTGGTACAATTTTTAATCCCACCTATTTCTTTGTTAGTGACAGAGACAATGATTCATTTTAAGCTATAGCTTTCAGGAAATATGTTTACAAGTTCTGTTGGCCCTGATAACTCCCTCGATATTGCTACTTACAATAAATGCATTTTGTTGGAGATACATGATGACAAATTAAAGGCTATGGTTAATGAGGTGAATGCTTTAGACATGACAATCGATCCTCTTTAATGCACACACTCCAACACATACCTGGAACTCTCGAGAGTTCTGTAGCAAAGCCATGTTCTGTTCTGCTGTAAAACAATCCCTCAGAAGGAATTTCTCATGGATTGCTCATTTTGATGACTTAGCTAGCTCAATGTACCGATATGGAACAGAGAGAAAAAAGTTTCACTCTGAAAGAATAAAACTTAACAGAGCACTTCTTCATTCACATGTGTTCGTGTAGCTGACACAACTGCATTAACATGATTGAGAGAAGCAATTGCTTCCTCACAATAGAAAAGTTGCTACCCGACAATAGATATTTATACATGTAACTTTTATTAATAACGGTGTGTAATGTCAGCTAGTTAGTCATGGACTCAAAGCTCCAAATTATTACTACAATTTACAGCATTTAGCATTTACATTTTCAGTATTATCTTGGGGTTAAGCTGCTAATCAGTCATTACTATCGTATGGTTCTGAGACTGTAATTTCAACCCTCAAAGACACACCATGGGAATGAATAGCGCCATGATGTCCATTTGTATAAGCATACAGTCATTGGAGCCAACACAATCCCTCTGCATCGGTGCTCTTAATGTGTGTTCTTGCCTAGGTGAGTGCTGACCACTGCAGTGGTCAAGAAATCATCATCATCACACTGTACTGTACTTGGCCACCAGTGAACAAAGGCCTCCATAAAAAGCAACACATGGTGAAATACACAATATGGTAGTACTTTGCACTCAGTCAAAATTTTGTACACTATATTAGAACAATTAAGCATCATATAGCATAACTGTGGTATATACAGTGAGAAAATCTTCCTGGGATCCAAGATGCGAAAAACAAGGTGTTGTAGCAAATGCCTTTCATGTGACAGCCTGCTCACAAGCCCACAGAGCTCGAAATAGCTTGCACCATTTGCCATACTTTTATTCATACTCTTTAATCATGATAGGTACATTTTATTAAAATCGTTTTCCCATTTGTGACAGCAAGATTTTTTTTTAAACCATCAGCATGACTAAAGAGTTGAAACGCAATCATAAATCCTCACATATCGAAGTTTCTCTGCTTTCGAGACAAAAATGACAGTCATGTTAGGACAAATTTGGTGTTGCTAATATAACATTTTTACTTTAATGGTGCTCAGAAAGAGCTGTTTGATATCATATAGCAACAAGATTGCTTTGTTGCTTATCACATGTGCAGCAAGCACAGCTGTGCTGACTCTCATGATTCATATTTTGAAGCTGCAGGCACTGACTTCCACGTCTCAGACTATTAAAGGTTTCTTTTCCTCCAAAGCATTGCTGCAGGCTACCTGCAAAATAATTTTCATCTCCTACTCCTGGTACTTCTCAAAGTATACCGTAACTGTGACTCTTTCTGTCTTACACCCTTTGCCCCCACCCCCCACCCCCACATACAAATAACTGCAGATAAAATAGGCAACTAAAGAACAAACCAAATTAAAAAAACACTGGATATCAGTTTTCCAGTTATGGAAACAGAACCATTTATTATCAAGTACAAGAATATCAAATGAAGGAAAAAAAAGGCCCATGAGATCACAAAATGTTTTGTTTCAGTCCTCCTTCAGTAACTTGCTTATAGTACAGAGGATCAATGCTCTGGGGGTGATCCCACAATATATATTTATTTATAAATTAAATGAATTGTTCAATAATTTTCTTAATGATTACAATTTTCTCATTGCAGATTTAGTCTGCAGTCACAATATGAGTTCAAAGGCATCCACCTGCACCCTGGCTCAACATTACTGATAATAATCCAATAACTTTATAAGTTGGCAAGGAAACTTTACTACGGGCAACGAACCTAAAACAGGCCCAGTTATTCCCCTGCACTAGCCCCAGTTAAAAGAGCGTCCAACCAGCTGGTAGAAATTGTGATTGTGCTGGCGGAAGTAGGAGCGGAGCTGCTCCAGAACCGTGCTGTTCACTGGAGGATGAGGTCGCCCTTTGGACTCATGCAGGCATCTTTCTCTCCCATCGCTGCGGATGCAGTAGAAGCCCTTGGTCTGGTTGAAGTAGAAGTTGGAGGCCACTATCCGTGGTGGCAGCTCGAGGAAATGCTCCACCTTTCGCAGCTCTGACAAAGGGTTATGAATCAGCATGTCCCCATCCACAATGTGGATCTGTTTCAGAGGGAAGTGAAGGAGCCAGTTCCTCATATATGTGTCGTAGAGACTGCGCTGAATGGCCTTGTAGCGTGTGTTAAGTGCCCCGTTTCTGACCAGCATGTCCTCTATGGCATGAACAGGCTTGTGGTTCTCCAGCCGATTGAAGTACACCTGCGTGTAATCGGAGATCACTCGCTCGACCGGGTCTCTCAAGATGAGCAGGAGTTTCATTGAGGAGTTCATGGCATGGATACGGGGTGGAGCTGAAGGTGAGGTGAAGTAGCCTGGAGTCTTTTCAATGGTTATCTGGTGAGGATATGAATACGGCATAAGGTCATGGTACCACTCTAGGCCCTTGGCATAGTTTTCATCCCAGTCAAAGAAGTGAACTTCAGTAGCTGCTGCTGCTACTTCAGGGTGAATGTCCAGCATCTCCAGAAGAGCACGCGTGCCACCTTTACGGACACCAATGATAATGCTGTGAGGGAGGTGCTTGCTGGTGCCAGGTGGGGGCACCAAGGATGGGGTGACTGTCTCATTATCCAGATATCCAGGGCCTGAGGTTGGTGCACTGGGCCACATCTGGATAAAATCTGGAGGCGCAGCATATGTCTGTAGGACCAGAAGGAACACAGATCCCAGCAGGGCAGCCATGGACAGAGAGAGCAGCAGGGAGAAGGGCAGCCAACAGATGGGAATGGTAATTGGCGGCGTTGTAGCAGTACACTGGGGAAAAGTCTCAGGGAGATCACAGAGCCAGGGCACAGTCAGGCTGGCAGTTGTGAGTGGCATTCATGGCAAGCCATCTTGGGTGGGCAGGAGAAAGTGGAGGATGAGTAACCTCTGGTCTGCAAGAAATCTGCCAAAGAAAAAAGAAAAAAATGAAAGAAGACATTAGAGATACATTTCAATCTAGTAGACAAGGACATCAGACCAGTGTTTTTTAAAAGCTATCAGCCAAATAACAGAAGCACAGATTCCATGGGAAGCATACAAAAGCCTTCCTTCATGCTTTTACTGAAAGAAAATATTTGGCTCAAATTTCCTGGAGCAGTTACAATCAGTTCCTGATACAAAATGCCAGTGACAAAACATGGCATACTTCCAGAACAACAAGGCCAAAACACCCCCATGACTACAATATTGTGATTTTCTCTCAGATCGATTACTTTTTTCTTATTTTTATTTGTTCTGAACTACATCTTTCCACACAGTTTTCAATGAGAAATAAAACATGCAAGCCTCCAACTGGAGCAAGACAGTATTTTTCGTGTTCACTTAAAGAGGGTTTTTATTCAACACAGTTCAAAACAGGGCAGGATCAAAGCCTGAGCTGTGGCCAAAAGAAAAGAAAAGAAAAAAAAGAAAGACAGAAGAATAAAAAAGAATGCAAGCTCAAAGAAAATGCCTACTCACTGCTTTAACAATCTAGCATTTGCATGCAAATATATGGATTTACCACATCTGTTTTTAATGCTTCATCAATTCCTGGCCCGTGAAAAATGCAACAGTTATTCTGTTAGTCTAAACAGTCAGCACCTCCAAGTCAAAATATTCCCCTAGTTAAAGGTCACTTTCATGGTATTTTTACTCCACACTAAAAGCTGATTAAACCTCACAGCTCCAGCGCACACTAATAGTGAGCAGCTTTGTTTTCCCAGAGAAATGCCTGGATTTCAACTTTGAGTAAGAGCAGCAGGCTGCGTCAGTCATAGACGTACCAGATGTTCTGTCCTGACTTTCATCAGTTACTGCACGCTGGATCATTACACTCTGATTCAAATAAACCAACAATTAAGTTAATTATCTGTTCAATGGCACACACGGTTCTTTTGAAGAGGTTAGACTCTTGACTGCTTTACACATGTCGTTCAGTGCTCCACGATCGACACCTGCCCCCGCCTGGGTTACACTCTGCTGTGTCTGACTGGGAGGAAGAGGACTGGGAGAGATGTGCAAGGAGAAAAAGGCTGTGATGCTGGGGTGATGCACAGTGACATGACTGCTTGCCTGTCAGTGATACAATGGCAAAGGAGCCATCAGTGAAAACAGCCAGAAGTTGCTATGCATTTGTTGTCAAATTTTAAACAGTTCACCATGGATCTGCACACATATCTGTGTCCAGATACTTATTTTAGGCTGTACAATTTGTCTCTCTAGAATTGATATGCTAAGAGTAGGCACAGGAGCAAGAATCAGGAGATTAATTGTATGGCTAGTCTTGCAGATATCAATGTGAACTACAGCAAACCACCAGTTAATTTTCTCGCTTTTAAATCTATATTTATATCACATCTGCTCCCATAGAACATAATTAGCTAATCATTCTCTCCATAAAGGGACCAGGCCAGCAAATTAAAAATATTAAGCTTAATAAATCCTGGTATCTGCTACTACAGATGGTCTAAGTGGTGTGTAATAGTGAGTAATGAATTAGCAAAGGTGTGTGTGTTTTAGATGAAAGTCCCTACACTGAGAAAAGGGGGAAAATATAGCAGATTTTAATATTCACTGGTGCCAGTGGGGGAGGGGGGGGGGAGAGAGAGAAATGAAATGTCTCATACTGTATATGGCGGCCCTTAGGTTGAGACAGAAAGTTGGTCTTTATTATTTTTCAACAATGCAC
The DNA here is from genome assembly GCF_022655615.1 of Tachysurus fulvidraco. NCBI lineage: Eukaryota > Metazoa > Chordata > Actinopteri > Siluriformes > Bagridae > Tachysurus > Tachysurus fulvidraco. The sequence goes on from NC_062521.1 coordinate 20,071,241, forward strand.
AAAAGATCATAATTAGTGTATTATTTGTGATGCTTTATTTTGATTAATGCATGTACCTTTATTTTAATATATATTTTTTAATTTATTCATGTAATTTAGAGATAAAAAAAGCTAAATTTAATGATACAAGAATGCCATATCAATTTTTTTTAAATTCTTTCTTTATCCAGTGCAATGCTTACTTGTCATTGATATTTACCCACATTTTATATTTCTGTGGTGAACTAATGCACAGGATTAATTCAGTTGTTTAAAATTCCAAATAGCTTCCAAGTCACTATACAGTATGTGCTCTCTACATGGAGTATAACATAATGGTGTTGTACAGCCAATACAACAAAGGAATAGTTGGTATAAGTGCCTGTTGGATATGAATAAATGATTAAATGGAATAACACTTTAATCTCACACACTTTTATATATTTAATCAAAACCATGATACATGATAAAACAGCTATACAGCTTTCTCTGAAAGTATGGGAACATCCATTAAGGCCAAATTATTTTGGCTATAGACTGATGACACACTGGTTGGAGGGAAAGAAAATGAATAGGAGAAGAAAGATAATTCCAAAGCTTTCATTTTCCTGATATTTATATCTACTTCAATCTTTGTGACCCTGTGTAGGATATGGAGCCCATTCCCAAAGCCTAAGCCATCCCCTACCTCCAACATGCATGGCCGTGTTTCTATGTTTGAGTTTATATGTGTAGATTCTTTCTTTCTCCACACTTTGCCCTTTCTGTCACTTTGCTAGAGGTTTATCTTGCTGTTGCTGCTGTTGTTCATACTGGTGATAAGTGAATTTCATCTTGTGATATGGCCTCTATATTTCTGCTATCAGTGCTGGATTATGAGATCTTCACCCCTGTGAAGGTCAAATAGTCCTGCTTTTTTTCTTCCTCAGCCCTCATAGTGTGTGTCTTCAACAGTTGTTTTCCTTGGCGAACTTGTTCCATGTCTGGTTGTTAGTAACCAATGTTTTCATTCTTTTTCAGGATATTTCACACTGTTGTTTTGGCTATATCCAATGCCTGTGCAATAGCTCTGATTGATTTTCTCCCATTTCACAGCTTCCAAATGGCTTGCTTTTCTGCCATAGACAGCTCTGTGATCTTTATGTTGGTTTTTCATCTTTAACAACAAATGCAGTCTTCACAGGTGAAACTCCCGGCTCAAAACAAAGGGCAGACGTGCATGTTATTAATAGCTTAAACAATCGATCTACCAGGGAACAACACCTGTCAATCAAATTTTTCAATAGTTTCGATCACTTGAATAATGGGTGGGATCAAACAAAAGGTGTCATGTTCTTTTAAAGTTTTTTAAAACCTCTAGATATAAATATCAGTAAAAAGATATTGCTGAAAGCTGGTATTCTGTCTTATATTCGCCTTTTGCTCTCTGACACAAATGTCATGCTATTGACCTTGCTGTTTCAATACCTTTGTGGGGAATTCTATATAAACAAATAATCTTAGCCAAAAAATATATATACACATTTTTTAGACTTATTTTTGCCAATTTAGGTATAACCTAAGACCTTATTGATGTATTCAAAGACAAAGAAAATCCACAGTAAATGCTTACATTTAATATACATTGTACTCATTTTTTATTTCTTTGAAATGAAAGATGCAGTGAAATTGTATAGAAATCTGTAACTGTCATATTGTAATTTCTAACATAGCTGTAAAAAAAAAAATCAATAAGAAATTCTTTAAAAAAATCTTTTTAATTCTTGGAATTAAACTGTGCGACACAAAAATTCCTAACTCCAGTACAGAAGAGTCAAATTAAGCCTCATCTAGAGGCTGTTGGCTTTAAACATTAACTGAGTGAGTATTACAGTGAACTTGCTCTAACTTTACAACAGAAGGCTTTATCAGAATATTAATGTCGGCGCTACAGATTAGGGAACGGTACTCGGAAAAAAAAACATACAGGAAACGGAACAATTCACTGCTGAACAACGTACAGAAAAGTAAACAAGACATCATAAATATCCCAGACTATGGAAAACAATATCTCAAGCAGAACCATGCTCTTTTGTTTCTGTTGAGAACTCCAGTAATGACGAACTAAAACAGGCCTCTGGGAGTTCACACCTCCCTGAACTTTCCTTGCCTCTCATCGCTAATGCTCATAATAATATGCTCTCTCTGCCCTCTTTGCTTTCTGTTGTTTTCCCTTCTTCACTTTTCTTTAAACGATGGTTGTAGTTTATCTGACAAACTATAAACAGGGAGACAGCCAATTCCCACTTACCGAGGCTGCTGTAAAGAGTGTTCTCATTAGAGCCATGACTGCAGATGGCTGGAAATCGCCTGAACTTAATTCTGAAGTCCACTCAGTGCCAACGTTCTACATTGCATACATAATATAGGCAGCACATATCATTTTTAAGCCCTTCTTCAACCTTTCTTCCTCCATCTTAACACTTTGTCCTTTCTGACATTTTCTGACACAGTCTCTCCCTGCCTCCCTCCACTCATCTCTGTTGTCTTGTTGTAGTCTGTCTCTCTCTCAATCTCTCTTGCTCTCTCTCTTGACATGTGCCCTTCACTCCAGAGGCATCTCATGCACATTCAACTTCACTGCTGACTTTGCTTTTTTAAGTTGACTTTACCAGGGCACTCACATGCTTAATACCATATTTTTTTTTTTCAAAATAACCCTACTCCTTATATCCTTAGCGGTCCTTATTCATATGCTCTCAGTATCGAAACATCTTTCAAATGCATCATGAAAGACACGTAAATTTTTTTTTTCACAAATTGTACTGCGAACAGCATGCTATATCTGAGTACAGATAGACATGGGTACATTGTGCTCATGCTGGTGTCAAACACAGAAAGAAGAGCTGAGCCAAGGTCAGTCATTATCACACGACTAATTTAACTTAAATAAATTATCACCACAGAAAAATAGCCCGATCCAGACAGGATTATAGTCTCTGTGAGAAAGCTATAATAACATTTTTACATGTCTCCTACATGATGAAAATCTTCACCTGGCTAACACTAACCTGGATGCTGGTTCACACATTTCATATGTTGATTTATGTGGGTAATCTTTTGGAATATGGAGAATATTACTGGATCATTTAAAAACATCTTTACATGTTGGCATCTAATGTTAGATGATGATTTGGCCCATTTTACCGAGGAGAGGAAGAAAAACTGGTGGCTGGTGAGGATGAGAATAAAATAAAAATTACAGCCTGTTAAAATCTAATCACAACTCAACTGGGCTCCAAAGACTTTTCTTTTATAGCAGTTAAAAAAATATAAGCAGCAGAAAGTTTGAATGTTTGTCACATGTTCCTGCTTTTCTTTTTTTGTGTCAAATACACAGATTTACTTCAGAGTATTGACTGGCTCGCACAGGGCACGAGTTTTACTGTTATGTCAAATTATCATTTTTTTTCTACATGTAAACGAACTCACTGCGCGCACACACACACACACACACACACACACACACACACACACACACACACACACACACACACACACACACCTTTATGATGCAGTGCACACATGTATGATTCACTCCATATCGCTTCACTGCTCCCTCTAGCTGGTCACATCAAGTTCAAGCCCTTGACAAAAGTTTACAATGCAACCAATGAAGCTTTACCGCCTACTCATGAGTGATAACATTCTTCCTCTCCCTCTTTCTCCCCTCCTCTCCCTCTTTGCTCCACAACCTCCGGCATACGGCTGAAAATAAAGCTCTTCCTAAAGCACTTGAATATTAATGCGGAGACACCCTTAACACTTGTCCTCAGTGTGTGTCTGTATCTAGATGAATTCTCTCTTTTTTTTATTACTTGTTTTCATCACAGTTCCTCATTTTAGCTCCATATTATTATTGCGTCATTACGTATCATTTGCATATTATTGGTAGCTTGGGTAGCCGCTTATGCCTGTGGCTCTACCAGTTTCTGTAACATCATCAGCTCACGGAATAGCTTTAAGCTCCTGATTTACCATTATAGAAACTCAGGATGAACAGTTTAATCATAAAGCATTCAGCTGTTTTCAGCAGAGTACAGCAGGTTGTAATATTATTACTCTGTAATCTGTGTAGTCTATATGAATAATAGAGTCCGATGATAGATTTTTTGAGGGGATTCTGCAGTAATACGCAGTACTTTTTTTATATAATCCGTTTATAATCCATTTAAAAATCTTTTTTTCCCTCTTCATCATTTTGGTATAAAAGTCAAACTTTCAGTGATAGATTTTATTTCACAATAATTTCCTAAAATCATTCTTCATTTATCTGGACAGAAAGCTAGTCTAGCTGTGTACATCGGGGGTGTGGGAGCCCGACGGTGAAGACGCTAAACATCTGATCAGAAAGTCATGATTTCAAAGCCACCGCTTACAAGCTGCCACTGCTGGACCCTTGAGCAAGGCACATGACTCTTAATTTATTAGTTATATCTAAAATGAGATAAATGTACAGATAAGAGCATCCTCCTACTGCCATAGATATAAATCCAGACTCAGATCAATCGGCTGATTTCCCGAGTTACACACTTAATATGCTTAGTTTGTAATGTGAGTTTCTTGTACTGTATGTTGCCAAGTAATGTAAATTAAATGAAATTAACTTTCATTCATCGGTATACTGTATATCTATCCAGCTTTCTCAGGGACATGCTACAGCTGCAGGGATCCAGAAAGAAAGGTTCTCATAATGTAGCAAGGCTGAGATCCAAACCTTAGATGATTTATGTTTGATAAGCGTAGCATGGTTAGGACGGAGGGAAAATATTTCTGGGAGTCATAAAGAAAGAACACAAAAGAACCACTGTTCCCAAACAAATCTGCATTTCTGATTACGCTTTGCATGCAACTTCTTTACCTCGGGTAATTACTTTTTCCTACTTTAGGGAAAAAATGTAGCAAGTGCAAGTAGGGCTATAAAACACCACTTGAATTACACTCATCAACCCCGCCAGACAAAAGAAGCGCACGAGTGTGTTTGATTATGTATAAGGGCCTATGAGGCAGGTGTGAAAACATTCTGTATTTAAACACTACTTTTAATCACAGCTTATTCTCTTGGGAGGAAGTTTATCACAGTAGCACCACCTGGTGGGTGTTGTCTTAACCTTTCCCTTCCTAAACAGTTCTACAGTCCCTCTGCTTGCTGCGCTAGCTAAAATCAGCAGCTCATCCATGCTCGCTCATATAATCCTCTTCAAGCAATAATTCAGGTCTTTAAAGTTCATGTCAGTACTGGGTAATCCTAATGGAGGCAGTGATGGGTTTCTTGGAGGAAAAAAAAACCCCAGAACACTGTAGGTGTGTGGAGCGTAGACTATTATAAGGATAATTACTGTCTGCTTCTAGTCCTGTGTTTGCACAGTAATCATTGTTAGCCTTGACAAAGACTGTTAAAAAACTTTAAAATTGACACTGAGGGCTGTTTAATGGCTTCTGAACAAAACACTATGGCTTTAGAAAGAAATGTTGTGCCAGGCAGAGGGCCAGCTTTTTTTTTTTGTACAAAAAGCATGGAACAGTTGGTTGCAATAAGAAAATGATTGAAATTAAGCTATTTCTGAAGTACATGAATAAAAGGATATCCCACACAATACCAAAAATTAAGAGAGATAAAAGAGAAAGACACAAAATTCTAATACAAATATTATAATGACAAAAGGTCCCTTAAAAGCCTAGTAGAATCAGCAATTCTGACCTTTGTGTGTACAAAGTATGATCTTCATTATAATCACGACCGAGGAAGCTAGCCTAGAGCAGGTCTAGGTGCTTCAAATGAATAATTTTAACATTCAAAATGATATTAAAGTTACAGGCACGCAACAAAGGAAAATAAAGGAAATTCGTCAGTCCTGGCTGTGGTTGCCATGGACACCATCTGAAATGACTTCAGTAATTTGGCCGATTCCAAAAACAAAGAGGTTCTGGAAGAAGATTTTGACACTAAATGTTACTCTGCGTGTGTGGGAGTAAGAAAGCAAGGGAAAAGGTGTCTGGACACCTGTGATTTTATCTGCCCTGATTCACACCCCCTCTGCACGACATGTTCATGCCCCCTATTGTTCTCAGCAATGTTCAGAATCCAGTGACCCAGATAAAAAAAAAAAAATAAAAAAAAAAAAGCACGACTAGAAATCTCTATTAGTTATTTAGAGAATGTGATAAATAAAAAATGCTTGTGTGGGTGTGTGTTTGTGTGTACATTGTATTGAGTGGGTTTGGCGGCTATTTAGCATCAAATGTAAAAACATCAGTGAACACACCTAGTGGATATGAAGTGACTGCTCGCAATTCATCACTGTCAGTACCAATGCTAACATAGCTAACAGCACCAGTGAGTCTTTTGAGGTGCTATTGATGTCAGGGAAGTGCGTGTCGTAGATAATGAGGGTTTCCAATATAGAATGCGTCCTCTTATAAAAATCTGGCTCGAAGATTTAGCGGAGTTAAAATTTATGCAAATGAATCTTTCCACTGCATCATTTGACTAAGAACATTTGCATGGTGATCGAAAAGACTTGCTTTTATAAATACATACACACAAAGTTAAACATCGTTGTCCACTGCATTACGTGTTCTTAAAAAACAGAAAGTCATTATTAAAACGCTTTATGTGGCTTTAAGGAGACTGAGTCAACCGTTGAGTCACATTATGATTAACAGACTTAGACATGTCTACAGTGTATTCTGTATTGTTAATGCAAGCTTTGATAGAACATTAAATATAGATGCTAAATAGCAAACACCACAGTAAATTATTTACCTCCTCACTTGTTTCCCACAACAAAGCCCATAATGACGCAGGGAGATTCTGCATCTAAACTTGTACTAATAGCACACATTACTTCTTCATAGCAGTTTTTTTATTTTATTTTCCCAAACACATAATAGCATGCAGCACACAATGTTTGCCTTTTTATTTTTGTTATTATTTCATGTTGAAGTATGCATTTGGTTGGTTAACAGTGAAATGATGGAACCTTTGTGATGTTACCTTTAATTTAAATTATATTCAATTAAAATGACCCCATGGAATGGACTTACCCTAGATGTTTATTCACTGGCTGTGTTCAAACAACATTTAAAGACTTGCATCTTCCTGCAATACTCTCACTAGCACTTTAAAACTGCATTAAATAAATACACTTTACCTCCCAACAGTTTTTAGACTGATGGTATTTTTAGTCCATGACCTAGTGAACCATTACAGATGTTTTCATTGATAGCGACTTCAAAGCTATTCTGTAGGTCTCTCTGAAAAAGAGCATCTGCCAAACTCCATGAATGTAAATGTAAAAATAAACTCATATTAACGGATGTAATGCTAAGGCAGAAATATAGCATATACGCAACCTTCCTTTCTAATTCACACAATGTGGCTCTTAAGGAACGCACACAATTAGTCAGGAAGTGTTTGTAATTGAGATAAACAACAGGCCTTTTCCACACCTGGCACAGAAATGTGTGTAGCATACGAAATTTTCAAGATTCCTGTGGGATCAGGCTGAAAAAAAAAATGGACGTGAACGGGAACATCTGTGTTTGCTTAGCTTTTAGCGTCCTTTCACTTGGTGGACAAGCTGGCAATAGAATTAGATCTCTCTGTAGAATAAACACAGCACTGATTGATGTATGCAGCAGACATGTCATCCTTCAGAAAGAAATCTCAAAAGAGAATTCTGATGTTGTAGCTGCATTAAAATGAGCACACAAATATTTTTGATTAGATTGTGCGCCGAGCACGGTAATCAGATCGAAGGGATCAGGTGCTAACCGCGATGTTGCGTGGCTACATAGAACTGACAGCAACTTATAAAGAGCTTCACTGTACATGAAGAAGAGAATAAGAGTAGGGGAAAGCATACATATATAGTGCTGTAGCATACTAGTACCAATGATAAGAGAGTTATTGCCTTTGAACAAGTGTTATACTGCCCAATACTACAAAGTCTACTAGTAATGTAAACCGCAGCAGAGAGGTGCTTCAATTCCAATACTGAAAACATGCAAAATCTGGAAGAGAGAAATAAATAAATAAATAAATAAATGGTTCACTTCAACCAGATATTTTGCATAAGCTGTTGTGGCTTCATTTGGAACAAACATGGAAGTTTTAATCCCCCAATGAAAATACCTTCATTTGTAATGCTGAACTCCTCACAGGTAAGTAATGAGATTTTTTTTGTGCACATCAATAGGCAATTACAGCAGACGATGGTATTCATCCCTCTATCTATAATTAAAATAGACCCGATGCATTGCACCCTCTACCCATCCGCCGTCTTTCCCCTCTTCGGCACACGTACATTCATTATAAATGAATTCTTCCTTGACTAATAAACAGTGCTTTTTGTGCTGTATGGATAGGGAGACATTAAATGTTTGATGGGATCTGCCCGATCGTTTAGTGAGGTACTATAACAATGCCTCTTTATTGCTTACTCAAGAATTCTCAGTGCAGCATAAACCACACAAGAAGGCTCGATTTGAGGTCTCGGACTATAAGAGAATGAACTGACCATGAATTGTGGATATCTATAATGTACGATGGATTATGATTTGAGGATCACAAATTAAATCGGAGCTTCATTAACATCAATTTATGGGTTTGTCATTTGAATAAGATTTGTGTACAGGTATCTAGAAGAAGAAGAAGAAGAAGAAGAAGAAGAAAAAAACAAGCCCAACAAAATATTAGTTGTGGTTCAGTGAGACTTCAAGCTATGCCAGTAAAATGTGCTGTAGAATGGAGACAAACAGGCTGCATTTGCATGGAACCATCTGTTATGGATTCTGACTGTCAAGCAGTGCAAATGCTCCATTACTGCAGCTGGAGACGAATCCTGTACAATGCAGAGAAACATACTGGACTCTAGCTGCTGTGAGCAGCTGAAAGTTTCTTAGAACTAGAGTTGTCAAGTAGCTCTCAACACAAATATGGAAAGAAAAAAAAAGTAGTCTGTTTATAACAGTGTCTGTCTGCACCAGGGTGAAAACTGCACTGTAAACACAGTACAGTACAGCTATAAAAATAAAATAAATAAATACAAAGGTAAAGCATACATTATTACATTGTAATCGGCTACGCTCGACGGCTATGTGGACACAGCGCTTTCTAAGTAGATAATTGTTTGTCTTCACCAGCAGTAATTAAGTAAATTGGCTAATGAAGTTCACTACCTAGCTAGCTAGCTAGCTAGAGCTTACTGTTGATACCTGATAATTCTAGGTTGGTAATGTGTAATAATGAGTTCTTTCAATCCAATCACATAGTATGTTAGTCAAGCCAGAACATATGACTAAGCTAGAACAGTTTACATAGACGGGTCTCAACCAGTCACGCAGACGTCCTGACTAATGTTTCACCTGGTAGAAAAATCTTTAACAGAAGCAACCGTCTGCCAAAGGTTCTTCTTTCGTTCATTCATTCATCTTCAGTAACTGATTCATCATGGCTCTGTTGTCATTAGTCAGGAAAACTAGACAAGACAGAGGAATGTATTATGTTTAGAGCATTAGTCCACATTTTGCGATAAAAGTGTTTTTCGATAAAAGTGTGCTTGTACATTTTATTCATACCTACAGGCAATTTATCATAGCCAGTCCAATAACCAGCATGGGTTTAACAAGTGACCCAGAAAAAAAGCCACACAGACATGGACAATGTGAACGTCCATACACATGGTCAAACCAGAGACATTTCTGGTAGATTTAACGTTATTTTAGTTTAAGCAGTTTAATGTTTCAGATTTACTTTATTCTATAACCATATAACTCTTTTCTTATCACCAAGCTGATCTTTCTTTTCTTCCTAGTTAAATGCCGTCTTCCAGGGTAAATCCCACATGGCTTCCTATTCACCAAGTTTGTGTCCTTCATAGGACAGAGGTTATAACATAATGGAGCTGAATGCCACCTAGTGCCTTTGTGTATAGTGTAGAAAGACATTTGATATTTAGCCAGTTTTGCCTTGCCTAGTAAGGTTTGGACATAAACGTTGCTGTATTTTCATTGGAGTACTGGGATAAATGGATGGGTTTTAGTGTGTGGGGATAACATGAAGTCTGTTTTTTATTATTATTATTATTATTATTATTATTTTTTTTTTTTTAAATTGGCGATCTTGTGCTTACAAGATCTGAGAAGAGAAATTTGAGAGAATTCTAAGTACATATACTACCCTGATATACCATGTGAGACTCCTGCGTTCAGAGATTCTGCCAGAAAAAGGACAGCCCCGGGTTCAGATTTGTTTAAAAACAGACCTCTCAGTATGCGAACAAATCTTTACCCGAGTGCAAACAGTTTCCTCGTTCTCACAACCGATTCTAAAGTTTTAATTAAAAAGCAAAATAAGACGGTACTAATCTCACTCAACCTGTCCGTCATTCTTAACACATCTGCCTTAACTACAGTGAGCTGTAATCTTCTAAAGCATGCCATGTGCATCTTTCTGTGTGGGGGACAGAAATATTCAGTGAGAGGTCAGATGGCAGCAGCACCTGTGTGATATTCAAGGCTATTTACTTTGAAACATCACATGGCAAGCAGAGAGAGCAATCAGGACTAAACTTCCTGCACCAGGCCTGTAATCTCACTCCTGAGAGAGAAGATCACACCCACAGCCTTTATCTATAATGACGATCTACAATGTTATATTTCTCCATCCTGTCCTAGCTGGAGTGAAAGAGAGAGTTAGAATCAAAGAAGAGAGACAGATAAAGGGATGCATAAGAGAGAAAGAGAGAGAAAGAAGAGTCAGTGTGTGTGTGTGTGTGTGTGTGTGTGTGTGTGTGTGTGTGTGTGTGTGTGTGTGTGTGTGAGAGAGAGAGAGAGTGTAAAAGAGAGAGAGAGAGAGAGAGAGAGAAGAGTCAGAGCGTGTGTGTGTGTGTGTGAGTGTGTGTGTGAGTGTGTGTGAGAGAGAGAGAGAGAGAGAGAGAAAGCATCAAAGAGAGAGAAAGTGAAGAATGAGTGGTTGCGTCTGCTTTACAGTCTGTTAGTGCTTGTTGCTGCTGTTGCACATTTACATAAATGTCTGGAATGAAGCATTCACGCCAAAGTCACTCAAAACAGCAGCTTTTGCACTCCAGACTTTGCCGCCTGCAGTAAAACCATCTCACTGCCCAGTTTAATACACGGGTCATTCTATGTAAAAGTTTAAAGTCGTCAAGGCTAAGAATTATATACACTGCTTACATCTTATCAGACAGAAAATGATCACTCTTAGTCTTAGAGTCTGGTGGCTTATTATACAGCAGTGCTAAAATTAACTGAGAATTTTGTCATATCAACTCAGCAGCCATTTTATTAGGAACACCTTACCAATACAGGGCAGGACCCATCGGGCTCTCTGAACCACCCTGTGGATTTGTATGAGATTGTGTTTTATATCAAGATTTGTCAGATGCAGACTCGTGTTGTGGATATCTTACTCTACCACATCCCACAGGTGACCTGTTGGACTCAGATTCAGTAACCGAGGAAGGTCACCGAAGACCGAACTCGTGGTCGTGTCGAACACGACTCTGTACGAGACGACTCTGTGACATAGTGCATTATAATGCTAGAAGTAGCGGTTAGTAAAGGATGGGGAAAATTGCCATAAAGAGATGCACATAGTCAGCAACAATACACAGGTAGGCTGGTATTAAGGGACCAAATATGTGCCAAGTAAACATTCCCCACATCATGACTCCACCAGCAGAAGCAGCATTCAGAAATGAAAGCAGGCAGTGTGTGTGGAATCATGTTGCTGACCGTACCCTACAATCTGTCTGTTACAAAAGAACCAGGAGGCATTTTTCCAACCTTCAAGTGTCCAGTTTAAGTGAGCCTGTGCTCATTGTAGACTCAGATTACTGTTCTCAGATGGCTGACAGGAGCGGAACCTGATGTGATCTTATACTGTTGTAAACCATCCGCCTCAAGGCTCGACGTGTTGTGCATTCTGAAATGCTTTTCTGCTCATCAGTGTTGTAAAGATTGTTTTCTTGAGTTACTGTTACTTTCCTGTCAGCCTGTACACCAAACTGAACATTTTCCTTTGACCTCTCTCATCAGCTAGGTGATTCCTTGTCAGCAAAACTGGAGAAAACTGGTGGTCATTGGATTTGTATGTATGTGTGTGTGTGTGTGTGTGTGTGTGTGTGTGTGTGTGTGTGTGTGTGTGTTCCGCACCATTCTGTGTAAACTGTAGACTGCTGTGTTAGAAAATGCCAGGAGATTGATAGTATCTTAAATATTTAAACCAGGACATCTGACACCAACAACCATGTCATGAGTGAAAGTCAAAGACGAGCCAAAGATCACATTTTCCACCATTCTCATGTTTGAACAAGCGAAAACTCTTGTATCTTGTCTTGTATCATATTATATACTGTGCAGCGGACACACAATTGGCTAATTACAAATTGCATGAAAGTTCCTGATAAAGTATTCTTCATTTCAGCAAATCAAACTGTTCCATTAAATTTGAATAGCTACATTTGACTGATCTGAATTACACTTCCAGAGGTGCAGCACAGTCCTAGACATCATCCACAATCTATACGATATGTGATCCGGTGGATGGATGATATTACGTTAATGCCGTGTGACAGTTCATTGCTTTCTGTGCGTTTGTTGCAAGAAGCATGTACTAAATCACTTGAAGCATGCTATTAAATTAATAATATAGCAACAATATACCGTATAAATAATGGGTGAATGAGATGAATTTCTTCTCCAGAGGAAAAAAGATCCAAGCAACACTGTAAGAATTGTAAATCCTGTCACAGATTCTAAAATCAAATCTTGTAGACACAACAAGAGCTTATCAGACAAACATGGCTCCCTTTTCCTTTTATATATATATCACAATCCTTTCAGTATCTGCATGAATAAGTCATGTCGTCTTCATCCTTTTTTCCAGCAGTGCAAAACACCTCCATGACCCTGTAAAAGTGACTGAAGTCTTTATGGGAGATAAGAGCAAAAGAGGTTACCTTCTGAACAGCACATTTTATTACCTATTGTTCTTTTGTGATCACTTAATGATGAACTCACACTGCAGTCAAATAACTAATTAGAGAAACGAAAGCAGCCTGCATTGTTTGACAGGGAGTGTAAAACAAAGATATATACAAACTTACTGTTTAGCTTGGGTTTTTTAATTATTTAATTATTTTTTTTTTTTATGACGGTGTGTCTAGCGGTCAGTTCAGGGCATGTTAGGTTTTAATATGCTCTCTGAATGTTGCAGCTGCTTTAAAAATGCTTCAGTCACAAAGCCAAAGAGTATATATACTGTGTATTTGATTTCGACTCTGGAACCGAAAATGTGTTCGACAAAGCTGCGGGAGGAGGACAAGGAGACGAAGCGGAAACCTGAGACGCGGTATTGATCTGTGAGGGCTTTACCAATCATTTCCTGTCAGTCCAGCAATCGATCCTCTTAGTGTTGGGTTCAATCTTGACCGCTGAACCTCAAACAAAAGATACATAAATCAAATACCACAACCCGTACTTAGTGCTCGGAACATATCCAGATCAACGGTAAAAGGGCAGAAGAGATATTATAAAAATAGAAATTTGTCTATTCTCCATGATCACTTCTGTTTCCTAGACTGTTTCTATAGTCGTTTTAGAACTCGAGGACCTTAGTTTTTTTTTAATGGTAGGCTTTAATCTAGGTTATGCTGACAGATAATGTCACATTACATTGTGAAAACCAGACATTATTGCTATTTATACGGTATACACCCACCCCTGCTTTTATTCTCCGTCCCTCTCACTGTGCTCTTCTTTTCCTAACAACCATATCATTATTTTGCATCTTTCCCTGCTCTGTTGTTCCGGTTTCCTAAAAGATGATGCAAATATAATTAAACCTTCCTAGTGCTCAGACGGCATAATGTAGCTAAGAAATGTCGCTTTTAGATTAACCATTCTCCAAGTGTTACATCAGTGGAGTTCAAACTCCTTTTGAAAGAAATTGTATAACAATTGTGTTTCCCTTAATTTGTTCTTTTCTTTTCTTATCTTGCTAGAGAGGCCCAATCTTATTTCTCGGGAATAAGGCATCACTGCATTACAGCTCCGGCATCAGCCACAGTTAGTGGCAAGCAAGTGCAGGCCAGAACGTTTGCACCTCTGTGAAGAGAGATGAAGCACGACAGAAGATGACTTTCTACAATCATATTATTCTGCCTAGATTTTATTTTTGTTGCAAATCAATTCTTCATTCCAGACTTTCTGGAGGTCCTCCACTCATCTCTACTCCTGCCTTTTGCCTGAAAGGTGAGGGTGAAGATGTTTCCTCAGAGATCCATGAAATAGTTACTGCTTCTGGACAGTTAATTGGCTTCAATGTAGGAAGCCAAACTGGTTCAACTTTTAATTAACTCTGCCGTTTTTAAAAGCCTCAATGATAATGGGATTCCACCTCTAGCCTGTGTGTGTGTTTGTGTGTGTGTGTGTTTGTGTGTGTGTGTGTGTTAGAGAGAGAGAGAGAGAGAGAGAGAGAGAGAGAGAGAGAGAGAGAGAGAGACAGACAGAGAGAGAGAGATTGAATAATAATTTCAGCTTAGAAATTAATTTAAATCCAAATACTGCAATCTTCCTAACTCTACTTTGGTAAATAGCTGTGGCACTTACATTAAGAGGCCAGACATCCTTGTTTGATTATCAAAGACAAATATGGGGAGTGGGGAATTTAAAGCTGGCACATACACACTTTTTATACTAAATAATACTTACACTCTAATCCATACATCTCATGTCCATTTTTTTTCTAGATCAGTATTCAGGGCTCTTAGAAAGCTATTCTGCCACTTTAAGAATCGAAAAATCCTGCCTTGTGCCCCTGGAGTTTCGCTCCTAAAAAAATCCCACCATGCACCACAAAATACAGGGAGCATCGATGCTCAATATTTTGCCTTATTTGTAAATTATGTCATATTTTCTGAATCCTCACAGCTCAGAGAAAGTAGACAAACTCTCAACCATCTCCGTTTACAAATCTAAGTTATTATGGTACAATTAATGTGTGAGATTCTTATTTCCTATGTTTCTATGATGGCACAGTACAGCCTCAAGATTTCAGGGTCCCAGGCTTGATTGGCTGAGCGCAGATGACCATCTGTATGGAGGACTGTATGTTCTCTCATAGGTTTCCTGAGAACTCTAAAGCGGATGGAAACCCCTATGCACTGCAGCTTTAAAATGCATATGATTCTGGAAACATGCACTTTGTGTAAGCTGATTTTCTATCACACTCAATCACAGAATGAAGCACTTTTAAACAGCTAGTTTAACGTTCCACTGTCAAACTCCTGAACAATAAGAGTAGGGTGCTGTGCTCAGTACAGATGAGTGGTTGACAGGCCTACTATAAAATATTTTCTGTGACAGACTTAAGATAAAATGCTCTCAGGGCCTCTTTGTTTAGAGCGGAAATGGAAATATATTCTGAACGTAATAGTGTATGGGAAAAAAGTAATTCTTAGCCAGACAGACGACTTGGCTTGTGTCCAAGAGTCAAACCAAGAAGCTTTGATTGGCATCTAACAATATAGAGATGGTACCGTAAGCAGCGAAATGAAGAGACACAGAACTACACACTACTACTGTACATAAAGTGCATGTGTGCAAGCGTGTGTAATGGGCAGATCATACAAATAACCTGAAACAGACAGCTGAAGATGTCTCTGTACTCATGGGTTTACTATAACAACAACATTTGGGAAAGGGAATATGGATGGATCAATAGAGAGATTGATGGATAGAGAGATGGATGGATGGATAGATTCTTTATTGAAATTAAGTGTCAGTCCTTATGGTGTATAAAATGGTAAAAAGAAAATAATATTTACACAAATAAAATAGTATGAGAGAGAGGGGGGAGAGAAAGAAAAATACAAGAAAGAAAAACACAAATATAAGAGTATTAACATAAACATTCGAGTGTGTGTGTGTGTGTGTGTGTGTGTGAGAGAGAGAGAGAGAGAGAGAGAGAGAGAGAGAGAGAAAGAAAGAAAGAAAGAAAGAAAGAAAGAAAGAGAAGTCATGTAGCTTTTACTGTCATTTATCCATATATAGCTGACGCAGTATAAGAAAGCATTCATGTAAGCAATACTACTACAATACTATATAATAGTACCACCAGCATTACTAGGCAACTCTGTGAAACAGTACTTTAACCTTTATTAAATGCACACGTTACTGTGTTTAGAGACAACACACTGCTGTCTAGTTTACCTGTATCAAATATCTCCTCTGTGAAGCATAGTGGAGGAAATAGAATTCTGAGAGACAGTTTGACTGCCTCAGGGTCTGGGCAGCCTGCGATAATTAAGGGACCAAGAAATTTCAAGCTGTATCTAAGCACATCCAAAACTCAGAATGCAATAACAAAGCAGCTCAAGCTGAAAAAAAGTTTTTAAGAAAAAAAAAAAAAAAGGAAAAAAAGAAAGAAATGGGCAAGCGTGAATTCTGACTATTCTCAATTAAACCTGAACGGTTTCAACTAAATCAAGCAATTTAATCAAGACTTCCAAAAGAAATAAGTGTAAAAGGAAAGCACAAGAGGGATCTGTAGTGACATTTAAATGCAATAAGAACACTAATAAAATTTGAGTCCACACATTGGAATTACCTTGATAGATTAATTCACTCTTTAATAACGTGCGCATTTTTAAAACTGCCCTCATTTATTACATCTTAGGCCCAATCGCATTGTAATTATTTTTATATCTAATAGAATAGAAATACAAATAATACCAAATGCTTTCCATCACAAATCCTTAATCCCATCACGATTATAGATATTTACCCTAATATTACATTTAAGTATGGAGCGCAACTCATAATGCTATAACCATTTCATTTGCATACTTTCAAATAGTGACATTTATGCCATTTACTTTTTATCTTCTGCAAAATAGCCTTCTTATGCTCTTACTCTTCCTTCCTTGCTATTCATAGCCATGACCTTTTCATTATACAGCTATTAAATTCAAGCTTTTTTCCTAATCTTGTTTGTCAGTGTGGATGAGTGATTCTATCTAAGGTGAGAATCGAGTGCACTTTTGAGACACATCAGTATTTAAAGACCACAACCACAGTGTGATGGATCACGTGCACTGGCTTACTTCTCATTTTCTATTGATTCATTTCTTTACTGTCAAAGCTCTCTCAGCTTCTTAGGAAAACCTTCATCCGGATTCATACAATTAACTGCAACTTAAATTGAAACTACGTCTAATATTCTCCTACATCAAGAGAAGGTGTAGAAGGCAATGCTAAAGGCGAGGCAGGAGACTAGAAATAGCAAGGCCTAAAACAACTTGAAACGGGTGTTAGTCATATACACATGAACAGCTCATAATGCTGCTTTCTCAACAGCTATGAGCTCCGGGTACATTATCCATTTCTGGGAATTATGTTTTTTTTTGTTTTTTTTTTTTGGATCAAGAATCCAAAACATCAGCAGCTTTTATTTTCTTCATTTCTCAAATACCATATGCACCGGTGTGAATTCTGAAACACACAAAATCAATTGCGATGTGAGGAATTCAAGGTTAAAAGGTGTTAATAAAAAAATAAAAAAATAAAAAATAAATAAACAGATTCCCCCCACTATTCATCATGACTTCCTGTAATCCAACTTACATTATTTATTTCTTCCTTTAGTAGAGATGACGTGGGCTGCTGCTGAAGCATGAAATGCATTTAAAATTACAAAAAACATTCCGGCAGTCAAACTCTCATCAGCCAATGCTTTTATTTCCCAAAGTATAAATCCAAACCGACAAACCTATTTTTAAATTCTTGACAAGCCTTGATAAATCTGGTAATGATAGTAGATTAGTCTTACTCTGTCATATGCAGGCTTGAAGCAGAAAAGCACAGTAGCAGGGATTCAGGCTTGACTCAGATGACTCATGCAGGTCTGCCAGGAGCAGCCTAGCCGTCTACAGCTCTGACCACAAACACACAGAGCCGGGGATTGCCTCAGTCTTACCTCGTGCTCAGGCTGTTCTCAGGCTAAGAGTAAATTGATTAGAGCACTGGTTTCTGCACAAAGTCAAAGTCATTTTATATTAATGGGAATAGGAGAAGTTGAAATTCACATTGGCTCACTTCCACTAATAGATCTGTGAGCAGCTACCAGCACTGAGAGGATCAACATTAGTATTAATAATACCAGTAATAGAATTAATACTATCCATCAATCCATTTTCTTTAAAGCTTATCCCACACAGTGTCACAGGGGGCCTAGAAACTGTCCCAGGGAGCTTGGGGCACAATGTGGGGGGACTCCCTGGACATGGTGCCAGCACATCACATGATAGGAAACAATCACACACACATTCACACACTTGTTCACACAATATTAGAGATGCCAATCAACCTACCATGCATTCCTTTGGACTGTGGGAGGAAACTGAAGTATCCGTGGGAAACCCACAAAGCACAGGAAGACCATGTAAACTCCACACACACAGGACAGAGGCAGGAATTAAAACCCCAGAAGTGCAACGTTCTAACCTCCGAGCTACCATGTCTTCAAGCATTAATATTATTACTACTAATATATATAAAACGTTATTATTAGTAGTAATAATATTAATGCTGGAAGATGTTTTCTTTTATTTTTTGACTACCCTTTGTTTTAGAAATTAAAAACAAAGGGTAGTCAAAAATAAAAGAAAACAGAAAGTTTTATAAAATATAAGTAATATATAATAATAATGTATATATGTAAAATAATGTGCTAATACATCAACAACATCAACATCTAATTCTAAGCCCCTCTATTTTTTTCTTCCCGTTTGGTCACCCGCCAACTGTCATAGGACATTAACAAACCAGGGCGCAAACCACATGCTTCCTCTGAATTCTTTCAAGCTGCTGCTCATGCTTTGTCACATAGTGGTGTACCACACTCACACTGAGGAAAGCACTCTCTATCCGCTTCCACATATATGAGCTCAGGACTGCCTAGGGTCTCTGTGATTAACACTGAAGACAGAATACCTTCTCTTTCACCCTGAGAGCTCGACCAATCTTATTCCTCAGATGGCCTGTGTAAGGTCTTGGGCTCTCAATCCCCTGACCACCAGACAAATGACAATTTATTTATAAGTTCATTTGTTTGTTTTTGACTTTTTTTATTGACTGATCATGTGTCTCTGTCTAAGTGATCTCTACGAATATGCATTTTATGCTACAGATTCATACAACTGGATATACAAATAGTCATAAGACTGAATTATAACATAGGAATAAGAGATTTTTCAAGTAGCACCTTATCTGCTTTATCAGAATTTATCCAATATCGACCCACATCGGCAAGAAAACCGATGTGTCCACCATGTCCAGACTCTCCTGACTGCAGATCAAAGCACATTTTCATTCAATTGCATTTTCAGAAGAACCGTTCTGAAATCACAAGCATGAGATTGGAAGTGAAACTGAACAGCTGTGTGAAGGACTTCAGTAAGCTACAGAAAGAGCCATCTGTAGTCGTGGGTCACAGTGTACTTATGTGAGATAAGGTCAAGCAGTGCGGCAGCCAACCTGTACATCATCGAAGCCCCACAGCTAAGCAGCAAAGCGGTGCTAAACTTTTCACTTTTTCAGTCTCAATGCAGTAGCTATATGGCTCAAACACTGGAGGAGGAGGAGGAGAAGAAGAAGAAGGGGGAAAAAATAGGACTTGGGTTTGCGCAACTGCAAAGCTTGACTCCATTAAAACTCAATTCAGCTGCCGAACTTCACGTTAAAATCACACACAGTGTGATTTTAACATGGTTATAACGTTGTAGAGGTTATAGCTTTCTAAAGGGGTTCTGAATGGATAGATTTTTTTTTTTAAGAGCAGATGCTGAGGTCTTGAAAACTTGACCTCTAACGGCGCGTGGAAATAGAAAAATGTGACCTGCTTAAAGAGCAGTGTCGGCATATTGGGAGAATTACAGCAAACGTATGAAAAGATTTTTGGTGTGTGGTTGCCTTGCTTCATTTCAAATTTTCTACATGTTATAACAGTGCATGCATGTTGAAATCCAGGACTGTGCAATATGGGGTAGCAAAAGTAAAACAACGAATACTTTTATCTAGCTGGCATTTTCCAAACCCTTGAGGAAATTCTGATACATAATTCTAATAATTCAATTCAATTCACTTCAAGTTTATTTGTATAGCGCTTTTTACAATAGACATTGTCTCAAAGTAGCTTTACAGAACATAAACATAGAGCAGAAGGTAAACATAAGGAATAATAAAAGAAATAATGAATAATAAAAGAAAAAGAATTAACAGAATAAAAAATTCAAGATTATTAGATATATATAGCATATATAATAACTATGACTCTAAATGCTGATTATTAATAAATAACTCTAAATGTTATCTATTAATAAATATAACTTTCAATCATTTTTGCTCCTTCTTCTTCTTCTTCTTCTTCTTCTTCTTCTTAATAATAATAATAATAATAATAATACAACAATATTGGCTCTAACAATATGTCTCTCCCAAAATGCTGCTTTTCTAGGTGTTTAAACAAATAATTCAATTTGTGTAGTCCAAAAACAGTGTTACTCATTTTGGTCAAATTACTTCAGGTTAATCTTAACCAAGATCTCCCAGAAGCTTAAATATATTTGTGCTATATTAAAGTAGATGTGCTACAATAAGGATTTTTGTTCTTTTTATCCACACAATAAATCCCTATGTAAAATAAATTAACACGTTTATGAGTATTTAAGAGAAAGTGCATAGATGAAACTTTAGAATATTACACACGGTCACAGAGTTCATAAAATACTAAAGCTGAAACATTGATTATGCTTACTGTCTGAAAATACAGTCTATAATTTATGAGATATTGCAGCCTCGGATGAGTACTTGAAGCACATACAGCATTCAAACACCAATGAAAAGCAAGAAGTACTCCTGAGAACTTGTCACAGTGAGGCTTTTTCTCAATGTAGAACCACCTCACTGAATGAGACCAGCTGGCAAACATCTGCAACCACTCTTCCTGTATCTCTACAGAAATGGCAGCAGCTCTTATACCATGAAAATAAGGCTACATCAGTCCAAGAGCTCCGGTTCAGCTGTCGGCTCTCAACACGCTACTCTAATGCATAGGCGTACTGCTAAACATGGCTCTGGCTGCTATTAGCAGGCTGCAATCTATCAGATTACACTAATCAACACTCAAACAGCACACGTCAATGCTCTGCCTTGGTCACACATTATAGAGACAGATGTGAAAGTGCTGGACTTGGCATTATAACAAGCTCAGCTATGATTTGGAACATAGAATGTGACAACCTGTGAAACAAAGTGCTAAGATTTTAGTGCCAAGACATCTCCCAGCATAAATAAGGCCGTTTTTCATTGCCGTTAATGACTGTCACATGAACTACAGCTGAAGTAAAACACCAGATTCAAGAATCGTGTGATTATGAAGGCTGCATTCGGCCTATTGCTTAAAGCATGGGGGCATTGTGTTGAGCAAAATCATTTGTTTGTCGCTTGACAAAAGGGTCACATTTGCATCATGAAACTGAATTTGCTTATTGGATAATTTTATGAAGGTGTAAATATCTTTTAGAAATACTAAAACAATTGATTCGATATAAATAAAAATTCCCGCATTCACAAAACAGCCGCACGAGCGTTATTTATTCCATCTGCATCAGGCCAGATGGAAATTAAGCCTGGTGTGTACACAAACTCAAAATCTAGCTAGAGAAATATTGCTACAGTGTGAAACCATCTCTTGAGAGTTTTGTGCATTTTCAGCGATTCTTAGCATAAGAGGAAAGTTGCAAACACGAAACACCTGGCAACACAAATCCAATCCACAGCCAGGCGGATTCTATGGTTATATCCGGCAAGAGCAATCAATGTAGGTCCTTAACTATTTAACAACAATAAGCTTTAAATTACTGATTAACCTTTGTAGACCTGTGAGCATTCGGAGAATAGTGCACTTGCAATCCATGCCTCTGCCAAAGATACAGCGCATTATTGTTGCAGGGAAATTGAGGGACTTGCCGGCAAATGAGGAAGCATTATCGGTGCTAAGCAGCTGCTATCATAATGAAGTTGCATCTCTAGAATTGTGAGAGCTTTTAAATAATGGTTCGGAGTGCAGGACCTTTCTTGGAATTGCGGGTCTTAATCAAATCCGTCTGCGTCTGAGTACATACGTGTCGCAAACCACCTTCTGCCCATGACTGAACCTGTTATCTCACAAAACGGAGCAACATCTGGTGATGAGCATGAACCATTGTTTATGATGTTTCATTATAGGATAATCGGACATTAAACGAGTCATTTCTGTGCATTTAGTTCCGACTAGGGAGCTGATGGTTTAATTTGCTGGGCAATGAATTTTAAGTGTGTTGCTTAAAATTCTTCCAGCGCAGTTGAAGTCACCACAAATTAAACAGATAGGAAAGGATAGGATTATTAACACACCAACAGTCATCCCCCAAACCATTACGAAAGCTTAAACCCAGGCTTGCTTGAATACAACGTTACGTGTATACTAGTTATACATACTTGCACGTACTGGGAAGTGCTGGGGGGAAAAAAATTATTAAAAATCTAGATACGCGTCATAAACGTCAAATGTATGATTTTTCATTAATTAAACATTTGAAGTTCAGCTTCTATGAATAAAAGTTTAATGTCGCAGACATATCCAAAAATATGACTGCAGGTAAAAATACAATTTAAAATGGAATTAATGGAAAACATTATCCTAATTTAGTTCATTTGTCTTCAGTAACCAAATGAAATATATTTGCATTTGATACACTAAGGTATTTACATTCTTAAGACTTACTTGCTTGTTCTTCTAAGGGAACTAATTTAAAGAAGCTAAGAACACTAAGCTAATCAGTCAAAAACCAAATAATTACTCTTTCACGCCCCAAAGAGCATAGACAATTTTCCCCCCAACAGTTTAACAAAAAAGTAGAATAAAACAATGTCCAAACATGATTAATTCATCTTCACTAACCACTATATCCTAACCAGGATCACAGAAGAACCAGAGTCTATCATGGAAACTCGGAGCTTGAGGTGGGAATACACCCTGGATGGTCCACCAGTCCATCTCAGCACACAATTTACACTAACTACATACCTGGCATCAATTCCCACTCCCACAAAGCACAGGCAATTCACCTATTCTTAATGTTTTTAGAGGTTGAAGGAAACCAGAGAAAATGTAAAAAATTCCACACAGACAGTAACGCAAGCTCGAGATCAAACCGGGAACCCTGGAGCTGTGAAGGGCCAAGGCTACCTGCTGCGCCACACTGCAGTCTCTCTATACAAAAGGATTTCGCTTCATTTTTTTTTTCTTTGTCTTGCTTGAGCAGTTTACTTCAGATCCACCAGGGATCAGAAAGCATTGACTTGCTAAAATGACTAAAACGCATGACTCCAATTAACCTCTATTCAGGAGATCATTATCCTAGAGGTTCACGTCCTCTCTTCCTCGATGACCTTGACTATTCAAAAAACAACACACCATACTTTTATAAAAGAATGCAAAAATGGTATATGCTATGTACAACAATACGGTTATATGACATTCATTAAGCTGAAATTATAGAAGATATACAAGCAACGCATATTATGCCACAACTTGGCTGTTCACAATCACTAAAGCCGCTTCCGTTTATGAAAGTAAAAATTGCTTTGTGTGGACTGAGAATCGGTTCTGCAGGTGAAGAACAGAGAGATGGCAACTCTTTCAGTGGCTGTAACATATAGAGGTTCACCCAGAGCGTCTCTTCTTCTCCCTCTCGCATGATAAAATTACAGAAGGCGGCACATCTCGCCGAGGGCATGTTTAAATGCGATAAGAATCCCTGACGTAAACAACCTGGACTAGCAACAGCACAGATGCAGTTCCTTCCATTTCAGAAAAATAATAACAGCGTTTTTTTTTTTATTTGGTTGTTCTTTTTATGTGTACATTAATGCATAATGTACTCAACAAACTGTAATGTTCATCAATATTACTCAGAGAGATAAATTAATAATGCACAAGGGATATAAAAAGGAAGCGTTCCCCTTTCAGTCTCTTCCTCATATCATCTTAGAGTTTTTTTTTTTACTCTTGCCTCTGTGCCCTCTACCTTGCTCATTAGAGATAAAGATAAATTAAGAAAATATAACTAGTATTATTATAAGTAGTAATATTTACTCAACAGCCTATATTATTACTCTCTTCTGAAAAAAAGCATAAAGAAACAGCGTTACATCTGTCTGTAATGTGTTACACTTGTACACTCCTTTTAAACTGGTCTTTAAAGAAAACTACATCATATGCTTCTTCACATGCAAAGCCTATATGCTAAAAGTCCTTATGTAGGAATAGGATAAAAGATATACAAAAAGATAACATGAGCAAATAAATGTCAGAGCTGCTGTTCTAGAAAATAAATCAATACCTTCTGACCAATCAGATTCAAAAATACAACAACTATCTTCCTTTTAATTAACTAGCTGCAGGAGGCAACGTGTAAAGGTGAGGAATCTACAGGGGATATTGTAGTTATTTTTAGTGATGCTATTGCACTGTTATCTAGAACAACTGTATATCTAGCAAAAGCCAACGTCGCATTCCTCCGCGGTTTTCAGATTTTCAGCTGACGAACAACGCATGTGAATGTCTCAGATTTGGCAGTGATGCTTGTGCTGAGCATTGTAATCTGTGTGAAGAGAACAAAAACTGTATGAAAGACACAATAGAGCTCTGTTGTGTAACTAGAAAAAGAAAAAAAAGTGTCCCTATTCAATGCGATCTCGGTTTTAAATAATAAAGACAGGAAACAAAGACACAGACCTGCTCTGCAGCACTCATGCATTAGATTATATTTGGTATCAAACCTCAGTACCGTGCCACAGAACACCATCTGAATGCTTCTCAGAAAAGACTGATCTCAGTCTCATGGTTCGACTAATTTGTAAATTGTTCCAAATTTTGTTTTAAGCTTGTGAAGTCAGAGCTACTAATCAGCATTTCAGACAGGTTGGTCTTTGCTTTTGTTTCTTTATTAGTGTACAAAAGGCTTGATAGGCATTTAATGAAGGCTTTCACCAGTTGCTATGACACCATTTGATATGCATAATGTGTGCGTATAAAAGCAGTCCAGGGCCACTTCCTCATCACCTCGTCAAGGTGCCAGACAAATGACTGCCCTCATTATCTTAATATCTCCTTAGAGTAAAAAAAAATGTGTTTGTGAATAGTCTCATTGAAATGGAATACATTTGAATTAAAATAAGTTCATGAATTATTTCACACACAAAAAAAAATGATGGCAATTCTGAGGCACAGAATATGGCATATTACCATAAACATGAAACTAGACATCAATGATGTTTCAGTGGGGGGAAAAACCATCGAACAGCCTTCAGATGAAAAGCTGGTAGAAAATGAATGACAGAAAGAAGAATGCATACACCCAGAATGCTGCCCCAGAGGAACATAAGACAAAAGAGACACACACTGAAAGGACTGCAAGGAGACACAGAGTGTGAAATAAGACAGCAATCATCCTTAGATAGGTTCTTTGGCTGAAACTTACAGGAAACAAAACTCATGAATAAATAACTTGCCATTTATTAAGCAGAATGATAAATTCTTCTCATAATTTTCAGAAACGATGGCATGTGCTACCTCAGGATCCGTAATTGAAGGGTGAAAATGCTGCTTTGAAATCCCTCAAATTAAGTGTCAGAAGGCTCCTCGTCACCACATCGCCACCCTTCTCTCCTGTTTCTTCCAAACTTCTCAGCCATCCCATTATTGCAAAATGACAGCGAACTGAACAGAACAGCCTGTCGTCCTGATGCATGCACACACTAAACCTGAGCAGAATTTATGGCTTTGTAATGAGTCTTCTTCCTCCTGCCAAGGCAAAGGTGGGTGCATTTAATGCTACAGCGTTGTCACGGGCGTTGCAAGACAAGAAAATCGCAAGGAACTTCTTTGGTTCTTCAGTTAACTGCACATGGTGATCTTTACTCAAGGATTAGGGAGGAAATGTTTGAATAATGTAGTCGAGCACAAATATGTCAAATGTCTGCCTCAGTACTGTAAGTTACAGTGACTTGTCTATTAGCTTGAGTACAGAGGTGTCCAGTTTTATCCGGAAAGGGCTGGTGTGAGTGCAGATTTTCATTCCAAGCAAACAGAAATCACACCTGATTCTACTGAAAGCCAAGATAATCAGGTGTTGCTCTTGCTTGAATGAAAAATCTGCACCCACACTGGCCCTTTGCGGACAAGATTGGACACCCCGGACTAGTAGTCTGGCTCGTGTGACAAAAATGAGGCTTAAGGTCTAACTTTATACACTTCACGGCACTAAAAAGGTTGGGGAAGGGGGATTAGCTTCAAAATGCTTATGATGGTGATGCTAATAAATTAAATCTCAGGAGACTTAATGAATTAGGTATGGGGTTCTCAGTTTGAGCTCTGAGCTATTAAGGACGCTGACGTCGAAGTTTGGGTGGTTTGTGAGATTGACAGAATAGAGGCAAAGCACTGCAGCTAATCTACTTACTCTCTTTAAAGGGCTAATCAGAAATTTGGTCAGTTTGATCCCATCAATCCAAATCTGAATTAATTTGATAGAAAGAGCTCATCAGAAATCTCCACAGGCATGAAAAGATCCAAATCTAGGGCAGTCTAAGGGGGGAAAAAAGCACACACCATCTCCTTAACTTTGTATATAGGTATATTCATGCACTTTCAGTAGATTCTGGGCCTGTCCTGAGAAGACTGGGTCTGAGGAGGAAACACCCCTTGGATGTAACATCAGTGTATGTAGGTCGAGTATATTCAGTGATGGCTAGTTACAACAGTGAATGAGAAGAAAAATCAGTAACTACTGTACCCATCAGTAACGTGCCACGAACTTCTATAAAACCATTAGGCTTAGAAGAATCACCATTCAGTAACACCATTCATGATTGTTTTTTCCCCGTCCTTAAAAAAAAAAAAAAGATATATATACATACATATATATATATATATATATATATATGTTTATATACACATATACATGTGTATATACACATATATATATGTATATACACACACACATATATATATATATATATATATACACACACACACACACACACACACACACACACACACACACACACACACACACACACATATATATTAACCTGTATTCATGCCATGCCCGTTCTGACTAGTAAGCACAATAAACAGAACAAGATGTGCTTGCTGTTAGTCAGCACTGTTAGTCAAACCACAGGATTTTCACCTCTGAAATGTTCACTTTTAGTCAAACCACACCATTTACACTTCTGCATTTTCACTTCTGCCATTCCTTTGTGACAATGTGTACATAGTCTATTCAATTCTAGTTTTCTCTCTAAAGGAACTTCAGTCACTAATTGACAAAACAAAGTACTTTATTCATGATTACTATTGCTGTGCATGTTCTCGGTCACTGCTGATGTCATGTTACGGATTCTACAGCAAAGCAGGTTTAATTAAATTACACCCAATGAAACATGCTTCTCAGTGAGGTCAATGGAAATATAGCCTGGGCTAGAAAAAAAAAATCTGCCCTGGTTTCTATTCCATTCTTTTCTGTGCATTTTTACTTAGGGCCATTGGTGGTGCTATTGTTCTTCGTTATTTTTCCTCCATTGAAAAAGAGAGGCTGTCTAAAACAAATGCAGCAGCCACTGTTAGGTGCTGTACAACCTACAAGGCTATACCCCTTATTCTGCACATTCCACTATAGTCATCTCACTCTTCCACAATTCTGAAGTTAAAGTGCAAAGATCAAATGAGGGCAACGTGATAATTGTAGCCTCAGGTGCTCTGAGTCACTCACTGAGGGGAAAAATTACTTCAGCTGGCGGAAACGCCTATGACATATGACCACTTTAATCAAAGATTCAACACACAGTAGGGCGCCTAACCAGAGGGTGGGTTCTATACATATATACACCCTTTTACAGATACACTATATATGAGACATTTTATGTATTATATTAGATCATGCGACCACCCACACGTGTGTGTGTGTGTGTGTGTGTGTGTGTGTGGAAAGCACATAGACACACACTTTACTACTACAGTTAATTCCAGTTAATATCCAAACCTAATGCCAAATCCAAAATATTGTGCATAGTGCACTACACTGACACATGACATTTCCCTCGAAGCATTACTAGGATAAGTACTAACCCAAAACACCAACACCTACACAAGCAATTCTACAGCTGGGATTATACAGGAGGTCACTCTACAAGTATGTCCCAATAACATACGTCAACTTCCCTACTGGATGTACCATAAATGGTGGCAAAATATAGTTAAAGTTCACCAAATCCACATTACACACACAGTACCTGTCAAATCTGCCTCAGATAAGTGTCTCTCTCAACCTGTCCTGCTGACACATCAATGACATAAGACTTTAAGATCGCTCAGCACATTCACTGCTATTTAAGGCCTATTGCCTAATGAGATCCAGTGTTTCAAGTAAGCATTTGTCCAATAACCCTGACATTTTTTTAATCAAAAGCATCGATAAGGCTACATAGGACAAAACAAGGTTTGCCGTTTTCAACCAAACACTGTTTGTCAGGCCATACACTGTTTTTGAGCTAGTATACTCTTGCTAATTTTAGAAGGTTACAATTACAGCACTAATGTGACATTAACGCATTTACACTGGAAAACGTTTCATTTTCGGCTCATGCAGAGTTTCAGTTCTTATCGTTGTTCTTGCTGCAGATGACCCCTACTTCTCGTCACCAGCAGGAGAATATTAATTAACTGTAGATATTACGGGCTGGAGATTGAATCTGGCACACATTAGAGCTGAATGTGTCAGAGCTTCCATGATAGTTTCCCAACTTCTGTAGGGGAAAATCATCTACTACTCCACCAATAAAACATGGATTAAAAAAATAAATAAATAATATTTACATTTTTAAAAATGTGCCAATCCTGTACGTTTTTTCCCCTTTAATAATATAAAATCTAAATTTAATAGCTTCCCTATGTTTTCTCTAATTGAAGTTACTTGACAAAAGATTAAATAATGATGCATTATGAATGTAAATCGTTGTCTTCTTCAGTGCAAATCACCAAACATCCTTCATATATGACGCTGCTTCTGTGAGCCTACTGATGACTATATGACAAGTTTGTAATGGATTCATCTGACAATGATGGACATTAATTTGCCGAGGTATTGTAAAGACACAAAAGGCTATTATCTAAGGCTTAAAGGTGAACAAAATGAGTTCCTCTCTATTTGATTTCCTATATCACAACAAATTAACCATCATTGGAATAGTGTGGTAAATGGGTAACATATACACAGTGTATACTATTCCACATATGAATTCTGAATGCTGTATTTCCAGTTCTGTAAATAAGTGCCTTTAATCTCCACACCCTGGATTTGTGAAAAATATTACACACTACATTTAAAAATGACTTCCTCATGATGTGGACTCTAATGTAGGGTACAAGATGCTCTGTTTAGAAGGAAAAAAAACAAGTGACCTCATGGATGCTTAGGAGCATTTGTCAAAAGGAAAATAATCTGTTGTGGGATTCTACATGGAACATTTATGGGTTTCCTTGAGGGACAATCTCTAGAATTCGATCGTTGTTTTCTGCCTCATTTGTCTAAAATGAACAGGCAGTGAAACATTTTGAAGGGCTCGATTGGCAATAATGACATCATCGCTTTCGATTTAAAGCCAAAATTCTACCACCCGTGGACCAAATCGTCTACTGGCAAAGCCAAGGATGCAAAAATGACATTAGGTTTCACATAAACTCCCTCAGATAACTGAATATTTTTTAAATTGGAACAGATTTAAAATTTTGGGCCAAAACTGTCTAATCAAGACTGAGTTATGGACGACACACTCACACGAGTCCATCACAAGCATTCCATGAACCGTTCGATTCCTTCCTGAGCCCAAGCCTAATCACAGGTTAATAAACTAAAATGTGTCTTTCTGCTACTTTACAGTTAGCAGCTGTCTTGTGGGCTCAAGATAATTCGGTTTCTTATTCATCCAAATAATTTACTTCCACAAGGCTAAACTGTCTCTCTGTTTGAATCAATTAAACCCTGCATCGACCAGTGATGTGTGTTTTCACTGCGAATAAAGAATGACCAAACAGAGACGACTAAATTAACACGAACCTGTCAGCTAGTATCAGTAAAAGATAAACATAGTCATCAGTAGTGCATTACTGCAAGACATCAAGACCTGAGATTTCATTTATTAATAATGTTTGAACACAAATATGTGCAAAATTTAAGACAAAATTAATTGAAAGGAACTGCTTAGATTTGTGGGTACATTTATGTACAGCTCACAGATTCCGTGCATAGCTAAAGCACGTAGCGGTTAAAAATTAAAGCAGGAGTGAAATATGTTGGCTCAAGACCTCTTGTTTGTTTAATCATTAAAAGACCAAGTCTTGAATTATTTATTAAATATATTGCTACTTTTCAATAAAATGCAATTAGTGTAAAATCCTAACACATTTTAAGTTGCATTCAAACAGACAGAGTTGTAATGTAAACAAATGCAACTTATTTTGCTTTAATGAAGGATGCAGTGTTCAGACAGATCCTGGGAATAAGAAGAATCATTCCCAATCATCATCGTTTTAGGCTGCGTATGGAACATTTATGGGTTGCCTTGAGGTAAAATCTCAACCTATCTAATACTCTGTTGCAATGGCAATTTGCAACACATACTAGACAGGAGCAATTGCTAGTTTTCATACTTTAGCAAGAATATATTCAGTCTTGCTATTAAAGAAATCAGAAAATGAATTCCGCTTTATTCATAAAATGTACAGCAGATGTGTGGCATTTAACATTAAATTTCAATTTTTTCCACAAAATTTTAAAAATCAAACTTTTTTTTTTTTTTAAATGAACACAATACAGATTAATATCTCACTTTACTGAGCATAAATCTAAAATCAATGCTTTAATACAGTTTTCTTGTCTGTGCCTTAGCACAGTGGCACACAGTAGCTCCAGGGTCCCAGGTTGGATCCTGAGATTCTGAGATCGGGTTACTGTCTGTGTGGAGTTTAAAATGTTTCTCCTTGTGTCTGTGTGGATTCTTCTGGGTTCTCTGGTTTCCGACAATGTCCTAAAACTTTCCATTAGGTGAACTGGCTGCGATAAATTGCTCCTAGATGTAAAGGACTGTGTGAATATGAGTGTGTGTGTGTGTGTGTGTGTGTGTGTGTGTGTGTGTGTGTGTGTGTGTGTGTGTGTGTGTGTGTGTTTCTAGGTTTCAGATAACATTTACAGCATTTGGCAGACGCACTTATCCAAAGCGACGTAAAAAACACACATTTCACATCCACTGTGATACAAGATAAAGCACTGAAGCTCAATTTGTACCAGATGAAATATTACAGTCCTTTTTTTAGGCACCATTGGAAACTATGTCTGAACCAATGGTTAATTGTAAGATTGTGTGTATTATAATGTGCAGTGACCTGCAGAAACAGCAGATACAAATTATTAGTATTTATAGGTGCGTTTAAATTTAACTTTAAGTCCATACAATAGGGAATTTCCTAAGAAAAAAACCTGATCTTTTTAACCTTATTATTATGATTAATAAATATCACATGTAGCATTGATGAGAATTTCAGACAAACATTTCTCCCCATCCTTTAATCCCCATGATAAGCTAAACCAAAAAGGAAAATACTGCATTACATAGCCAGCATTTCCTACAATGGTTTAGTTTAATACCATTTTTGTTGAGACCGCAAAGAACTGAAAATTCATTTCTGTCCATAAAGAACCGTCTGTACGATTTAAACATTTATAGCATAAAATCATTTTTATTTCATTGTGAAACTACCAAAAACGGTTAAACAGTCACGCATCAAAATGCTCTTTAAGGAGCCGAAAAATAATACTTCTATCCAATCCCTCTAAAGAACCATTTCTGCCACCTTTATTTTTAAGAGTATACTAACAAACTCCCCAGCAGTGTTATGGCTATAGTCAGGAAGATTTATTAAAACCAGTTTTATTGTGCCTGGTAGTAAAAGCTTTGTATTGCGCTAAACACATGGATTCTGGTGACTAGCGATATGTGCTTTCACCATGCAATAAGAAATTAATTCAAACAAATGATATGATATAAACAAAATACTCTTGTTTGCAAAACAGCCATTAATGTTAATCTGCAAGTAAAAAATAACAAACACACCACCTACACACATTTTTCTAATCAAATGTGAATCACTAAGTCTATATGGCAAAAAAAATAATAAAAAAAATAACGCGGAACAGATCAGCTGCTCTGAAGCGGCAAGCTTAACTTGAGCTGGCATTAAGTCCTAAACAACTGCTGCAGCTCTGCACAGATAAACCACGCTGATAAGATGAAAATACTTCTCATTGCTCAGAAAGCTAATTGTGAAATCTTTGTCCACGTTCAATTCTACAGCAGGCTAATCTACTTAACTTCAAAAAAAAAAAGCTCTGACCTCACTAAAAAAGAAGCTCCAAATGGATATTGGCACTATGGCTTGTCATCGTAATGAATTGGCATATGCTAAAGGACTGGGTCAGTACAGGCGTGTGCTTCCTTCAAGCTTCACATAACCTGGTCTGCCTGGGTCTATTAACCTATAATGCTAATAAACTTAAGACAACATTGGCAAACTGTGATCTTGGAATCCAGGATCGTTTGCTGATTTTGTTCCCTGCCATACCTGATTTAACCATTGAGTTAGTGTCCAGACTGGGATGTGTGTTTATGGGAAAATCACAGACTCACTGGACTCACACTGAACCTTCAACACTCAAGTAGCTTAGATTCACCCAAGCATTAGCCTGGATCCTTTGGTATCACCCACAGCACACAGCGCTGTTTCAATTACACGCTCATTAACTTGTGCACCGCTAATAAGGAGAACCAGGAAGGATGCCCCTCAAAGAGAGCTTAACAGGCACTTGAAACCCAGGAAAGTCAAGAGTGTGACATCAACAGGATGTTGGACCAAGTGCCCAATTTAAGATTATTGCTTTTTGGCACATGGACTAAAGAATTCATTCAATAATTAGAATTTTGTTCTAAGACATAGGTGTATTTCAACAGATCGGACATAGCAAGGCAAATTAGGCAAAATAAGAACACCAAAATTTACAATAGCCTATCTGTTTATTTCCATTATAGCATAGATTGTTTCAAATAGTCTGTGTGATTCACATCATAAGAAGGGGTTATTTTGTGCTCCTAGATTTGGTTTGTGTAAACAATGAGTAGATCTGAGCTCCGGTCCTTTAGTATAATTGGAGAATAAAAGTCATCTAGATTTGTAGTGTTTCATAGACAAGCATCTGTGTACATACTGTATAGTACATCTGATCACTAAAGCAATCTGTCTATTTTGCTAGTGTTTGGAAATTTGCCAGGAAATATCGATTATGGTCAAAAACAGACAAAAAAGGACTATTAA
Source organism: Tachysurus fulvidraco (assembly GCF_022655615.1). Lineage (NCBI taxonomy): Eukaryota > Metazoa > Chordata > Actinopteri > Siluriformes > Bagridae > Tachysurus > Tachysurus fulvidraco. The sequence goes on from NC_062521.1 coordinate 20,104,818, forward strand.
AAACCTGAAGACTGTCTAACTATATCTCACCTTAATAATAATAATAATAATAATAATAATAATAATAATAATAATAATAATAACAGTGTGGATTAGGAATAACACAATAAATGAAGGCATATATGAAACAGTAATGTTCTCTGTACATTGTTGACTCCAAAGGAAGGAAGTGTGGGTTCTTCTCCCACCTCCTATCCCAATGTTAGTCCTGATAGTAAGTATTGCAGCCTCTCGCCCATAAACCTATTAATACCAGACTTACTGATAGTGGAAATCCCACGCAACGCACTTGAACTGAAAGAATTTCGATAGTGGCTGGAGCACAGGTTTACTGACTACAAATCCCTTCGGATAATCCGTGCAATATGGGAAAGTTTCCAATTCTATTACACGTTTGTCAATTCTAATCCGGTGTGAAACCACGTTTCTATTTAAACACAACCGACACAAGTTATTTCTCACCAAACACAAAATAAATAGTATGTATAAACAAAACAATGCGCTGTAACGTGAGGGTGTGATTTATTACACCGTTGCCGGTTACGAACACAAAAAAAGACAAACGCGAAGTGCTGCCATAGCACAAATACGCACATATATACACTCACACCTCGTCTTTCTCTCGCGCGCTCACACACACTCTCACACACACTCTCACACACACACCTTAACACACTCTCTCTCTCTCTCTCTCTCACACACACACACACACACACACACACACACACACACACACACACACACACACACACACACACACACACACACAGTACCTTCCATGCAGTCGGCGTTGGAAGCCGGAATCATTGCTGCACCATCAGCAGAGAGGTTTAGCAGGAGCGCCGTGAGTCACACTTGGAGAACCGCAGGAAAACACCACGCGCGCTCTCAGCACTGCTTCCACCGGAATATGAAGGAGAAGTGCGGCGGCGTCGGCATCTGTTTCTCTCAGTCTCATCACTTTTTTAGTCTGTGCACATGCCTGATCGTGCGAGCGGGAGGAAACTGAGCTCCGTGGGGTTTCTCTCCCCTCCCTTTCAAAGTACTCACTATGCCGTGCGAGGAAGTGTTTGCGTTGCTGTGCGCGCACTGAACTGCGCGTCTGGCAGAGAGGGCGCGCGGAAACGGTGCGAGAGGAGGAGGAGGAGGAGGAGGAGGCGCGTCAGGTGATCAGATAAAGAGGGAATCGTTATAGAGGTAGGAGAGTCACTGGGGTCCAAATGAAATTAAAGAAAGGAAATCTCTTTTACAGGGTCATTACACATACAGCGATGTGAAAAGCAATTAAACAAAACAAAACAAAAAAACAACAACAAGAGCTTATTAAACTGATTATTAATCGCACCAAGTGATGGACAGAATGCTCGGAATGGAAATAAGAATAAAAAAAGCTTTAGAGACAGCTTTAATGGATGTGTCGTGTGGGTTAAATGATATTATTAGCCTAATGTATGGTTTAAAAAAAAATGCGGAAAAAAACATTTGAATAATTTGTGGAGTCACGACCTAATGGCTTATTTGCATTCTGTGCTGTGACGCATTTCAGTGTTCAAAGTGTGAGTCTCAGGGCAGCAAAGTTTCCACTTGTCATGACAGTGAAACAGCAACTTGTCTTTAATCTTTCACTAACTACTATATCTATATTTATGTAATGTGTTTATAGGAGTTATTTACAAAATTGTAAAGACAAAGCCATGTTAAAGACTAAAATATTACCATTGCAAGTGTAGTAACTGGAAGCACAGGGGCAATGTTAAGAAGAATGCTAGGTCAAGGACATAAAGCTAAAACTATATTGGCAGACTTTATTACAACTTAGAAGAACAGGGTTTATTCTGTTGTCGTTGCTGTTTATACAAGTGTTAATTTATGTGCTTTGTGAAAAGGTTGGACTGTAGTCTTCCTATGAAGCCTGCCAGTGACTCAGCTGTTTGGACAGCCAGTGGAAGTTCATCCAACCGCCTGTATGCCTTAAGGACAGGTTTCATGCTTGATGCCTTTCTTGTACCCCGAGAGATGGTGGGTCCAGTCGAGTGTTTCAAAGGTTCGAAGGGAATGTGATGTCTTATTCAGACTTCCTAACACCTTAGATGAAAATTCACACGTAAAAAAATATCCAAAAGAAAAATTGCAACAATAAAACAGATGTGAACATGACCAGCAGAAACCATATAATGAGATGCTGAGTTCCTTTCAGACCTCCAGAAAGCAAAGGACAAATCTGACATTGTACCATTTGTAATATCTTGGCTGAGAGAGACATTATCCTTCCTACTTACAGGAAGATGGGAAGATCGTAACAGTAGACAGAGGAGAGAATTATGCTTAATATTTTCTTAAAGGATAAGAGAGACTTTATTTTCACAAATGGCAGCACGTGATGTTTAGACTACTGTACCTTACTACTATTAATCTTTTAGAAATTCTAGTAGTGGAATGAATTGCAAAAGCAAACAACAAAAAAGTGATATGACCTATACAAATGTAACTATAGAACTTATTCAATAGAAATAAAGTATTGTATGCAATCAACAATTATTCACTCATTCATCTTCACTATATGTTTTTATGACCAGGGATATAGTGACACACTTTATATGGTACCTTTACAGGGCAAAGTTCAAATTCAAATTCAAATTCAAATTTATTTGTATAGGACTTTTAACAATTGACATTGTCTCCAAGCAGCTTTACAGAACATAAACATAAAATAAAAAGTTAACATAAAGATTAATATAATACAAAAGCTCAAGATTAATATTAGCTATATTTCAATGTTTGTATTTTTACCCAGTGAGCAAGTCTGAAGGAAAAACTCCATTGGATTGTAAAGGAAGAAACATTGAGATGAACCAAAGTCAAAGGGGAACCATCATCATTTGGGTGACACTGGAGGGTGTGATTATAATATACAGTCCGACAAATGTGTATTGATGTCTGGGTTATTGTCCTCAAAGACCACATGTAGTTGGCATCTTCTCTTAGTATGTGCAAATATTTAATGAAGCACCAACTGGAGTCCAACTGGAGCTGGTACATCTTTAGATGTCTCAGGATCCCCACATGGTTGGCCTCATCTCAGTGAAGGTCCAAAATCTTCATGACATGTACAGTAAGACAACTGGAGCTGGTACAATTTCTCAATGCCTCGAGATGGATATAAAAAGAGAAGCAGTGAAGAGGAATTAGTGAATCTGCTGTTCATAATATTAGCAAGCAGTAGATAATGTGCATGTATTAGAGCATAAGATTATGGGATGTGTTATATGTACGCCTGACTAAAGAGATAGGTTTTTAATCTACATTTAAACTGAGAAAGTGTGTCTGAGCCCCAGGAAGACTATTCCAAAGTTTGGGAGCTAAATACAAAAACGCTGTACCACCTTGGATAAAAGGATCAATTTAATGAGAGCATTCTTCAGGAGTACGTTTTTGGTGGGTGAGAGAAAAACAGAGAAAAAAGACACAACCCTAGCTCAGGTTCGACCCAATGACCCCAATCTGGGAGCTAGCAACATTATCTATCTCCATGTACAAGCATGAAAACCTTTAGAAGTTTGAAATACAAACATCTTATATATGCAAAATTGCTTTCTAGTGCAAAACTTTTACATTTACAGCATTTAGCAGATGCACTTATCCAGAGCGACTTACATTTTTATACAACTGAGCAATTGAGGGTTAAGGGCCTTGCTCAGGGGCCCAGCAGTGGCAGCTTGGTGGACGTAGGAATCAAACTCACAACCTTCCGATTAGTAGTCCAACACCTTAACCACTAGGCTGCCACATCTCCTTTTATTTAAAGTTCCGCTTAGCATCGGAAAATGTTGAACATGTTCAGTTTGTTTTGCTAGAAAATGTTTTCACTGGAAGAAGATAACAAAATTTCAGTATAAAATAGAAAACAGCACCTTTCTTCTTCACTGCATCTGTGATAAAAATGGATTTGAAAGTGCAATCCAAGTCTATTTCATTTTCACAGCCTTTCACCTACTAGTGACGGAATCAAGGTGGTGCAATAGCATTGGAGGAAAAGGTGGTTCTATGTGAGACATGGACCATGTACTCTTGAAGGAACTTATCTGTAAAGCCTGTTGTGTTAGTATAGTGTTAAAAAGATAAATATTTGAATGATTATGCCTTCATGTCTTAATTCTGTATCATCAGCTCCGCTTAGGGTCAAACTCATCATCAAGACATCATTTTATATTTAAGAGCTGGATTGATGTAACCCACATGACTCAAGACCAGGAGTTAGAAGATCTCTGGAGATATCCATGTATTGATATCACGTTAAAAATATCAGTAAATTTGATAGATAAAATTGAAATATAACTTAGCAGAAACAAACATGGTGCTAACTGGCAAGACATATTTTTTCTCTCAAAATATTTGTACAAAGAAAGGGTTTACATGTACTAGAATCAGAATAATGTCCTGTTTAATATGTATTGCTTTTTCTTTGTAGTTCCACTTATGTGATACAAAGGAAAATAATTGGCATATTAATATCATATCGGCTAGCTAGTTAGCCATTCAACAAAGAAGTCAATGCTAGTTGAAATAATAGTGTTTTGCAACTACTGTAAATGGAGCTACACTCTCATTGATCAATAGGTCATAAGAAAAAGACCTGAAGATCAGACATCACGTTACACTGAAAATACACATGTACACAAACACCTACATAAAAAGATTTATTCATATAATTCAGGTTCTTTAAACTCTATTTTATGGCACTGCCACCGACTCCCTAATAAAAACATGTTCATTCAATCAATAAATAAATGTTTCCGAAACTGTGACTACAGCTCTATAAACCGTCTGCGATATATATCAAGAAGCCTATAATATTAAGAAAACCAATAGAGCTGGTCAGTTCTCTTTTATTCTCATATTAATATCCGCAGTTTATTATTTGTTTTTCATTACTGTAGTATGTACTAAATTAAATATACCCTGTTCTTTCTTTCTTTCTTTCTTTCTTTCTTTCTTTCTTTCTTTCTTTCTTTCTTTCTTTCTTTCTTTCTTTCTTTCAGGTAGTGTCACACAGTACTCAGAAACCATCATTCTATTGTGTTGTGTATTTATGTATTTTATTTTTATGTATTTTGGCAATCAGTGCATTGTTTATATATAAAAATAAATAGTGCATAAAAAAAAAACTCTTAGGACAGAGCTAATACTATTTAACTTTTTCCCCGTTTTAAATCCTATAATGTAGTTTAGAACACTTGGCTAGCTCAGCTGGGAATATATATTTTAGTGGTTGAAAATATGTGCATTTATTAAAGAATAAACCTGGCACTTCCAACTGCTGAAAAAAGTAAAAATGGTGTAAATATGTTTTGATGGTGTGGTATGATCTGGTAAAATATGCTAGCATAAGGACCGTGATAGATTTTTAGTTCGAACAGAAAGAAAATCTAATTATAGAAATATGTCATCATTAAAGCCACTTACATACAGTATACAGTACCAGGGATCTGCATGGACAGCCCTTGACTCATGGGATTGCTGTGGATGTGGCCGACCTGGCTCAGCGATCATTTGAAGACTATAGCTGGAAGGAATTAGTGTTGGGTCTGTGGTGAACACAGAAATTGCTCTGACCTATTAGTTCCTCAGAAGCTCATGGTTGCTTATTTCCACTCAATTACATACTGTTGTAGAAACATTTCCATTATTTACTGTCCAGTGTCACCCAAATGAGTCTGAGTTTCTTCTTCATATCATTTCAGAGACTTTTTCCTTTCCACCATCACCTCCGGCTTGCTCATTAGGGATGGCTTTTAGAGATAAACTTAAACTTAATTTAAACTTTAATCTTTAACATTTTATGTAAAGCTGCTTTAAAACAATAGCAATTATAAAAACTGCTATTCAAATCAATTGAATTGAATTGAATGTACTATCAAACACAAAATATACTGAAATAATAACACCTGCTGTGGTCATGCTCGCTTTCTTTCATACGCACCTCATTTCTATGCAACAAACCTTCTTACAAAGGTTTTTCAACATCTATTAACCAATGTACCCTTAGACAGTAATAATAAAATTTATAGAAGAAAAAATGTCTGTGACCCCTCAATGTTTTGGTGATCGAATCAAATAAACCAAACATGCATCAGTTCATTCTAACACCTAAAAACATTTGTATGCTGCAGTCTATTATGTAGGGAGTGATCAGCTTTAATTGCCCACTGATCAGCCTAAAAAGTTTTTCATTATTAAACCTATAGGCTTATGCCAAATCCCCAAGCCTTATATCATACATTTTAAAGACCCAACACTTATTAAGCAAGCATTTGAAATTCACATTGCATGGCTTTGCACCTTTGATTACAGAAACAGAGTATGATGTTAGATAAGTGCTTCTGTTTTGCCTCTCTTTCTGCTCTGTCACCCCTTTCTGTCTTCAGGTGAGTCTGTTTTCAAAAGATATCTGTATTGAAAAGAAAAACCCATTGTGTGTGAGCGAGATGCCAGTAGTGATTGTTAGGTGTAATCTCCGCCTTGGCTGGTGGACCCAGCAGGAGTAACTGTCTAACCTGTATCATGCTTCCATGCTAGCAATGCTTCATCCTAACATTCTGTACTTACTCTGAACCATAGAGATTTCTAGAAATTTTCTCTCACAAAACCCATTAGGTTTAAATTGACTTTATTGTGTAAGCCGTTATTTAGAGATTATATTAATATTTAAAGACATCAATGATAAATACGATAAATAAGCTATAACAGTAAAACCATTGACAGGTGAAGTGATCATCATTGATTATCTTGTTAAGATGGCACCTGTAAAACAGGTGGGATATATTAAGCAGCATGTGAGGAATCAGTTCTTGAAATACGATTTGTTGTAATCAGAAGAAAGGGACAAGTGACTTTGACAAGGTCCAAATTGTGATGGCTAGACAATGGGGTAAGGGCATCTTTAAAAAAGCTCATCTTTTGGGGTGTTCCTGGTGTACCTAACAAAAAGGGTCAAGGAAAGAGCTACTGTAGCACAAATTGCAAATCTGTGTTGGCTACGAAAGAAATGTGTTCGAACACACAGAATGGTTCGAGTGCCCATGACCCTTGTCCACCTACTATATTGCTGCAGACCAAATACACCCCCTCTGTGGTGTATCTCTCTTTCAGAAAAAAATATTGCACCCTGCAAAAATTATTCAGGAATGGTTTGAGGAACATGACAAGAGTTAAAGATGTTGACTTGGCCTCCAAATTCCCCAGATCTTAATCTGATTGAGCATCTGCGGGATGTGCTGGACAAACAAATCTGATCCATGGAGACCACACAACTCACAAGACTCACAACTAACAGGATATTAAATCTTCATGGACCACATGGTTTTGCTTCATGCCACTGAACATTGAGAACTGTAGGTTTACTATATCTTTGTTCTGTTGATGTATCAATAATGAATCTTTTTGTGGATTCAGTAATGACTCAATGTATGAGCAGGAAAAAAAAAAAACAACACAAGATATTTTAGTAACGTCTATTTTTTTACTGACCATCGATTCATTAGTAGATTAACTCTTATAAGAAGGAGAGTGTGTGAGTGCCCTGCGATGGGTTGGCACTCCATCCAGGGTGTATCTTGCCTTGATGCCAGATGACGCCTGAGATAGGCACAGGCTCCCCGTGACCCGAGCTAGTTTGGATAAGCGGTAGAAAATGAATGAATGAATGAATGAATAAACTCTTATAAGCACAGATTAATGCTTGCAAAGATTGTGCTTCCCAGATGTATATCTGGATCAATAAGAATGCCTCAGGTTCAGAAATGACATTTTATTCTGTAGATGATAATTGCTTTGTTCATCTGCCAGTAATTGTTTTTATTTGAATTTCATTATAATATGCAAATGGATACACTATAGAACTAAATATAAACTCGACATATCCACACCCTTTTTTTAATTGTAGGTGTTTCTAATGGAAAAATATGAAACCGAGATGAATCATGACAGATAATTTCCCACCTTTAGTCTCATAATAACCAACAAAATGTGAGTGAAAAACAATTAAAAATTTTCAAATTGTGAGGGAATCTCCTGAGGAAAGCTCCCTTCAAGTCCTTTCACATATTTTGGTAAGATTTAGATCTGCACAAAGCCATTCCTTTGTTCACTTTTATACTTGGATGCTGCCACCACCATGCTTCATTATGCGTATGTCTTGATGTTGCAGCATATCTGTAGTTTTAAATGTTCCCCAAAATCTTCTACTTTGGTCTCATCAGACAATAAAACATTCTTCCACACGGTTTAAGGACATTTATGCATGTTTGGATGTTTGTTTTTTGTTTGTTGTTGATGAAAGGGCTTACATGTACCTTAGCACATAGATGACAATTAAAGATCATAAGAGATATTGGGTACATGCAGAGTGACCAGGACTTCCTACAGCTTCTCTAATGTTGCTATAGGTCTCTTGGCATCTGCTAATGCTTTTATTTAAAATATAAAAAATCCAAGAATCCCACAAAACAATTAAGTTAGCATCCATCATAGATCTTTTTTGGCACTAACTGCTCAGAGACTCCACTTCAGACGTGATGATGCATCATTAGCAGCAATATGAATAATGGTAGTGCAAGGCCTACTGCCGTTAAAGTGTAGAGGAGTGTATTTGCTAAAATGTCTCTCCGTTCTTCAGTCAGTATACACACACACACACACACACACACACACACACACACACGCACACACACACAAGCTCACTCTCCAGGTTTATAATAACTGCGGAACAGTCTGTTCAGCTACAGCTTATAAATATAAGTAGACAGCCTTACCCTCTTGGCTGCCATAAAATGTGATTAGAATTGAGGGAATGCTTGTAATTCCTAAAATTCCCATTCTTTATTAGTTTGTGAGCAGCAAATCTGCTTTAAAATATGTGTCCAATTAAAAGGCAATTAAAAATAGATGCAGCACATGACCATGCTGAACTTTTATCTCGAGGGTCTTCACAAATAACAGTTGGCGTTTAATGTTTATTTAATGGATTATATTTGGAGTTCAAAGTTCCACAGAGAGATCTGCTTGTGCTTCAGTTTCTCCCTGCTGCAGCAAGCAGAAATCACTTGATATTGAAGAAGAGCTATATTACCATTCCTTCAGGCTCACTGATAACAATGTGACTGTAATGGCCAAAAATTATGCAGCGTTTTTAGCAAAAACGTGTTGGTTACCCGTCACATTGCTAGCATCGCACTATTTATGCAGCTGAGCTTCATTTACTTTTCATCATCTCAGGACTACTTTCATTATACAAAATACAAGTTTTCATTACAATCTGCATTGTAAGAATCACAGCCAAACTTGTCACCATGACCTTTTCATATTAATTCAAGATTCATTCAATAAAAAAATTCAAGAGTTTGTGTGATGTGTTTGAGTTCAATGTGTGGGTGTTTTCTCTCTGAAAGCAAGCCTTGCTTCTACACTGCAAAAGTCCAAATTGATTAGTAAGATTTCTCAGGTTCAGAGATCAGATGAATGTATTTATACACTTGACATCCAAGTGAGTCACCATGACAACAATGATGTCCAAGTTCCTCTATAAATGGTGGCAAGAGCTGAACATTTGTGATACTTTTCTCTGACTCTTTGGTTTGTAATATAATCCCTGGGTTTTCTTCTCTCTAGCTTCTCTCTTGCCCTGGCTACCATTCCAGTGAACAATGGGCAATCATGTTGCTGTTCAGAGACGACTTTGACATTAAGAATCCTACTATTATAAAAGCTTAGGTCATAGACCTATGTAGCACATGTATAGGGGAATATATTTATCATTTATTATTATCAGATAAAAGGTGGAAAATCTATCTTGGTTATATTATTACTTAACAAATACCTGCAACTAAAACTGAACAATGTATACTTTTTTTCATAGCCACTGTATATGTAGTTATACTGTATATACATTTGCCTTTTATAATAAAATTTCAATTTTTAAAAATGACTAGCAGATTTGTAAGGCAATTATAATGTAGTCTGTAGTTCGACTCCTAAAATAGGGGCTTTCAGGTTGTTTCAGATATAGCTGTGGAGAAAATGTGCCATATTGGTGCACAGTTCTTAGTTAGTTATATGGTGCGGTTCGTTTATGCAGGTGAGAATGCAGCAATCGAACTCTGGTGCGCACCAAAAGCGGACCAAACAAGCATACCGAGACCTCCTTGAAGAGGTGGTCTCGGTACGCTTTCAAACGAACTCTGGTACGGTTCGTTTGTGGTGAGAACACGGTCCGAGAACGAATAGACCTAACTGCAAAAAGTATTGCACATTTTGGACTAAACCAGCTGCCGTAGTGGGTCGTTGGCAATATTTTCGGAAGATGAGCATATCACAGTTACGCAAAAGTAATGCTCGCCGCCTCCTGAAGTGTCTTGCGATGCGTCTTCGCCATTTGCAGTGCATTAAAATGATATTTTCAAGCCGCATCCGGGCTTCATTCTGAAAATTAAGACTTTGCATAGAATGCTATATACAAGCGATGTAGTAGACTACAACCACGAACATAATTGCAGCGCGCAGTCGTCTCTCCATGGTGTACTGTATGCTGTATTTTCCTCTTTTTGTTTACTTCTGGAGTTTCGTTGAAATTTCCCGCACGTTTATTCTGACCAATCGAGAACCTGTTTAGGAAATACGCTCAAAGAGATGTGGCCAATGAGTGATGTGGATGTTATCACATGACTGCATTTTGGTTCGTTTCAACTGGTGCGGAACAGAACGATCAGTGTGGTGTGAAAAGGAACCAAAACTGCTAAAAAGCTACAATGTATCATTTTTTGCTTTTGGTCCGGACCAAATGAACCGAACTATAGGTGTGAAAGCACCCTTAGACTTGAAATAAACAAAAGATGAAAATACAGGAAGAGCGATCAAATGCAAATTCTTAAGGCTTAATCAAAATAATCAAATAGTCAGGTGATGTTAAGAAGTAACCAAAGAGCTGAATATCATATGGTATTCAATCAAATCACATTGAAATATATCAACAGAACTAAGAAGTAAGGTTCAGTAGTGTTACAGATATGAGTGCTGGGGCAAGACTTCATAAACACTTTATATAGGAGAGCCTTTGCCATTTTTGGTCTGTTTCAGTGGTTGCATAGTCAGACCCTTTTTCTTCACATCAAACTTTTTTTTGTAATATTTACATATCAAGACCCTGCACATGAATCCTATATTTACTAGATATTAACTAAATATACAATCATATAAAGTATCACATGTAGTGAAATGTTGGGTTTTGTTTACTGTCCCTGTCAGTATAGACTAAGCATAAAAGTTAAACCAAATTAAAAACAAATGAAGCTGTACAGTAAGAAAGTGGAAATATAGACAGAAAATCTAAAAGTATATGAACACAGATGCATATGCACATATTATGAATAAAGTACAGATGTGTGCAATTGTTCAACATATGCCATACATTATATATATATATATATATATATATATATATATATATATATATATATATATATATATATATATATATATATATATATATATATGCAAAAATTAGGTTGGGGTATTGGGTGTTGAAAAAAATCTGTGTTCTAACTAATATCATGGTTGAACCAAATACTAATACATTATTTAGAATAAACAGATAATGTCTTCTAAATAGATATTAATTTAGACTTCCTAGAAATATCCAGAGAGTGTGTTATGGAAAGTAGAGGTGTACATCAGTGTACAATGTTTCGGTTCATTTTGATTTCAATTGGCTAGGTCATGCCCAATTCTGGTTAACTCTATATCTGTAGCAGTAAACGCAGTTACATTTGCTGGCATGGAGCTGATACGAGTTGTCGAAAGAAAGAAGGAAAGAAAGAAAGAAAGAAAGAAAGAAAGAAAGAAAGAAAAATGCTCTAAACACTCTTTAGTTAGATCTTGAGTGTTCTTAGTTAGACCCTTAGACTTTAAATAAACAAAAGATGAAAAAACAGGAAGAGCTATCAAATGCAAATTGTTAAGGCTTAATCTACAACACAAAATAGTCAAATAGAACCGCTCAAGATCTAATTAAAATTCTAAGTGAAAATCTGAAAAAAGTGTCTAATAATGTGGTCAGTGTGTTCAAACACACTGGTCAGTTTTCAGCTATGATCCTGTAGTGGTTCCCTTCCATGTCAAAGTGGCTGACAAATAGTCATAATTGCATAAATCTACAGTATGCAATACTGTGCATCTACTGTAAAAGAAAGGTCTAAGCAAGTGTCCATCGATAGTACTATACCTAGTGGCAACCAGATTCAATTCAGATCCATATGAACTTGTCAGTGTCTATGTCCAATGACACTTCAGTGACAGAGTAGAGGACACCTTAGACACACTTCTCCTTATATATTTGTGCAGCCTCCTGAAGAATAAGAGAATGACAAGTTGGCCTCCAGCTCACAATGTCTGAATTCTTTTCATCTTTAAAATTTTAGACTAGTTTTCCAGAGAAAGGCACTTCTGAAAGTACATTTTCCCCTCCAGCGAAAGATTTCTTCAGCCCCCAACGTGTTACTTCATTTAAGCGTGAGGCAGCCTGGCATAATGAAAAACACATTTACATGTCTTGTCATTTCCAGTCATGATTTTTACTTTGGTATTATGGTATTATGAGAAACACCGTATACATGAAAATCATTTATTGATACTTTGGCACTATAAAGTGTTATAATATGCTACCTTCAAAAGCTTAACTATCAAATGAAGTGTCAATTTTTCATTCTATCATTTTTGTTTGTCTAGCAATAACCTACTCTAATCATTGACTCATTAAAACATTTCTTCTCTTCTGAAAATTTAAGAGAGAGAGAGAGAGAGAGAGAGAGATGGGTAAGGGAAGAAGTAATACTACAACCTGCAGCAAACACAGTCTGAGCATTGAGGCAATTTTTGCAGGTATTCGTCACACACCATCACAGATCCGTTATGCATCATCATGCTCCAACTTAGGAAAAATGGGTTGTGGCTGCAGTGCCAACAGCAGCAGCTTAGCATTTGCTAGCTAAGAGGGAGTGGAATGTGCAAATAGAATACTATTTGAAATTGCACAGATCTCACAACAAAATACACAGAAAACATAAAAACATTCAAAACGGTGCTTTAGCTAGCTCGATAATGTTAGCTGCCTAGTAATTTGGTGTATTTGAACTGCACAAGCACCACAGAGAGAAAGAGGAGTCACATCAGAGGCTAAGGGATATGACTAGAGTGATGCTTTTTTGCCCAAAAAATGTTTTAGCTATCTAGATAACATTACCTGACTAGCTCACTTTGATCCCTCTTGGCAACAGACAGATCAGGTTTAGTTTGATCCTGTGTGAACAGAGTGCCGTGGGGTCAGAACATAGCTCTCAGCTCTTGCTAAAGGCGTGACAGTTTGCTCTTTCAACTGCTACTGACTTGCAGCTATATGCTCATTAATGTTTTTCATCCTCATAGGGGAAGAAATCATCTGTAGATACTGAGGGGGTGATGATAACGATAGCTGATAATTATATCTTCAGAGTTTGAGGATATAATTATATTCTCAAGAATACTTGTTTGGCATCCCAAACTACATGCTAATAAATGTGTAACCTAGTGCCTTAACCACAGAGTCAGCACTGCCACAGATTAGAAGTTTACTAACCAAGTCCAAGTCCTCAAAATCCACAGCCTGTGTGATGAATGACCAAAAAGGAGGGAATGATCTAGCAAATACTGTGTGAAACCTTTTCCAAATGAAGCTTGTGTGACCTCTGGCTGTCGCTTACTTGTTTTTAGAGCCATTACGCTCTGGATGGGGGTCATTTTGTTCAAAAAAGTCTTCTCTCTAGAGACTCATTTACTGCCTTCTACCCCAGCTCAGCCTCAGAGAATTGTCCTCTTGAATGAAAGAAAGGGAATGCCCCCACTCATTCTTTCAGTAGTGCTCACCACTTTCTGTCTCTCAGAAATAATTTGCTTCATTATTCTCTTCATTTCTTTCTCTTGCAGTTGCTGCAGACGCAAAGGTGCATTCAGACTAGAGTTGGATGGTATTTATGAACACAATCAATTTTATTATTCTCTAAGTTTTTACAAGTCTTTAAGAAAATGCGAGGGAGGTAGAAAATCTAATGAATCAACCGTTTTTCTAACCTTGATATAATCTGACTTATCAAAAGTAGTAAGTAGTCTTACATCCTTCAAGCGTTTTGTAGCACTTCTTGCTAACTTCCGCCATTTACTGAAGGTCCCCACCCTCTCGCTTAAATCCTTTAACTCCTAGAGAATCTACTTACCGAGTATCACTCTGCATTAAATTAATCTTAGACATCCAAACCTTACTACAGCTACCATTAAAAAATTACAATTGTAAAGGTTGCAGAATTCACACGAGCAACTGGTTAGTTCAAAAGTCTGCACCCACAATTGCGTCATGGTTAGTTAATCAAAGAACGTTATCTAGTTAAACTGCTAACATACACTAGTAGGCCTTTGAATAGTGTGCCGCTGGAATGAGTCCTATAACCTTTCATTCTTTTTCATTCTTCTGAAGTCAATGTATTTTTTTTTTATGTTTTTTTTTTTTGGCTAAATGCCTGAAATAAAGTCTGTGGATAAGAAAAGCTAAAAATATTTTCACATTCTATTCAAAAGACATAAAAATACATCAGTAATAACCAACACTTTTTTCTATAGGTTGACGATAGCCTCACGTAGCCAAACCAGCAGTGACCAACGACTGCCTAAGAAGGTGTCTAACTGACATGTAAAGCAAAAAATCACAGTTTATTTTGTTCAGCGTCATGTTCACTGAAAATTTAAATTCAATATCTCTAAAAAACAGACCTCTGTGCAACCATAAATTGTTTGGTTAAGAAAGTCATACAAATACCATGAACTTCACTTAATTTGGAACCATTTAGCTGTAGTCATTGTCACATTCTTTGATGAGGGAAGTGGGGTGTCACTATGGCTTTTGTTTCCAGACAGACACACATCTCTCCCAGAAATCCTGTAGAATGTAACCAATCAGATGACAATTTCAAAACTCCTGAAGTGTTTCCAATTTTTTGTACCATATGCATCAAAAGTTCCGCCAATGGTTTGCGGGCATGGCTTATGAGGCTGAGATTAGTATGACGCTGACTTCCAGGTTGGCCTTCAAATATGTGTCATACCTACAGCACTCTATATAACAGATTTTGCTAAAAAGCACAAAAGCAATATATCTCCATGAGCTCTATGTTAAGGCCTTGAACCTTAAATGGCAGACAAACTATACTCACAGAAACAGCCAGAGAGGAGAGAATTTGATTCCATGTGCTCCCTTTACCAGACTTAAATAAAATATCCTTGCAGTTTTCACACTTCTAAAGAAAATGTTTGACTGTGGTACAGTATGACCTACCAGCAAAAAATGTTCTAAAGCTTACTTGTCACTGCATACTTCTATAAAAAAACAAAAACAAAGATGAAACAGAGAAACTACTCTATTTGCAAAAAAAATAGTGAAATCATTCATTCATTTTCTACCGCTTATCCGAACTACCTCGGGTCACGGGGAGCCTGTGCCTATCTCAGGCTTCATCGGTCATCGAGGCAGGATACACCCTGGACAGAGTGCCAACCCATCGCAGGGCACACACACACTCTCATTCACTCACACACTACGGACAATTTCCCAGAGATGCCAATCAACCTACCATGCATGTCTTTGGACCGGGGGAGGAAACCGGAGTACCCAGAGGAAACCCCTGAGGCACGGGGAGAACATGCAAACTCCACACACACAATGCAGAGGCGGGAATCAAACCCTCGACACTGGAGGTGTGAGGCGAACGTGCTAACCACTAAGCCACCGTGCCCCCCAATAGTGAAATCAATGAACTGTATATTCTACAAATTTATAGTACTTTATAATGACAGAAATTAATAAATAACTACTCAGAATGTTACCTCACTAATTACCTCTGTATCACTAGGCCAAAACTGCATCTCTCTGCATCTCTCAATCTATTAAAACAGTGGAGATTTCCTGATGTCAGGATTGCCGGGTGATGAGGATAATTACCTGTCAAGCACAGGCAAAGCTAGCTTAGCCTCATTTTCAAGTCCTTCTAATCTGTCAGGTCTCTGCAGCACTGGAAAGTAGCACCAGTGCCTTCCTAAGCTACAAATGTATGCCAAATGTGGGTGAAATTTCATGTTGCATGCACTTCAGATCCACTCAAGTGTACAGTGTTTATACACACTGGCCCAATACCTAAACTGATCCGTTTATACATATGTGATTTATAATGGGAACAGGTTAACAAAGAATCTTTTTCCATCTGGTTCTAAGCTGAAGCAAATCCAAATGTTAGTTTAATTAATATCAGTCCTAAATGAGGCTAAGAGCTGGTTCAGCAGCGGTTCAAACTCTATTTGCTACTGGCTCCAAGCCACATGCTGAATGAATATGTAAAAGTAATCCACAAGTAATTTTCTAAAGCTAAACATAAATCCACATATACATATAACAATATTCATTCACCACTCCTCCTACTCCTCATTACTGTGTCCATTTGCTGCTGGCATAAGCTCTACAGTAATGCTCATGAGCTCTGTGATCCCAGGTCTAATTTTACTTTAAATCATCTAATGACATGTCTTCACTGGTGTGGCTTCAGCGATGCAGTTGGTTGAATTTTCAACTCAGCGCTCCAGAGGCCTTGCAACAATCCTGAGCTCAGGTTACTGTCCGAGTGGAGTGGATGATCTATCCTCATCTGCCTAGGATTTCTGGGTTGTCCAGTTTCATCCTGCCTCTTAAAAATATGCTGGTAGGACAACTGGATATGCTAAATCACCCTTAGGTATGAATGTGTGTTGGGGCTAAATATGTGTTTGCCAAGAGCTCTGTTTCGTGCCAAGTGGTCCTGGGATTGGTTCCAGATCCACCTTGACAAGACCAGGATTAACCAGTTACCGAAAATGAATGAATTAACAAATGAAATTTTCTATAACGTTGCATTAATAGATGCTGCTTCTATAAATATTAGTCATTTATAGCTCCATGGCTTCAATCTCTGCATTGTGGATGTAACTGCTACTTAACTCTTGTTACCAGAGGCCTAAAAATGGAATTTGTGCCATTTGAGATATCCATGTTTTGCACTGAATTTCATTGTCATTTCCACTCCCAAATGGTTTTACAGAATTTACAGCTTTTTTACAGAAATATTGTATAGTATTTTTCTTTTTAATCTAACCTATTAGGGCCAATATATTCATAGAAAAGATCCAAAGACAGTAATTTTTCATACACATTTTAAATTTCAATCCCTAAAATTCTGTGTAAGCTTATCCCAACAGTGTAAACATTTCTCACACTGAAAGCCAATATTGTCTTGTCTAATTTTCTATCAGACTTGCAGTGATAAATTCATTTGTTTATACTGATTGAAAACGTCTGATAGGACAAAAGCTCGTTTAGTGGTTAAAAGGGTTAATTCCTGACTGTCATGAACATCTGGCCATGCTCATATGTCAGTACGGTTCCTAAAATTTTTTCCCTGTTCTTTTTTGGACATTTTTCTTGGGGTTGTAAGTCACTGTTGGCAGCCGTGGAACCATTTTTTTTTTCTACTTTTATTTTTAATGCCAATGCTTCCGTATGACACATTATTAACTTAGACATAATCCTACCGTTATTAACTGCTCCATTAAGCTAGCATCCTTCACCATGTACACTTAAGTCATGGAAAAAAGTGTCACAGGTTTTTTCCTGTAATGTGTCAGCTTCCAGAAACTGCGTGAATCAATCAACCTGAGGTTTCAAACTTGGTAAACCGCCCCTGCTTATGGCAGCTTTAAGTATTAGCATTTGAGAAAGTGGGTCAGGATCAAGAAATGTGGATAGTGTTAAGCTCCTTAAGTATGCTTCAAAATTGAAATTCATATGTGAAGAAGAGGCACAGCAGAAGAGAAAAGCATGCCAAATATGCAAATATATGTAAATGAATTGAAGTTGAGTTCACCCACTTGCAGCAAAAAGAGTAAACAAGACCTTATGGGACTTTGTGCATTTAACTTTGATTCTGAACTGCAGGGTATTATCATTATTTTACCCTCTGGTGGATAATTGCTTGATAGCCTAACAATCAAGTATAGAGAATCATGTATAATAACAGCATTATTAAAGTTTAGCTTGCTTTAATTAAGAGTCCAGGACTCCTTTCTTTTGCTATATTCTGCACTAATTGCTAATTAATTCTTGTACTGTACCTGTTTCCTACTTTCAGGTAACAGGCTAGTTACTGTAGTTAAGACTTACTGACAGCCTTGGTGTAATATCAAAGCAAGGCCATATTATCAAGCTGTAGTTGTTTATGCCTCAAAATATCCTTAATGTAACCTACAGAAAACATCATATATCATTTAAAGAAAATAAGATTTAAAGCAGGAATGCTTTGTGCAATAAACGTAGCAAGATATCATGCATTTTCAAACTTCTCCTTAAGACACACTAGGTATTCCAAGTATTTGTGAAATGTCACTATTAGCACATATGATTCAACATACAGTAAGTAGACATCAAGTAGACAAATCAGGTGGACTAGTAGTGGCAGTGGGTGACAATTAGGCACATCAAGGAGCCTGAAGAAGAAGTTTTAAAATGGCTACGATAATACAATTACAAATGAACAGACCTGACATTCGAGTTTTGTAACAGCAACAAGATTGTAAGCAAACTGTCACCAACAGCAATAGCCCCAAACGTGGACTTTTAATGTGTTGAGATTCGGCAATGACAGACCCATAAATCTCTCTCCATCTTAAACATCGTCCATCTACTTAGAGGACAGAAGGAAATACAGCCAAATGCTTGCTCAGCATCAGATCTTGTCATCTGGCACTAAAGTCAAAGCTTCAAAAGTGAGAGTCAAGAAGTCTTATAACAAACAGTATTAAAAAACAAACAGTAAAAAAGCAAAGCAGAAAAGTTCAGCCTGTTTTTTGGTAGTACAGCTGTCGCAAGCGTTAGCTATTATCATTTTTTTTTCATCTTTTACAAGTTACTGATCCTAGACTATGGCCGCTTTCCAATTTTTAAAAGTTCTTCCACATAATAAAAGCCATTTGTTATAATAAGTAAGGAGCAGTCTACTGAGACAAGAAAAAAATTCAGTGACATGCTGGGGATTTCTTCCCACTGTCTCTGATGTGCAACATTAACAGTAAATAACACTCCCACTCAGAACACAGATTAAAAATTATGACACTATTTTATAAAACCTGATCTGGCTTTTTGGTAATCCACATCCTCCATGATAAATGTCTAGATAACATTTTCATTGACAGCCCAGTTCAGCTGAGTAGCATCTCACTAAAAATAGCTCATCAAACTGGTATTCATATGTCTATAATTTACCCACAGTTGCTCATATTCATGTCCAGTGTGAATTTCCTTTACTCCCAGGGAGATGGCTATCACTCTTCTTTGTTGTAGACAGAAAGGTAAACAGACCTGTGTTTCAGAACAAAGAATCAGAGGACAGGAGACAGAAAAGCTTAATGTGTAATGATAGGTTTGCAGAGGTATTTAAGCAGTAAGATGCTAAGTAAGTATTTAAGTCTGTACGTATTGGAATATAGTGGATGTTAAACATCCCAGTGTGGACTGAGTGGTCAATGTTATTGGTTGAAACAGGTCTCAAAAATCAATGTGCTGCTTATAGAATAAAATGTGCTGCATACTATATAAAAACAACATGGAAGCCTAAATGTCTGATCAACTTTCCCACTTTTGTGAGACTGGAACCCCCTTAATACCTGCCATGTTGGTCTAGAGCCTGGGTCTCCATTATCCATTAACTTTTGATGGATTTATCAGGAAGGAATTTGTTAAATCTTTGATGAATTCAGGATTTATAATGATACTCATGTTTAAGCTGTGCAAAAGCTCCTACTTACACAATTCTACTTGACTATATATAGTTTTAAATGATTTAATCACACAATCCACTGTCACCCTTTGGGGTCTGGGTCGTATCAAAGTTTCTTCCTCATATTTTTTCAGAGATATTTTTCTTGCCCCATTGCCTCAGCTCATTGCTCATTAGGAATCAATATAAGTTAAAATTGTATATTTCTGTAAAGCTGCTTTAAGACAATGTGCATTGTTAGAAGTGCTATACAAATAAAATTGAATTAAATACCTATTCTCATAAGCCAGCCTTTTAGATATTTTTAATCAAATTTTAATTCAATTCTTTTAACAATTGACACAGTCTCAAAGAAGCTTTACAGAAGTAGAAAAATATTATGTAATTTTTTTTTCTGTTTAAACTTAAGTTACTATTTATTTCTAACACCTATCCATTTTTATTGGCTACAAATATCCATCCACAGACATTTTTCATAACCCATTGTCAACCATGCATGAATATTATGTTTACTTGCCCCTAAATGTTTTATAAAGGTGGCCGAGATGTGCAAAACAAAATAAAAAATCTGGAAACAAAATAACAAATCAGAAAACAAAATAACAAATCGGAAGAAAAAAACAAATCAGAAAACAAAATAACAAATCCAAAAACAAATGGACAAATCAGAAAACAAAATAACAAATAGTTTGCGAATGGAAGACTTACTGCTGATTGGATGATACATCTGTCACTAAAACTATACAGGCAGTTGGAAATTGTGTATAACTTTATTTCTTGTGCATATGTGGATTTCTGCATTCACATTAAATCTAAGAAAATAAGAATTACCATTGTCAAGCAAGAAAAGGAAGAACATTCATATGCCATCATTTGATATACTGATACCATATCATCGCATAAAGATTAGTTTGCGATCTCTAAAAACACACCTGAAGATATGTACCTTGCAGGTATGTTTCGAAATCAAAACTATCCCAGATTAAACGATGTAAGGAATGCTATAAAATCAGATCTATGTGGACCAAGAGAGTTGTGGATAGCACTTCAGCAGAAACACAAGTTGCATGTTAAACGTGATGACATTATGCGGTTGCTGCAAGAACTTAATCCATAAGGGACAGCGCAGAGGACACGTCGTAGATTTGTTCGACATTATAACTCCAAACTATCTGTGGCATGTGGATGGTTTTGACACACTAAAGCCATTTGGCTTCGCTATATCAAGATGCATTGATGTTTTTTCGAGACACGTTCTGTGGTTTATTTGTAGAAAAACTAATAATCCTGCTGTTTTTGCAGACCTACAAGAAGAAGAGGGTCAAATTATGCAATGCATTTAACACTGGACTTGTCAGGCAGAACAAAGCATGTTGAATTATTATATTCTGACTTGGTGCCAAGTGAGACCTGAGTGTTTCCTACATCTCTCAGCTGGGAGTAAGTTTACTGGTGTATGTTTAATCAGTTTTTATTGTGAGTTTGCATTGTTTATGAATTTAATAAACAAGAACTTAAAAAATCCACAGCAAAATTGGATGATATTTATTATGAGCTTTAAGTAGGTAACTATGAAATGATGTGCCTTTTGGCACAGTTACATTGCCAGATATTGTGGCTTTGAAGAGAAATTATTAAAAAGTTCCACATTAAAACACTGCTTTCTACTGACATGGTGACTTTGAAGAGAAATATCGTAATTCTACAGTAAAATGCAATTAATGCAATTTTGTGTCTTAATATGAGAAGGGTTATAAAAAAGTTTAGCCTTTATTATGTGTGATTTGTTTTGTTGTTACAATCTTCTTGTAATACTTTTGCTGTGGTGAAGGAGCTCACAGACCCTCGCTTTCCGCTTTTAGCTCTATTCCCGTTAGTTTATCTAAAAGCTGCTTTCCTACAATATGTGTTAGTGCTAGTTTAATTGTCTGCCGTGTCTCTTTTAAAACCTCCAGATTTTTTCCACATGAACCGCAGAAATTTGATATATTTTAATCCACAGTAAGGACAATACATTTTTAAACATTCATAAACACACAAGTTGCCTTTCTGCTGTTGCAGCCTGCTGTACTTTCTGTATATCTTGAGTGACAGATGTATCGTCCAATCAGCAGTAAGACTTCTATTCGCAAACTATACCTACCATTCCCAAATGTTGTTGTGTTTTCTGAATTGTCGTGGTGTTTTCTAATTTGTTGTTTTTCTTTTCAAATTTGTTGTTTTGTTTTCTGATTTGTTATTTTGTTTTGCACTTCTCAGACACAGTAGTTTTAAGCAAAATTCTTGAATACGTTTTAAGGCAAGGAACCTTTTCAATTTGATTACTATATCTTGCTCTTGAAACCTCATCTGTCACAACATGAAAATTAGATTTCTTACTTGTAAGTGGTATACAGTTATGCATTTATACTAAACTGTGGCTAATCAGATTGCAACCTTATGATCCTGAAGCTTGTGGCCAGAAAATATATAAGATATCAGATGCTCCGTGGTCTGTGGTCAGTGCAATCTAGAGCAGGCAGGCTGAGATTACTCACTAGCAGGCCTCAGATTTCTGAGAAGAGACAGTAGAAAGGCTTTTAATTTCTCGTTGCTAAACTTTCTGTTACCAATATATTGGTATTTGATAAGGATATCAACTGATTGCAAGAAAAATCATTACAGCACACTTGCAAAGACATACAGATATACAGAGCAGCCGGCATCTGAAAATTCTGGTCCTCATCTTCCACAATGTCCTGGTCTTCAGATATCAGCTTTCATTCTTCATATATTTTTGAGATATTCTTGCCAGTGGGCATTCTTGGGGACAAGAAAGGACTTACAAATACAATTTTTAAAACCCCTTGATACACTTTGCCCATGGCAAGGCTCTTGCAGCTGGCTACTACACTTCCTCCTTCATTCCTTTCACTAACGTGCAGTTTTGCGATGGTCTCTGACTTACCAAAATGTGATTTCTACCCCGATCCTTTCTCGCATTTTCTTGCAGGGATGTCCAAAAAATTGCAAGTCAACACGGCCAACTCCATCATCTACTCTAATGATTCATCTTTGGCAACAAGAGAACAGACTACAAAAGCATGCTTCCATTTCACTTTGGCCTTTGATAACTTGGTGACCCTCAAATCAGTTGCTTCAAATGGACTTGCCTTGGAAAAGTGCTTTCCAACATCTATTCCAATTATATTACTTTCATTCTCTATTTTTATTGCCCCAGGAATCCATCTTCTACTATCACTACCCCATACCTCAAGACATGCATCCCTGCTACAGAGAAGTTCAGAATAGCATAATCATTATAAGAGAACCTTAGGCAGTTAAGTGCCTAAAGAGACAGTCAATTCAAAAGTTGAACTCTTTTGTGTGGAAGGTGACTCAGCAATTTCAGCTCTGGAGCCCTATTCTTATAAACCAGGCTTGTTCCTCCAGGTTGTCTTATCCAGTGCTAAGCCTGAGGGCACCTACTTTCTTCACCTACTTCCCCTCTTTTAATGCATCCAGAGCACACCATATCACATACCTTTCACATATTTTTACTAGTTTTATTTCTTGAGCTGAACATAGCCTTTCATGTGTGTGAGTGTGTTAATAGGTAATATCTTTTCCCTTCCAGTTGTGTTTTGTGTAATCCAACTTGAATATTTGATATAGCTTCTCATTTCAAATATCTAGTCCTGGTTCTGACTAAGAAGATAATGGTCAAATCCTATAAGTTGCACATGAAATACGTTTTCTCTCTGCATATATAATGAATCTGGAAATGTGCAAGTATATGTCTACATTTTAAAACCTTTGCAAGGTTACAGAATAGCAATTTCAGAGCCCAGATTTTGGCTGTCACTGTTTTTTTAGTCAGTGTTTGCTTTTGTTTAGAAAGTAATTCATATTTAAAACTTCGAGGAGACGCTTCTACATCTCATATATCTTCAATATTGCAAACCCCTGATATGTCACTGTCATTGTTTTGCCTTTAGCAAGTCAGTTGTATATATAGATCAGCAATTAAATACTGAAGTTACTTACTTGCCAGACTTTGAGTAACAACCTGTAAAAGTCAGGCCATTAGTCTGGCTATGTAACTAAGAAATCTAATGTTTGGATCCACCACAAAGACCCTACCCTTCGAACCTAGGAGCATTCAGTGCATTGAGCTATCGATATGTTTAAAAAATCAGAAGTGTCGGTCTTATTACGTATGTATGTCTTTGCTCCTTATGTAAATACATTAATATTACATTATCACCTAGTATTACCATTAGTATCAGAGCTATGCTGATTGTAACAAGCCAGACATCTGTGTAAAAGCAGACTGCTGCCACAAAGATGTACAACTGTTATACTAGTATATTGAATTAGAGTAAAAACCAATTTCATGTCTACTTGTTTAATACAGAACAGAAAATTGAGTTGACGGCTTCCTCTGAAGTGTGTTTTGCATCAGAGCTTTTTATTGCAGTACTTCTCAAAGAGGCACCTGGGCTCCTAAACGGCATCATGGCAGCTCTGAATGGGTGGAGAAGAATAGTTCCACTCTTGTTCTTATTCAGAGTAATGCTAGCCAGTCTCAGACTAGCTCTCAGACCTGGGCATTACTGCTCTCATTCAGCTCAACTATAAAAAAAACTATAAAAATAATTAATTTCACTTTTAAATGAGTATTAGCCTTGATAGGCTTCTCTAGGTATATGCTGGAGCTTTTAAGAAGACAAAATACACAAAAGGCTTTTGGGTACACACAGCTACTGTTCATATCCAAGTCTACTTTTTTATTCTGTACATTTTGTACATGTCAGTCTGCCTGCAGGATACCTCTACTAATGTGATTACTGCTTCCTGTTTTTGAGAACATTCACTCTAAGGCCAGGGTGAACTACCTGAACTTTGTCACTCTATAGATAGGGTTTATTTAGACCTTACCTTATTTAGACCATGTTACTTACCATCGTGGGCAGCTCAGCTTTTCCTTTATCTTGGGGTAGTATTAGGATGCAGAAAATAATTTGCTTTTTATTGTTTAATACCTACCTGAACTAAAGCTCTCAGCAGTTTTTGGGAAACATCCCAGACCCCAAAGTGTACTTCAGTTTTTCACTCTGAACTATGTAGAACAGTTTCTTTTTACAGTGTCTAAGAACTATCTAACAAACTTTATTTTCATATTGTGAGGATGGAGTCTTCTATTCTTCCTTCTTTCCTTTCACTTTTTATATCCACCCTTTGTACCGATTTACATACACTAATAAAAATTAAAAAAATATTCCTATAAATTCCTAAATAAAAATCCCTTTTTTCCTTCCCTTTCTCACACTCTCTCTGACTGATCACAGATTCCATGAAGAAGTTTCCCTCATCTCCTGCAGCATTCTGCCAGCCAGATTTTGTATGCTGTGTGTATTTTCTAAGCACACACTTGCGGTTTATTTGATGCTATCATCTGTTTGGGCAGTTTCAGTATCGATATTGTATCTGTATTTGTTTTCTTTGTTTCAACATTTTCAGGTCTTATCAGTGTTGTTGTTTCGGTACACTTCGTCTGACCTGGGTTAGCCTTTTTTTTTTTGCTGGTGTCAGGTCTGGGTCTACCTGTATCTTATATGAGATCCTCTTATCTCTAAAGTGTAATACTACACGATCTCTTATCTTCTCTACCAGGGGGATGCTATATTTGTATTGTTTGTTAAGAAGAGTAGTATAACTGCAAATTCTGTAGATCTCCCTGGTTATTGTGCAGTACGCCATATGTAGATAGAGGATCGGTAATAAACTAAAAATGGAGAAAAAATAAACTTGTCAAAAGCCATGAAGATAGCAAAAAACCTGAAATTGATTAGAATTACAAGTTACGTTTCATCAAAATTTGGTTAAATGCCAAACAGCAGCAATTTATTTTGTTTATCATTTCAGCACATTAAGAGATAGCTAAAAACCTGGAGGTCAACATACTTGTAATAAACCTCTTATTTGTTTTCATAATATATTAAAGCATTGCTTGTTCAAAGCATTGATCTTTTGATTCAAATATATATTTTTTTGGAGTGCCACAACCAGGGTTTATGTCGAATGCCTATTAACTGCATACTCATTAAGTGAAAATGACACAAATATGCCACTCTACTACTTGCTATTTCACTCATTAGCCATTTTTAATCATCAAAAATTAAGAGTTCACCACGGTATATTCTGGTGTTAGACAGGAAATGTATCTGTGTTTAATTAACTTTGGAAAAGCCAATGGTTATAGAATTTCAGCTCTTGGGCTGTATAAAGATGTGTCTAACTCTGTAAATGTTCTGCTTTGTTTGTTCACAATGTTTAAGAACAGCAACATATATTAATTGAAAATGAACTCAAATGACTTCAGTACGGTGGCCGAGAAGTGCAAAACACATTATCAAATCCGAAAACAAATGAACAATACCGAAAACAAAACAAAACAACAAATCCGAAAACAAATTAACAAATCCGAAAACACAACGACAATTCAGACAACCCGGAAATGTTAGGTATAGTTTGTGAATGGAAACTTACCGATTATCGGACAAGACACCTGTCATTCACCTGTATATCTTGAATGACAGGTCTCTTGTACAATGATCGGTAAGTTTCCATTCACAAACCGACCTCTTCGGTGCACGAAACACATTAACAAATCCAAAAACACGGTAGGTATACAGTAGTCTGCGAATGGAAACTTACCGATTATCGGACAAGACACCTGTCAGTCAAGGTATACATGAAGTTCAACAGTCTGTCGCAGGGAAAAGTTGTAATGGATGGATGGAGTGGATTACTGTGGATTAATTTTTTTATTTTCTTATATTTAAACGGAGAACTTTACACATTACACATTACACATAAGATTCCATACCTGTATATCGGTAAGTTTGCATTGACAAACGATACCTACCGTTTCCGGATTGTCTGAATTGTCGTTGTGTATTCGGATTTGTTAATGTGTATTCGGATTTGTTCATTTGTTTTCGGATTTGTTCATTTGTTTTTGGATTTGTTAATTTGTTCTCGGATTTGTTAATTTGTTTTTGGATTTGTTAATGTGTTTTCGGATTTGTTAATGTGTTTTGCACTTCTTGGCTACCTTACTTCAGCCTACAAATTTGTCTACGTTTAGTTATTGCTGTCCTTTTTTGTGGATGAACATCTCATGATCAGAGACAAAAGATCATGCCAAATTCACAGTGTAACTACACAATCGTACACAAATAAAGATGTACTTTCTTTCAGACAAATTATTATCTTGTCAAAGCTTGAGCTCAACCAGATGGGCTTTGATCAGTGCTTAATTGTCCTGGATATTCTGCTAAACTGATGTATCCCTGAAGAAAACAGAAGGTCTTTTTTATACTATCTTTTTTTTCCTCCTACCTTCCTTCTTCCTTGAGGAAACTTTGATGTTTACTATGCCCTAGAAAAAGTGCTGTCTTACAGTGGCAATCTATACACAGAGTATGTAGCTGATCCTGGTGGAGAAAGAAGAAGATTTGAACAGAATCACTCAGCTGTTGAAATATAATGAGATCAATGAGAAAATAGAAGTAAAATCTCTTTTGTTTTCTGTTTCCTGTAAACTCTGAATAAGGACTGGTATTGTATTGCTTTTGTGTACATCCCTCATCATGTACATCTGGTACTCCCACATCAATATTGTGTACTTCCATATCTCTCTGAAATGCAGAATTTTGTGCTTTTCTGATATAAGAATGACAATCAGTTGTGAAATTTCCTTGATATTATATTATATAAAAGACTGCCTTTCAAGGACTTATAGCAATACACAATGTAGTGTGTGTGTGTGTGTGTGTGTGTGTGTGTGTGTGTGTGTGTGTGTGTGTGTGTGTGTGTGTGTGTGTGTGTGTGTTGTGTTGTGTTGTGCCAAAGACTGAGGCTACATTCAAAATCTGTGATTTTGAAGTTTTTACTTTAATGTTGGAAATAAACTAAATTAAAAAAAAAGAAAATGTGTGATATAATAAATATTCAAGATGTTGTATAATTTCTAGGTCACTATTTAAATGTAAGCAAGTTTGTGATATTGACCATAATAACTGTTCATATTTTCCCTTAGCTTCCACTGAATCACGTCTTCAGACGACACCTATGCACTGGATCTAATGAGGATCATCAGCTTTTTCTGTGTCACAGATTGGGGACAGATGCAGTGCAGAAGATTCTATTTAAAATGATACACACATGAACAACAAACAGGAGTGCAAAACACAAATAACTAGACAATCTTAAAATTCACCAGAGCCTGGTAGCTGGTCCTAAATTCATTCTTGTAACTCAGTCGAAAACATACATTGTGTTTGTTATTGGTGTACATGAATAAGGACCACTGCAGTTCTACTATCCAGATGGAGAAATCTATATTTCATGACAGACGTTGAAACTGGTAAAACACAGTCTGTTACAATCTGAACTGACATCTAGTAATTTTAACAGCCTATTTATGGGAGCATACATATGCATTCACCCCGCTCACCGAGGCCTACTGTACCACTGACTGAGGAAAGTGGCACGAATCTACAGGTAGTGACATTGCGACATGTCAGAGGTCATGCAGACAAAAGAAAATAAACATAACAAAATAAGAACTCTCCTGCCAAAAAAATAAATACATAGGAACAATTATGTACATGAAAAGTAATTAAATTTGCACAAAATACTTTATAGCATCCTGTGTGTGTGTGTGTGTGTGTGTGTGTGTGTGTGTGTGTGTGTGTGTGTGTGTGTGTGTGTGTGTGTGTGTATATATATATATATATATATGAGCTGCTGTAGATAACATGACTTTGATAAGTTGCTAATGCTCTTTAAATCAAATGTCAGACAGCAAGTGATGTATCCATGTATTTTCTGTGTTGCTTATTCTACACAGAGTTACAGAGAGGTCGGGGTCCTATCTCGCACGAGACGGGGAGACCCTGGATAGAGTGTCAGTCCATCACAGGGCAAATTCACACACTGACAATCCCATTCACACACAATTTAGAGATGCCAATCAGCCTACAATGCTTATCACTGGACTGGAGAAGGAAATCGGAGTACCTAGCTGAAAAAATAAAACCCCAAAGCACATGGAGAAAATGTAAACTCCACACATGGGGCAGAGACAGGAATTAAACCCCCAACCCTGAGGTGCGAGGCCAGCGCAACCATGCTATTACACTTGAGAACTCACTGTCATTAAAGTGAAATGCAAACATAGCAAATACTAAGAAATTCCAAAATTCATGTAAATATTTTAAAGACTTTATTTTTCACTCAAGTTGTTGCTGATATCATTAATAAAATAATGCAGTATGGGTCTAGCAGAAGCCTCTACACTTTTGCTGAGTTTATGAACTGTATAAGCCATTGGGAGAGTCTCTCTCTGCAACTGGCCTGCTTTGAATTATTCAAATAATGTTTGAATAATAAAAAAAAGAACTTACACAGACTATGAATTTGTCTTTCTTTAGGTGCTGCAATGGTGCAGTGGGTGAAGGAAACCTAACAGCTTGAGGGTCCTTTTAATAATCACATGTTCTCGCTGTGTTCATATTGCTTTCCAGTAAGTTCTTTGGTATTCTCTCACCTCTCAAACACATGCTGGTACATGCTGACCACTATGCAACCTGCTAAATTGCTGCTATGCTTGCTGCAATCCGTGCGTGAATGTGTGTGCATTGTGCTCTGAGATGAACTAATGTGCCATCGCAGGATCCTGCTTTGTATGTAGTGTTCCTTAATTCATTATGCCCATGATCAGGATAAAGCCCTATCTATGAATAAATGAATGAATGAATTATTTTTTTAATCTTGATGAGCAAGAACTTGGGGTAACTCAGAGAGCATATTAGGGATTGATACACTTAGTAACTTATGGCTTACGCACAACATTACGATACCATTATTTATTATCTGACTATACCAACATATATAAATATAATGACTGACAATGACCATGACTAAAAGAACAGGCCTATATAGAGCAGCTCATCAAGGGAAAACAAGGAACAAAGGAAAAAATAGGAAGACACATTAGGAAAGGGTGCAGCACCACCCGCATGGGAATAACACAGTGAATCATGAATCAGTGAATCAGTGAACAATGACCCACTTGCCAGGCCCCTGTCCCAGTATGTCCCAGTAACTGTCCACAGTAGGCTAAGTAGAAACCAAACATATTTATAAAGAAAATCATGTACACCCCAAAATTTGACTGTTTATCTTCTGGTAAAAAAAAAAAAAAAAAAAAAAATCTTTTTAAAAATGGTCTTTTGCACAACAACAGCTTCTTCCAGATTTTGATCATTAATTTAGACATGCTGTTTTCAGCTAGCCTAACCATCTTCATCATACTCCCTCTTGCTTTAGGCCTAGGCCAAAAACATCTACAAAATGCCCTAGATTCTGAAAAGCTTCCTTTATTTAGTATGTTCGAGCTTCCATTCATGCTGAACTATCAAAAAAAAAGAGAAATATTACACCACCCAAGGGCTTTACAGTAATTGGGAATGGATATGGCATGTGTGCAGACAGACTAATCAATGCCCATAGGAAGCTGCATCAAATAGCGGTATCATCAGATAACCAAATCACATATCATCCCAGACAATAACTCAAGGCTCTCTCTTAAATGATATTCTGTGGTGGCCTTGAATTGATTTACGGGACAAAAAATCCTCAAGTAAACTCTAGACTAAACCCTTCTTCTTACAATATCGGATTTATCTATTATTCTGCATTTTTCCTCAAATGCTTTAGTAGGTTGCATGTGCAGTTACCAGGCTTATGTTGGAGCCGTTGGTGCATGTATGACAGAATGTGAGGCAAGGAGACACATCAATGAGGCCAGAAGGCATCTTCCACCTGTCTCCTTCTGCACCACCACCTCCCACTCGCTCTACATATGTAGCAATGAACACCACACTGCAATCGTCCTCCATAAATCGGGAAATGATCCACATCCCCAGAGGAAGGCTTCCTTCACAGTCCATTTAGCCCATAGCAAATATAAATTACAGACAGATAAACTCCGGCTGTCTAGGCATCGGTGCTCTGTCTTTTGCTTTTTCCGTCCTGTCCTTCACTTCTTCCTCCCCTTCTGTTCTTTCTCACAGGGCCTGATTGTTCTCGTCTGTAATTGACTGTTATCTTGTCTGCGGAACTATTTCTGTGCTGGCCTGCAATTTGGTTTGTGAATAGAATAGATGACGGTCGGAGAAACCTCCAGGCAGACTCCCTATGTACAGAGCGCACTACTTATGTCTTGTCTTCAGGCTTAATCACCGTCTTTAGCTCTCCTCCGTCCTGACGTGACAATTAGCATGCCGTGCTTCCACAGTCTACCAGCAAAGGGAAAAGAAAGATGTCACAACTTTTTGTTATCACAGAGATCTGCAATGAAGGCACTACTCATTAACTTGATCGGCATTATAACTACTGGATAAATGGTTT